>NC_092391.1:59633672-59984506 GCF_030028105.1 Mobula birostris | reverse complement strand
TCAAGATTATTTAATACCATTTCCAGCAAAGGATAATTAAATAATTATTACTCCTGATCCAATGCGGCGCAAAAAAAAAGGAACAATAATAAAAAACACAATAAATATAAATACTCAGGAGAGCCTATAGATAGATTGTATACCCATAAAATGACAAAGCATGGGAGCATCTGTATACAAGGTTACTGAGAGAAATCAAAAACATAATCAGGTTTAATATTATCAACATATGTGAAATTTGTTGTTTTGCAGGAGCAGTACATTGCAACAGTAATAAAAACTATAAATTACAGTAAGTATATAAAAATTAATGAGTAGTGCAAAAAACTGGAAAAATACTGAAGAAGAAAATTCAATTAAATTAGTGCAAAAAGAGAACAAAAAAAAAATCTCAGGTGGTGTGCTATGGTTTATTGTCTATTCAGAAATCTGACAGCAGAGGGAAAGAAGCTGTTCCTGGAACATTGGATGTAACGGACTCCTCTATCTCCTCCCTGATGGCAACAATGAGATAAGAGCCATATCCTGGGTGATGGGGTTCCTTAATAATGGATGCAGCTTTTTTTTAAACGGCATCACCTTTCGAAACTGTCCTGGATGCCAGGGAGGCTAGTGCCCATGATGGAGCTGACTGAATTTACAACTTTCTGCAGCCTTTTCCAATCCTGTGCAGTGGCTCCTCCATACCAGATAGTGATGTGACCAGTTAGAATGCTCTCTGTGGTCTATCTGTAGAAACTTGCAAATGTCATTGGTGACATACTAATTCTCCTCAAACTCCAGATGAAATATAGCTGCTGTCATGCCCTCTTTGTAACTGCATCAATATGTTGTGCCCAGAAAATGATAAAGTAGTGTGGTGGTGGCGGGGGGGGGGGGGTTGCGGTTAGGAGGTGGTGGTGTTGATCAGCTTTAATGTTTGGGGAAAGTAACTTGGTTTGGTACTCCTGATATAGATGCTACATATTCTGCTTCCTAATAAGAGTGGAACAAACAGATCATGAGCAGGATGGGCGGGATCCTTCATGAGGTTATCGGCTCTTTTCTGGCACCTTTCTGTACATGTCCTTGATGGCGGGTAGACTGGTGCCAGTGATGCGCTGGGCAGTTTTGACCTGTTGTAGAGCCTTGCTATTTGCCAGAGTGCAGTTTAAGTCCCCATCTATACTAATCCTAGTTTGCAGCCCTTGTCACCAAAAGGCAAAAGTGTCCAAGTGCTCATCTTATACTTGTCAGTCAAAATGCTATGATGTACCTGCCTCCATAACCATTTCAGACAGGGGATTCCAGATTTTAAGCATCCTTTCTTTCAGTGAAAAAAATTAATCCCCCAACCCTCAAAACATAAACCTTTTCCCTCTGGTTTTGGAAATTCTGACAAAAGAAGTCTTTCTTCTTTTAAGTATTAAAAATATTTACAACGTTCTTCATATAATTCTTCAAAGACTGCTACAAAAATAGTTTTGCTCCAAGCTTTCATTTTTTTGAAATTAAGTTTTTGATTAACTGAATTACATTCAAATACTACAAATGAAATTTGAGTGCAAATTGGTTTAGAAAAAAAACCTTATCTCAATTGCTCAGTCAAATTTAGGTCTACTGAGGATAACATTAATTTACCAACCCCTTAATGGCGCAATTGCCATTGCAGAATTTATCTGGGGCTGTAAAATCTCCAAAAGGTTAAATTCTTTCAATGGTTACTTGCACCCAAAAATAATTTTATACTATCTTGTTTTATCAGTGATTGCCGGACTAGGACTTAATCGCATTTTGCAATTTAAACAGCGATGTAATCAATTTCACCATGAGAAAAATTGGCATTTAGACCTACATTTTGTCACTGATCCATAACGAGTAAGGAAATGTTCCCCAAACTTGCCAAGGACAAACTCTGCTTTGAAGTGATACAAAACTAATGCTCAGTTATTAGGTCCGTAAGGGAAATAATCCAACCTGTTGACACATGGGGAGATACTATTGTAACTGTGAACAAAGTCATCGGAGAGACACTGAAGCTGCTGGGTCACTTGCCTGACCCAATATTATATGACATTTATATATGCTAAAGATTAAAGGTAACAACAGGACAATTCTATAGTTACAATGTATCGACAATGCTTCCTTTGAATTACAGATAGTTTTCAAACATCTCCTCCTTCGCACCCACACTCCAGACACCCAAAATTAATGTAAATCCACATGGTCTCTCAGCCACATTCACGCATATGTGGGCATCTGAAGTCTCAGTGGAGCGTTTCTTTGTTTGCTTTTGATCCCAACCTGCAGTTCCAGGAAACCCAATGTTCTGAGCTGCTTTTTAAATTCAAAGTGCAACCTGTATACAAATCTAAAGAATGACTGCTGGTGAAATTAATATTTGCTATACACCCTAACAATACTATAAAAACAGACTCTTTCCACTACACTTTAAAATAAATCATTCATCATTTGCGTTTGGTCTAAGGAAATCAGTTCTAACATTTCAATTAGTAGCAATTACTCATGACTCTCTTCCAATCAGCTGTTCATCAAATTATTCTCCAACTGGTAACCAAACGTCCAACTGAAAAACACAGACCCACTTTCTTGTCAGTAATCCAAGAATATACAACTGCCCTGAGAATCAGCCTTTAGCTTAATGGCCACTGAAGTGAAATTCAGCCAAGGGTAAAATCTATTTGCAATCAAGTGTGTATGAATCAGCAGCATATGACATCAGCCTCCAAAATGAACACCTGGCTAAAACATGTGAATGTTGGTCTCGAATATCTATTTCATTTTGCGTCTCAATATGACAGCATGCCTCAGGGTTATCAATCTTTTTCTGTGCACTGCTCACACCATCAATGCTGGAGATACACATTTAGAAATGTAACAATTGTTTAATAAAATATCCTTTAAAGCAGGGGTTCCTCACATTTTTTACGCCAGAGACCTCTACCATTACCTAGGGATCCGTGAACCCCAGATTGGAAAACCCTGCTTTAAAAGGGTCTTTATGTCAGCATCTGAATCTACAACACATTCAAAGTTTAGAGTATATTATCAAAGATTCATCTCCTTACAGGCAGCCACAAAACAAATAAATGCAAAAGAACCTATTGAAAATAGCATCAAGCACCCAATGTGCAGAGAGGTGGAAAAAAAATCGTGCAAACAATAAAAGCAAGCAAATAACATTCAGAACTAAAGTGATCCACTGACACAAAGCCCGGAACAGGCCACAGCCTCCGTTCAGTGCAGAGCCAAGTAAACGTAGTGCAGCCCTCAAAAGAAGGTTGCCAATTGTCCCGTATTAGCCGGGACATCCCATATATTGGGCCAAATTGGCTTGTCCCATATGGGACTGCCCTTGTCCCATATTTCTCCCGCTAAGGTACGGCGTTCCTATGAAACAGTTCATAAGCCAAAATGGCATAAAGCGCAGAAGCAATTACCATTAATTTATATGGGAAAATTTTTTGAGTGTTCCCAGACCCAAAAAATAACCTACCAAATCATACCAATAACACATAAAACCTAAAATAACACTAATAATGTATGTACAGTGTATCAGAATCGGGAAGATTAAGCCAAAACCTATTTGCAGAAAAAAAATCACAGGTGCCCACGCAAGGCTTCATGGTCATGGTAGTCTTTCTCGGGGTAAACAGAAGTGTCCCGTATTTGACTGCTACTTTTGTCCCTTATTTGAGAGTGAGAAAGTTGGCAACCCTACCTCAAACACTGAGCCCAGAGCCAATGGAGTAGACTTCAAAGCAGATATCATGAACAATCACTGAGTGAAACCATGTTAAAAGTTGGATACATTCAAATGTCAACATTTTCTTTTGAAAGTGCTCATCTGCTCTCCACAATGCAAACCGAGGAATATCAGAATAAAAAGGGAACTAAATAGATAACCAAAATCCTCAAAACATTTGGTTCTGGGCATTTAGTTTTTGATTTAATGTACACAAAATTGTTTCTTGGTCTGCTATCATGGTTTAAGGCTTTGATTCACAAGTATTTGGGTATAAGGAAATTGAGATAAAGAAGATTTGACTTTAGGGTATCCAAAGGCAACAGAACCTCAACTTCAATAAAAAGCATTCCAGTTGACATGCAAATGATTAAACTGTGTCACACAAGGATAACGAAGGAAAAGAATCAGACCAGTGAAACTGCTTTCAACAATTATTGTCCAGCACACAGAATAATTAACCTTAACTTAAACTAATATGAGTATACAATCTCATGAAAAAGTGTAGAATATTAAATAATATTCAAGATCTTTCAAACCTGCACTCAGTGCAATTTCATATTTTAACTAAAAATGGAGGATCATCAGAATGAGCCTATAGATTAAGTGGAATAATACACATCGCATTCTTATGAAACTGATTGCAACACTGAAACAGAAACCCACTAATTAGACTCGTCCATCATCTGCAGCTGTTAAACCCCAATGCACTCTGCAGATGAACAAGTCTGATATACAACAGTGAGTTGTATTTTCAATACCGTCTGTGCTTCCTCTACCATACTCCATATAACCAAATACAGCCAGAAATTAGATGAATTTCATCTGTAAAACATACAGCATACTAGTTCTTCAAATCATTCCAGATTTCAGCCCTTGTGGATAAGCCATTTACCTTTGCTTTGGATATTGCAAACTTTTCTAACTGCTCAAACTCAATTCTTGCACAGGACAGCAATAGATTTCCAACTCAGCGACCACATTTTCTATCTTTAAAGGAATTAGGAAGGAATCACTGAGCATTAAAAGAAACATATTTATTTTTATGTATTTTGAGATACAGTGCAGAGCAGCTCCTTCCAGCCCAATGAGCTGCACCGCTCAGCTACCCACCTCTACAACACGATCCTAATCACAGGGCAATTTGCAGTGACCAATTAAACTACTAACAGTCTGTCTTTGGACTGAAGGAGGAAACCGAAGCCCTTAGAAGTTGAGATGCCTTGATACACATCTTAATTCATCACTATAATTAAGGAACATTTTTCAATCAATTAGCTATAATCATGTAAGAAAGTTTGCAGTTTAATATTTAACAAATCCACTACAAATTGAAATAAATTAAACAGAAACCAAATCTTTGCATATAATTGGTGCTGGTGAAATTTTCACAACTTTTTCCAGCACTTCGTTTCTCCTTTGCACACAAAAACTTACTTATCGCAAGCCTCAACTGCTTACATTCTTTACACCCACCAGCTCTATTTATCACACTTCGCTAATGTAAAGAAAATACCCGGCATCAACAGATTATAATTCTAAAATCTCACTCATGCAGTCTCTTACCTTCACTTTTGTCTGTCTTGAAACAAGTCACTTAAATTCCTTGTATGCAGTTTAGTACTCAAATTGCAGCCAGTCCACACACACGCACACAAAAAAAACAGCTTGGAGGACCAGTTCCTCTGTGGGGTCGATTCAGAGGTCAGTGTCAAGTATTTTTAAATGTTCCTTTCTGTTGAATCGCTGGTATTCTTTCTGCAAGTAATCCCTTTCTATTGTGCGCTTCATCCACCAATCTTTTCATTCCAAGCAGCAGTCAATCTCTAGCTGAGCTACTGATGCATTTTGCTGTAACAGCCCATTATATTCAGCACGTGTAGTCAACAGTAAAATAGTCACAACTGAAAACTCCAACTCATGCCAGATCTGGCCACGCCCTAATCACCAGAAACCAAGGACAGTACAAAACCAGTGTGTTCTTAAAGCTTAGTTCACAGAATTGAATGCACAGCTGCTGTCCAAGGGTTTATCGTGAGGGTGCTGACAAACTCTTCAATACTGACAGAGTTTGTGGTCTCAACAATCTTCCGGATCTTCTACAAAGCATTCTTAAAATGCAAAAAGCAAAACCTAGATCTGTTAAATACGAGAAATTCTGCAGATGCTGGAAATCCAGAGCAACACACACAAAATGCTGGAGGAACTTAACAGGCCAAACAACATCTATGGAAATGAGTAAACAGTCAAGGTTTCGAGTCAAGACCCTTCTTCAGGACAGAGAAGGAAGGGAGAGGATGCCAGAATAAAAAGATGGGGGGAGGGAAAGGAGGATAGCCAGAGGTGAAGCCAAGTGGATGGGAAAGATAAAGGGCTAGAGAAGGAATCTGATAGGAAAGGAGCGTGGACCACAGGAGAAGGGGAAGGAGGTGGGACCTAGGGGGAAGTAAAAGGCAGCAAGAAAAGGTCAGAGTGAGAAATGGGGGGTGGGGGTGAGGAGAGAGAATATGTTGAGCAAAAGGAGAAATAGATATTCATGCCATCAGATTGGAAGCTATCTTCACAGAACACAAGGTGCGATACTTGAAGGTTAGTGCAAGTGTCCATGCACAAAGACAATTTAATTATTGAGGAAAATTTGGTCCCACTAATTTGACACTATTGCTTGAAGATACAAGTATCAATGAATGCATTGCATTTGAAAAACATACTTTAGAACAATGCAGCACAGGACCAGCCCATGTGGCCCACAATGTTGTGCTGAACAAGCTAAAAAAGCAAATTAATAAAAACATCCAAACACTAATCTGTCCTACCTTCACAATGTACATATCCCTCCATCTTCCTCACATCCACGTGCCTATCCAAATGTCTCGTAAATGTATCTGGCTCTACCACTGTAGAAGGCAGCACACTTCAGGCATCCACAACCCTTGAGTAAAAAAAACTTACCCCTCACATCCTCTTTGAACCAAACCCCTCTCACCTTCAAAGCCTACCCTCTGGTATTAGACAGTTCAACCCTGGGAAACAGACACTCCCTTATCCACTCTTTCCATGCATCTCATAATCCTATAAACCCCTACCAGAACTCTCCTCAGCATCTGCTGCTCCAGAGAAAACAACCCATGTTTATCCAGCCTCTAATGACCCGATGTTGCAGGCTAATTTAAAACTAAAGTCCGAGGGACTGATTGAAGAGTGGTAAACTCAATGCAAGACTGACAGTGCAAAGACTAATGCAGACACTTGGATTTTGTGACTTAAAGGCTGCAAAGTTTGTTCATAATTTAAAGCTAAATTTAATGGACATACAGTTGACAGATAATTTAAAAATATAGCTGTACAACTGAAAGAGAGAAAACAAATAGATGGCCTCAGTCAGTACAAAAAATAGCAAATGGAATGTGATCAAAAGAATTCTAAGGCCATGCATTGAGGGAATGTGCAACAAGACAATGGAATATACAATAAATAGGCTATTGAGTGTTGAAAAATAGGACCTTGAACCATACGACATTAAAGAGTTACTAAGACTTTCAGAAAAATACATAGAGTATAGAATAGTACAGCACAGTACAGGCCCTTCAGCCCACAATGTTGTGTCGACCCTCAAACCCTGCCTCCCATATAAGCCCCCACCTTAAATTCTTCCATATACCTGTCTAGTAGTCTCTTAAACTTCACTAGTGTATCTGCCTCCACCACTGACTCAGGCAGTGCATTCCACGCACCAACCACTCTCTGAGTAAAAAACCTTCCTCTAATATCCCCCTTGAACTTCCCACCCCTTACCTTAAAGCCATGTCCTCTTGTATTGAGCAGTGGTGCCCTGGGGAAGAGGCGCTGGCTATCCACTCTATCTATTCCTCTTATTATCTTGTACACCTCTATCATGTCTCCTCTCATCCTCCTTCTCTCCAGAGAGTAAAGCCCTAGCTCCCTTAATCTCTGATCATAATGCATACTCTCTAAACCAGGCAGCATCCTGGTAAATCTCCTCTGTACCCTTTCCAGTGCTTCCACATCCTTCCTATAGTGAGGCGACCAGAACTGGACACAGTACTCCAAGTGTGGCCTAACCAGAGTTTCATAGAGCTGCATCATTACATCGCAACTCTTAAACTCTATCCCTCGACTTATGAAAGCTAACACCCGATAAGCTTTCTTAACTACCCTATCCACCTGTGAGGCAACTTTCAGGGATCTGTGGACATGTACCCCCAGATCCCTCTGCTCCTCCACACTACCAAGTATCCTGCCATTTACTTTGTACTCTGCCTTGGAGTTTGTCCTTCCAAAGTGTACCACCTCACACTTCTCCGGGTTGAACTCCATCTGCCACTTCTCAGCCCACTTCTGCATCTTTGACAATCCTCTACACTATCTACAACACCACCAACCTTTGTGTCATCTGCAAACTTGCCAACCCACCCTTCTACCCCCACATCCAGGTCGTTAATAAAAATCACGAAAAGTAGAGGTCCCAGAACAGATCCTTGTGGGACACCACTAGTCAAAATCCTCCAATCTGAATGTACTCCCTCCACCACCACCCTCTGCATTCTGCAGGCAAGCCAATTCTGAATCCACCTGGCCAAACTTCCCTGGATCCTATGCCTTCTGACCTTCTGAATAAGCCTACGGTGTGGAACCTTGTCAAATGCCTTAATAAAATCTATACAGATCACATCCACTGCACTACCCTCATCTATATGCCTGGTCACCTCCTCAAAGAACTCTATCGGGCTTGTTAGACATGATTAGCCCTTCACAAAGCCATACTGACTGTCCCTGATCAGACCATGATTCTCTAAATGCCCAGAGATCCTATCTCTAAGAATCTTTTCCAACAGCTTTCCCACCACAGACGTAAGGCTCACTGGTCTATAATTACCCGGACTATCCCTACTACCTTTTTTGAACAAGGGGACAACATTCGCCTCCCTCCAGTCCTCCGGTACCATTCCCGTGGACAACGAGGACATAAAGATCCTAGCCAGAGGCTCAGCACTCTCTTCCCTCTCCTCGTGGAGCAGCCTGGGGAATAGTCCGTCAGGCCCCAGGGACTTATCCATCCTAATGTATTTTAACAACTCCAACACCTCCTCTCCCTTAGTATCAACATGCTCCAGAACATCAACCTCACTCATATTGTCCTCAACAACATCAAGTTCCCTCTCATTTGTGAATACGGAAGAGAAGTATTCATTGAGGACCTCGCTCACTTCCACAGCCTCCAGGCACATCTTCCCACCTTTATCTCTAATCGGTCCAACCTTCACTCCTGTCATCCTTTATTCCTTCACATAATTGAAGAATGTCTTGGGGTTTTCCTTTACCCTACTCGCCAAGGCCTTCTCATGCCCCCCTTCTTGCTCTTCTCAGCCCCTTCTTAAGCTTCCTTGCTTCCCTATATTCCTCAATAGACCCATCTGATCCTTGCTTCCTAAACCTCATGTATGCTGCCTCCTTCCACCTGACTAGATTTTCCACCTCACTTGTCACCCATGGTTCCTTCACCCTACCGTTCTTTATCTTCCTCACGGGGACAAATTTATCCCTAACATCCTGCAAGAGATCTCCAAACATCGACCACACGTCCAAAGTAGATTTCCCTGCAAAAACATCATCCCAATTCACACCTGCAAGTTCTAGCCTTATAGCCTCATAATTTGCCCTTCCCCATCATGTTAGAAAGATGGGCAAAGTTAAGGTTATTATTTTTGGAACAGAAGAGGGTGAAGGGATTAGCCCGTAAGACATAACAGCACAGTTAAGCCACTCTGTTCCCATTTCATCATGGTTGGTCCATTTTACTCTCAACTCAATTTTACCACCTACTCCCCAGAACCTTTCATGCCCTGACTAATCAAGAATATATCAACCTGCACCTTAAATACACTTAATTACCTGACCTTCACAGCCACCTGTGGCAACAAAACAAATTCCACAGATTCATCACCCTCTGGCAAAGAAATTCCTTCTAATTTCTATTCTGAGGCTGTGTCCTCTGGTCCTACAGTCCTACATTCCCCCACCGCAGGGAACCTCATCTCAACATCCACTCTTATCTAGGACTTTCGTTATTCAATAAGATTCAATGACATCCCCCCACCCTCTTGTCCTTATAAATTCCAGCGAGTAAAGACCCAGAGTCCATCAATCACACCTCAAACGATAAGCTTTTCAATCCCAGAATCGTTCTCGGGAACCTCCTCTCAACTCTCTCCAATGTCAGCACAGGATATTTAATTGAGGTGTATTACAAAAATGTAAATAGAAAGACAAATTCCAGGGAACACACAGAATTAAACGATTTGATGGAAATTGAGAGGGAAAAGAAAGATTATTTTCCAAGAGTAGTGGATGTGTGGAATTCATTGCTTAAAAGAGTTGTAATGTCAGAAATCTTCATCATGTTTACATAGGTTTGAATGCTACTTTTTAAGAACAGTGACCTGTAAGACTATGTATCAACTGCTGGATAGAACAGAAAAGACTTCTGCAACATTGCAGTATCTGCCATCAAGGGCTCTCACCATGCGTTTCTACCAACAAGGTGGTGGTACAGGAGCCTGAAGAACCACACTCAATATTTCAGACAACACACATCAAAGTTGTTGGTGAACGCAGCAGGCCAGGCAGCATCTGTAGGAAGAGGTGCAGTCGAGGTGATAGTCCTGATGAAGGGTCTCAGCCTGACACGTCGACTGCACCTCTTCCTACAGATGCTGCCTGGCCTGCTGCGTTCATCAGCAACTTTGATGTGTGTTGCTTGAATTTCCAGCATCTGCAGAATTCCTGTTGTTTGCGTCAATATTTCAGAAACAGCTTCTACCCCCTCAGTCTTCAGGTTTCTGAACAGTCTATGAACTCGACCTTGTTATTCTGCTTTTGCGCAACTCACATATTTCCTAACAGTTTTTTTTTATGCCTTGCACTGTACTGCAAAACAAAATTTCATAACGCACTATATGTTTGTGATATTGAATCGGATTCTGATTCCACAATGATTTGACATTTGCAGTTCATGGTTATAGATGAAAGAACTTTTATACACCTGTATTTGTTTAGAATATGATAGCCAAAAATTCAAATCCATTCAAAGGCAATTTTGCATTTGGCCACACACAATCATTCATATTGTGTCATGTGCACCTACATGCCTGTGACACTGTAGCAAGATTTTCATTACGCCTGTACACATGGCAATAAAGTTGACATATTTCTGTTTAAAAGACAAATGTCCCTAGGTGTGAAAGTAACAAACAAATCTACAAGTAGTGCAATACAAGCTTTGTGTCAAAATCATCTTTTAAAACATAATCAGAATCAGATTTAATAGCACCAGTATATACCATAACATTCGGTGGTTTTGTGACAGCAGTACATTGCCATACATAATAATGGAGAAAAAAATGAACTAAATAGTTCAAGTAGTGCAACATAAAAAGAAAAGAAGTATGAAGTGGTGATCATGGTTTCAATGTCCATTCTGAAAAAGGATGGCAGAGGGGAAGAAGCTGTTCCTGAATCATTGAGTGTGTGCCTTCAGGCTTCTGTACCTCCTCCCTGATGGTAGTAATGAGAACAAGGCATGTCCTGGGTGATGGGGGTCCTTAATGATGGAACCACCTTTACGAAGCATTGCTCCTTGAAGATATCCTGGATACTACAGAGGCTAGTGTCATGATGGAACTGACTAAGTTTACAACTTGCTGCAGCTTATTTCAATCCTGTGCAGTAGCACCCCCATATAGACAGTGATGCAGCCAGTTAGAATGCTCTCCATGGTACATTTGTAGAAATTTGTTAGTGTTTTAGGTGAGAAACCAAATCTCCTCAAACTCCCAATGAAATATAGCCACTGTCGTGCCTTCTTTGCAGCTGCATTGATATGTTGGGTCCAGGTTATGCACAAGAACTTCATAATGTTGTACTTCATGCGTGTCAGTGCCAAGATTTTTCTCTCGATTCTGAATTCTTCCAATTTGAGAAAACTCTGCTGCCAACTTCTTCATTTGGCATTTCATGTTAGAACAATAATTTACAATATTAGACTGCTAAGCATCTGAATTTAAAATGCAATTTCTCAAATGCCAAAGTTGCCCCAAAACTGCTGATCCTCAAACTGCTCCTAAAATTGTTATTCGTAAATGTGATGTAATCACCCACTCTTATATTTAATGCTGATTAGTATTTGAATCCAAAGTACCAGCTCAGAGCAGAACTTCAGTTTTTGAATGAAACAATTTAAAATCTAAAGGCTAAAATTTTAGTTTGGAGGTCCAATTCCATTTGCCTCAAAAAGGTGGCACCCATCACCCAGGTCATGCCTTGCTCTCCTTGCTACCATCAGGAAGGTGGAACAGGAGCCTGAAGACACGCACTGAATGATTCAGGAACAGCTTCTTCTCCTCTGCCATCCAATTTCTGAATGGACATTGAGCGTATGAACACTAAAACTTCTCCCAGAAGAAACAACTGAAACGGCAAATTAAAACATCTTCTAAAACATTTATTCTTTGTGTTTTAAAAAGCTCCCAATGAACAAAAATAAGCTTAAGTATAGATGTATTACCCAATTATAGAATTCTACTCTGTAATGCTGTTGCCTTCAACATTTCACAGGGTCAGGCATAGTTTCTTTAAAGTTAATATTTGCTCTTCTAAATGGTTATAGATGCCAAGTATCACTTAGTTTCTCCAACGTAGATAGCCACTCCTTCTATCATCTGTCCGATTGCAGATAATGACAGTTTGAACCAATTTTCTTCAAATAGTGTGTGCCCTCAAGGCCTAGACTCACTGCCTTAGTTGCACAACAGTAAAACTTCATGCTTCATATCTCTTTTCTGTGATTTAAGGGTTTGAATAACAGCTTGCAGTCCATTAGCATTTAGCAATTTGATGACTGGTGCATTTGATGGCTCCACTTTCATTCCTCTGGTTCTAACATACAGTTGGATGCCCAACGTGAAATATCCATCCCTGCATTTTCTCTAGGCTCTTTCTCAACAACACTTGTTAAAAACCAAATCCTTTCAAATATTTGAATTATGCTAGGCACCTGGTTTTCATGTTTTCTACTGTCACGTGCTCATCCCCCAATGAGAAATTCTTTCCTCTACTTCAGTCCCAGACTTCCCCAATCTTCAACATTTTCTCTTTACCCCTGCAGTGAATACTCTTCTGAATTTCTCTCATTAAGCTCATTATGCTCTCAATATGTCCTTTGCTCTAGAATTTAAGAGAAGGGTGCTTAACGCCATGTAAACGAGAGATATCAGAGGAGAATTGCCAGACTGGTTCAAGTTGACTGGGAGGTGACAGTAACTCAAATAATCACCTGTTACGACAGTAGTGTTCAGAAGGGCATCTCTGAACAAACAACACATCAAATCTTGAAGTGGATGGGCTACAGCAGCAGAAGACGATACACACTTCGTGGCCACTTTATTCATACAATCCTGTACCTAATAAAGTGGCCACTAGGTGCATCTTGCAGCAAGCCCAGGTCTTTAAATACTTCCCATTCCCTCATAAAAGGTAATTAGCTTAAATAATCACAAGGTTTTCGTGATCGGTACAATGGATTAAGAAATATTGAAGAACCACTTCAAAAGCTGGCCAGAACACATTTCATATCTATTACTTTTATCAGGGGGGATACAGCAGACCTGTCAACTTCAACAAGCTACTGCAGCATAGCACACAGTTCTAATATTTGACAGTTACCAATTATGGTAGCAACGAGGGCTCTCGCATCCACAGCTATGCCAATTATTCACAGACTCCAAGATCAAATTCACTGAGTGTTTGTTTAAAAGCTCAGGAATGCATCAGGATAAAATATGGCCAGGGTTGGAATGAAGCGTTATCCTAACCTTTTCCACATCAGTAACAGTATCAGTAACATCAAGCCATGGTAATATACTGTACTATGATACTTATTTATTTATTGAGATACAGCACAAAATGGGCCTCTCCAGCCCTTCGACCCACACTGCCCAGCATCCCCTGATTTAATCGCAGCCTAATCACAAGACAATTTACCACTAACCTACCGACCAGTAAGTCTTTGGACTGTGGGAAGAAACCGAAGCACCTGGGGGAAACTCATGTGGTCTCGGGGAGAAGTGAAACTCCTTCGAGACAGTGGTGGGAACTGAGCCCAGTTTGCTAGTACCGTAATGCATTATGCTACCAATACGCTACTGTGTGGTCAGATGTGATAACTACTAAAGTGATTTATTCACGTTATCTACATTTCTGAAGTTACCCATTGCTAATTCTCCCCCAAACTCCTTTCAAATGGGAGGTTTTTTTTGTTAAAACGATCTGGTGTCAGATTTAATCCATTTATTACTTCACTATGTATCTGGTTTATGAAGAAACTAATTATGATCGCTGCAAACACGTGTAGAAACTCACACAAAATGCTAGAGAAACTCAGCAAGCCAGGCAGCATCTTTGGAAAAGAATAAGCAGTTTCGGGCCAAGAACCTTCTTCAGGATTAAGGAGGAAGGGGCAAGATGTCTGAATTAAAAATGGGGGTGTGGGGGGAAGAAAGAGACTAGCTAGAAAGCGAGAGGCAAATCCAGGTGGGTGGGAAAGGTCAAGGGCTGGAGAGGAAGGAATCTGTTAAGAGTGGAGAGTAGACCACAGGAGAAAGGGAAGGGGGTGGGGGGAAGAATGGAATCAGTGCTTCAGCTAGTGCAAGTGGGGAGGAGGGGAGCCAATGCTTCTGCTGCTTCTTGTGCGAAGGGGGAGGGGAGCTTTGCATGGATGTCTGTGAAGAGTAAGAATTTCTGGTTGTATACTGCATACATCTCTGATATTAAAATGAACATTTGAACAGCTATGCACCTGAGGGCTATCCAGAGCTTCAGAACCATGAAACCAAAGCTACGAATGACATAGTCAGCTTTCTGAAGACAAGAAGTCAAGGAGGGTGATGAGGGAGCAATTCCACAAAATTTCATAGGCATGGTTTCATCCAATCTTAAACAACCTGGATTTTCATATTAGTAAAATTTCAAATCAGCTTGTAAAGAAAACCCAAAGCCCTTCTTTAAAATCAGTGGGTTTGAAGAGACAACAAATAACTAGCTTTACTCTTTGAATCTTACAGCATAATCAGAATGATCTTATCTACAATAAACTGTTGTATGTCGGCCTTAGTGATACTTATGCTAACCACCACCATGGGGTTAGCACTGAGTTCCTATGAGGAGCCAGATCTGCAAATTACAGAACCCAACTTGAATGAGACTTAGTTTGCACACATGCTTACATTCAGATGAGATTCAAAGCACATTTATTATCAAAGAATGTATAAATTATACACATTGAGATCTGTCTGCTCTAGGCAGCTACAGATAAAGACATAAGTGCATGGGATTGCAAGAGGCTGCAAAAGATTGTAGACTCAGACATTGCCATTACAGCAACAACCCTCCTCACGATTGAGAACATCTTCAGGACGAGTTGCCTCAAGAAGGCAGCATACAGTATTAACATTCAGTTGTTCAATTTAATATCAATGTATACAGTATACAACCTAAAAATTCTTACTCTCTACAAACATCCATGAAACATTAAGTTGTACCTTCGAACAGAAAAAAGCCAAAGGACTGGTGTCCAGTCAGTGACACCAGTGAGGAATCAGGCCACCCACAAGACCATCAACATCTAGAAAACACCCTATTCTCATTACTATTATCAGGGAAGGGGTAGATGACCATGCCGAACAATTTGGGAACAAAAAGCTTTTTCTCTTCTACCATCAGATTTCTGAACCACCCATGAGCAATACCCTCATTATTCTTTTTTTGCACTATGATGTAATTTACGGTAATTTTATGTCTTGGCATAGTCCTGCTGCTGCTCAACAACAAACTTCACGTCAGATAACACAGTGATAATAAACCTGATTCTGAGCATTATTGCAAAACAAAACTCTAGGTAGGGGAAATAATAGTTTGAGGGGATGTAATTAAATGAGATCTGAAAAATAATTCCATCAAAAACAGCAGGGATTTGAGCAAAGCTCATTTTTCTCCACTTTCTTTGAGCACTACATTGGATAATAAAATTACCCTTTACAGTCAAGGAAAGTCACAACTCAAGCATGGAACTCCCTACCTTGATCGAAAGATGTGACAATGTGGTTCACCTTCTACTCAAAACTAAAACAAGGGAAACAACAAGCTATGCAGCACTGTAATGATTAATTCCATTCGAATTTTATTTATTTGAGATACGGTGTGATATAGACTCTTCTGGCCCTTTAAGCCATACTGTCCAGCAATCCCCCAATTTAACTCCAGCCTACTTACAATTTTCAATGACCAATTAACCTACCAACCGGTACGTCTTTAGACTGTGGGAGGAATCTGGAGCACGTGAATGAAACCTACACTGTCATGGGAAGAATGTACAAACCTTTTACAGGAAGTGGTGGGAATTGAACCCGGGTCACCTGTACTGTACAGCATTGTGCTAATAACTACGCTACCAAAATCTGAAATTTTGCAATGAAAATGCATTTTGACACAAAGCTGACTTAGTAACAATACCTTCAGCAATAAATTCCAGTTATTGCACTTAGTGTTCAGTCCCAGTGCCACTTCTAATTAAGATAGTTTCAAAGTTGGCCAAAACTAACTTCCATTTTTTGGGTGAGATTTTGATTTGCAAATCAATTTAAGCTGAATGTAATAACTGCAAAATTATAAACTACTGACAGAGAAAAGTTAAATTTAATCCACAGCGCTCATTAGTCATGAAACATAACACTTGACTTGCACTCGTATACCTATGCAGGCCACGAAGCACATGCTAAGACAATTCTCTCCCTTGTCCAGCAGTTGTTGACACACACAAGTGGCTCAATTATCTAAACCAAAGCCAAAATTCCAGCACGAGAACAGGTGCTGCCAAAACAGACTTAGTTTCCAAAAATGCCTCCTTAGCTTAAGTCTGAAGCATTTAAAAAGCTCAAGTCAAAGATACGATGTGCTGACTGACTATATCCATGATTTGGTTAAAACTAAATTCTTGAGCCCAATTCCAAACACCAAAAAACATCTTTTTTAAAGTGCTAATTCAAAACTATGCTGCAAATTCACTTTCCAAATCAGAATCGAGTCTGATGTAAATTTTGGTAACAATAATGTGAATCCACAGAAATAACTGAGAGCACAAAGTATTTCCAAAATAGTGGAACTCCAACATTCATCAGAGTGCTTATAGGGCAGCACGGTAGCATGCTTTCTAGTACCAGCGACCTGGGTTCAATTCCTGTCGCTATCTGTAAGAGGTTTGTACGTTCTCCCTGTGACTATGTGGGTTTCCTCCGGGTGCTCCGGTTTCTTCCCACAGTCCCAAGACGTACCAGTAGGTAAGTTAGTTGATCATTGCAAACTGTCCTGTGATTGGGTTAGGGTTAAATCAGGGGTTGCTGGGCTGAAGGGCCAGGAGCATGGATATTAGTGTTTATTGCAATAGAGGGGAAGCAGACCATAGAGTTAAACTTTGTTTGCCCATCACCATAGCTATACCAGACCTTCACCAAGCAGTAAGGCTGATCAACAATTTTGCCCACTAACTCATCCCTCCACACATCCACCACTACTTTTTCTGCAAATGCTGGAAATCCAAAGCAACGGACACAAAATGCTGGAGGAACTAAGGTGGTCAGGTAGCATCTATGGAAATGAATATAGTCGATGTTTCAGGCTGAGACACTGACCTGAAGGGTCCTCCAGCATCTTGTCCGTATTGCTTTATTATATCCTGTCAATCGCCTTGTGTACAGACACTGCTGTTTCTAGCAACACACATGGAAAAGAATAAACAGTTGACATTTCAGGCCAAGATCCTTTATCAGGACTGGAAAGGAAGACATTTTAGCATAAGGTGGAGAGGGGCGGAATTAGTAGAAGGTGGAGGGTGATAGGTGAAATCGGGAGAGGGAGGGGGTTTGAAGTAACGGCTGGGAAGTTGGTGAAAGAGATACAGGGCTGGAGAAAGTGGGGGGGGGGGTGCAATCTGACAGAAGACACAGAAAACCATGGAAAAAAGGGAAGGGGGAGAAGCACCAGGGGAAAGTGTTGGGCAGATAAGAGAGGGAAACAGGAATGGAGAATGGTGAAGGGGGGGTGGTGGGCTCAAGTACTGGAAGTTCAAGAAATCGATGTCTCTGCCATCAGATTGGAAGCTACCCAGACAGAACACGAAGCGTTGCTCTTCCAACCCGAGTGAGTCCTCATCATGGCAGTAGAGGTGGCTATGGACTGACATGTCAGAATGGGAATGGGAAGTTGAATTGAAATGGGTGGCCACCGAGGGATCCCACTTTTTGCGGCAGACGGAGGGAATATGCTCAGCCAAACGGTCTCCCAATCTCTGTCGGGCCTCACTGATATACAGAAGACCACACCAGGAGCACAGATACAGCAGATGACCCCAACAGACTTACAGGTGAAGAGTCGCCTCATTTGGAAGGATGTTTGGGGCCTTTACCAAGCATTACTCTATGGACATACCCATGTATAAAAGTTATCTTAAGAACTTGTATTTATTGTATTTTTTATTATTATGATATTTATCTTATAGTGTGTTATTTTTGTGCTGCATCAGATAGAGTTACAACTATTTCATTCTCTTTAACACTTGCAGACTGGAAATGATGTTAAACAATCTTGAATTAACCTGCCAGTCTATTGTACTGCCATTATGCAGGAAAATATCTAATGCACAGATCTATCACTGTGGCAAGATAAGGCTTTACAGCAATATTCACACCCCCACATTAGCAGCAAGATCAAAAGTCAAGGCAGTAGCTGGGCTCACAACTCGATTCCAACTACAGAGGAGCCAAACAGCAGAAGTTGCAAACAGCTGACAAGCTGCCTTCAAGATCCAAACACACCCCACTTTAAATCGTGGGATATTCTGTCATGGAAACTGGTCATTCTGAATACTGAAAACCATCCTACAATCACTCCCACTCTTTGCGATTAGAGACTTCGCTCGGTCCCGAAGCAGTTGCCTGACCCAAAAGCACACAGCTCATCTTCAGAACTGGAGCACCACATCTTTATTCAAATGACTCATGTCACAATGCAAGATCAAATACCAGCATTTCACTAAAGATATTTCCCATTTAATCCTTAATTGCAAAGAGTTTAATAGACCAAAAATAACAAAGTAAAATTATGGACAAACATAACCTTATCCTCAAGAATACAGACAAATCCTCAAAAACCAAAATAAAAACAAGATTTTGAGATAAACTCTACTTGTCACATATATATCAAAACATACAGTGAAATGCATCATTTGAGTCCAAGGATTGTTTTGGGGGCAGCCCACAAGTTTCATCATGCTTCTGGTGCCAACAAAGCATGCGCACAACTCACTAATTCTAACCTGTCCGCCTTTGAAATGTGGAAAGAAACTGGAGCACTCAGAGAAACTCACTTGGTCACAGGGAAAATGTACAAACTTCTTACAGGAATTGAACTGCAATCTTACAGTTGGTGCTGTAAAGCACTACAATAACTGTTCTGCTCCTGTGCCACCGTACCAATCCTACCTGGCTTGTTTCAATCTTTGTCTTACTTTGAGATGTCTGAAGTCACTTCACCAGGCAACATCTGCCATTTTCACTGAATACTCAACGGCTGAGGTACAGTGCATGTAGAGAGAACGTTTCCAATAGTGAAAGAGAACAGAGGGTGTCCCTTTAGAATCAGATGAGAAAGAATGTCTTTACCCAGAGGGTGATGAATCTATGGAATTCATTACCAGACAGCTGTGGGGGCCAAATCACTGGACATATTTAAAGTGGATTAGTCTGGATGTCAGAGGTTACGGAGAGAATAGAGTTGAGGATAGTAAATCAGCCACAATGGTATGGAGGAGCATACTTGATGGGCTAAATGGCCCACTCGGCCCCCATATCTTTTGGTCTTAAGATTTCTATATAGGGTGCGAGAATATCTATCTATACCAGAGGTCCAATAAATACATTATAATTGATTATTGGCAAAAGAAAAATATTTAGATATCAACATTAATTCAAAAGCAGAGTTTAAATTTGATAATCAAAGGAAACATTACCTTTTCCAAGTAAAGTAGTTTGCAGAGCTTTAAGTAATTTTTATCTTTAATTACTACCATATGAATTAAGGCACAACCCATGACACTATGAATTAATACCATGCACAAGAAAATACTTGCTTCGATTTGTGTCCACTGCATAAAATTACTCAGCAGCTCATTTCCATGAACTGATTAGACATCGAGGGTAAAGCTGACGCAAATGAAAATCAATCTTTTCACTCTCAGTAAAATCTCACTCAAGATCACAATACCCCATACAAACACGTTATCCCTTGCTATGGCAGCACTGTTCAATCACACATACATTCAATGACCACTTTATTAGGGACCTCCCTGTACACAAGAAAATCTGCAGACGCTAGAAATCCAAAGCAAGACACACAAAATGCTGGAGGAACTCAGCAGGTCAGGAGACATCTATAGAAAACAGAAAACTGTCAATATTTCGGCCCAAGACCTTATATCAGGCCAGGACTTTTTCCCTTCTTTTCCAGTCCTGGTGAAGGGTCTCAGCCTGAAACGACTGTTTACTCTTTTCCATAGGTGAGTTCCTCCAGCATTTTGTGTGTTGCTTTCAACGTGTTGTGCATTCCCACCTCTCCAATAATTTTAGTTATTTCTCCCTCCCACTTAACATTCATGATAAATTTATTGGGAATTCAGCTCAATTTTCAAGGCTGCTCTCTTGAGTACAAGATAGCATTCCCCATTTCATCACCCAAGGTCATCAGAAAGCCAAGTACAGGTTTTCTAGCCAAGTGCCAAACCCTCAAATTCAAACATCCTAATTACTTTGGAGTGGAGTTGGGGAGGGTTGGTAAAGAGCAAATGTAAAGGAACTATCTGAACAATTTCTTGGAAATGTTCTGCCCAAGTGAAAATCCTTGCAACTCATCTGTTCAAAGTGTTTTTGTCTCACCACATCCACCTACTGAGGCCTTTCAACATTCAATAGGTTACAATGAGGTCTGAATGCCATTAATTAGAGGCCCAGAGCTATCAAATGCACCTCATATGATATGCCTTTCAATCCTGGAATCATCTTCATGAACCTCCTTTGAATCCTCACCAATGTCAGCAAATAATTTCTTCATAGTTTTTACAGAAGCTTTCTTCCTTGTTTCCAAGGATGGATCACTTTGGGAACTCCCTCAAATTTGTCATGACAGTTCAAGCTATCAGATTTGGTTTATCGAAAGTGATACAAGATAAGTTTTTTTTAAAATTTGAGGTTGACAATTATAGTTATAGAATATTGAAATCTATTTAAAAATATGTACTGTGCACAAACAAAAAGTGGAGATAATGGTACTGTGAAGATATCCTTAATAATTCCACACAAACCAGTTGTGCCCCACTTATTTTTATTATTTGTAAAGCCATTGTCAAGGCAAAGAAACAAGCAAATATTTTACTTTCTCTTCTCTCTTCTCATTCTGATTTGCAGAAAAACCTGTGAGCAAACAAACTAGGGGAAACAGTAAATCAAGACCAGTTTCTCCCTATGCTGAACAAGCAGTGAAAGTAAAAAAAAGTAATGCACCATGGATGTGGGACTTCAGCAGCCAGAAGGGCGAGGGACGAGGGGAGAACTAAACGAGTACAGACAAGGTGGTTACAGATGCTAGAAAAGGGCGCGTGAGTATAGTACAGGGTACACAGTGAGAGATGCATGACTAGCAAAACTAATGTAAGAACAACATAATGATGGACTTAGTCGGGAAAGTTGATGAATTTGATAATGCTAATGAGAACTCAGAATTGTAAATCAAAAGGGTCAAACTGTATTGCAATGCTAACGGCATGAATGAGGTAAAGAAAGTCTCCACACTTCTTAACTTCATGAGTACTAGAACATACAGTTGCTTACACAACTTAGTAACTCCTAAAGTCAGCAAGCAAGACATTTGATGAAATTGTTGCAACTTTACAATCACTTGAGCCCAAAACTGCTAGTAATAGCCGGGAGATTTAGATTTCACAAAATGAACCATAGGATGAAAGCATTTCTGAATACACTGCAGAACTACATAAACTTTCCCAATACTATGACCTTAGAGATGGACTTTCTGATGCAATAAGGAAAAGGCTTGTATGTGGCATGCATAATCAAAGCACTCAAAAGAGGCTACCATCAGAAAGAGACTAAATGTTAAAATGGGCATTCACCATTGCAATATTGTTGGAGACAGCAGCAAAGAATGCAACAGATCTGTAGAAAAAAAATTAGAAAGTGAAATGCATAAAATGTCCCTGAATGGTGCAAAAAGCCAAAAATGTTATCGATGTGGCAAATCCTCCCATGATGCAAATAATTGATGTTTCAAAGAAATAGTCTGCAGAATGTGTTACAGAAAAGGCCACATAGAGAGTGTGCAAGTCAGACAAAAAGCAGAACCAAAGAGAAAAACCATACAGAGTGAAAAGTTTCAAACACAAAACTAAACAAATGCATAAAGTGACTGAACGTGAAACTGATTCAGACAACACAGAGCCTGACAAAGGTGAGCTGACATGCCTAGAACTGCATAGTGTTACTGAAGCACATTGTAAAAATCACGTGGATCACAATAGATGTGCTAGTGTAAAACTGAAAATGGAACTGGATATAGGACAGCTTTGTCTATAATTTCAGAGGCTGATTACAACAGACTGTGTTCTAACCTACCTTTAGAAAATACCTCAGTGACACTAAAGACCTACACAGGCTCTGGTTAGTGCTACCACTTGGGCTGCAGTTGTCAGTTGATGACACATTGAGAGATTTGATTGTGTGCCAGTCTGATTGGACTTTTCTCAATCATTCACATCTGAAAAGTGCCGGCCCTCTTCTTTTCAACACAAAGCTCGAGCTGCTGTGTTTGGCCTCCGTAGATTACATACAAAGACAAATTGAAATTGAATGTGATTTACAGAGCTTGGAGGCATCCAGCATTCTCTCCAAGGTTGAGTGGAGCAAACTGAGCCATGCCCATTGTCCCAGTGATCAAGAAAGGGAAGGTGAGAGCTGTTCATATATGTGGGGATTTCAAGGTGAACATTGACACAGAGCTGCATACTGTGTAGTGTCCCTTGCCACGAATAGAAGACATTTTTGCATCTTTGGCAAGTGGGGAGAAGCTTTCAAAGATTGACTTGTCACCAGGCTGAGTGAGTACGGTCTGTGCACAAAGAGAGAAATGTGAATCAAATGACATCAAGTTAAACATAATAATGATCCCTACATAATCCTGTTCTTCGGATATCGAGTTCAACTACATAGTTATATTAGACACCAATGGACAAGACACAAATTCAAATAATTCTTCTAATGGAATGAAGCACCAAGGTGTTTGAGGAATGTAATAATTCAGAAACTGACACAGGTAATATTTCATAATCTAATAGGGGTCAACACTATTTTCACTTAATGAAGCACATTATTTTTTTATATTAAACAAATAGGTTTTCATTTGAAGATAATAATCCACAAGCTGCACTTAAAGCTTCAACCGTACAGAACAAATTAAAAAGTTAAATACATGAACGAGCATCAACAATAATTTAGGCAGAATTTGTGTGTGTATGTTGTTACGTACCCCGTAACTGGGTTGCCAAACCAGCAGAAATGGACCACTCAGTTGGAGTCTGGATTACTGGAACTAAGAAAGTTTTATTAAAGAAATAAGCAACACAGTACTCTAATAGTAAGGATATAAATGCAACAGGTTAGCAATGAATAAACACACATGTACACAGAACTAGGATAATAGGATCAATCAAGCTCTATCGCAGTCTAAGGGGAAATGACCAGTTTCAAGTGACGCAAAGTTCAGTTCAGTTCGCAGTAATCACTGTTGTGCCGTTGGGCGGGGAAAAGGAGAGAGAGCAAAAGCGAATGAATATTCAAAACGGATTCCACACAGACCTTCGATATTCCTCGCAGTTAGCTTTCGGGCAAGTCCTTGGTAATGTCTTCTGAGGTTACCGACTGTGACCCCTCTGTTCCAGACACGATCGTTCTTCAGCAGTGAACCCGGCACCCAGGCAAGGGCGGACACACACCAGGTTCCCGCCGACCGTATCTTTCCACCCTGTGCATCTATGGCTGGTCCCGCGACCAGACCTCCAAAACTCCCACCGACTTGTGGGGACGCACCGCTTCCAGGGTCTCGTTACCTCGTGGTGTCATGTGTCGTGTCTTAGCGAACCTGCCCCTTTTTATCCCCCTGCTGGGGTATCGTCTGTCCATCACACTTCAAACAGTTCAGGTTCAAAAGGAGCCGGTCTTGACAATATTCAGACCGGTGTCTCCTTCCGTTAAACTCTCTCGTCTCTTCCTTAACATTTCCATAGCTGCTCCATTGTCTTACTTATCTCTCTCTCTCTCCTGAAGACAGGTGGCAGATCAACTGTTGATCCCACTGGTGCTAGCACAGGACAGTTAACATCTTAGTCTAGGTGTACTTTTGTAACCCTCTTTCGTCACAATGTCAGTTGGAAGACTAGGAAGATTTCTTGCTGAAACAAAATTCTTTTGCATGTACAAGTTCAGTTTCATTACAAAATAGGTAAAAATAATTACTTAATCATTCAGAAGATGTGTAGCTCAGGTGGATGATGGTTGGGTTGAGTTGCTCTCTGATCTTGACAATTTACTTTCAAGCGTTTCATCGCCATGCGAGCAGACATTGTCAGTGTGCTGTTGACTGTGGTGTGTCTTCTGAATGCTTGGACTTTATATACTTATCAATCAGCTGATCGATCATTATTTCGGAAAGTCAATTATGATATGGGGAGGATTTCTCATCACTGTTAGGCTGTGTGCAAACTTTGTGCATTGCGATCTGGAATTTTGCCTGCATTGGCTCTTATATCGGATCGAGGTTTAAGTGTTTTTCTTTCAAGCAGAATTATTTGCAGAAAACGTTTCTTGGAATTTCAAACATGAGAACATCTCCAGATGCTGTAAATCCAAAACAACACATTCAAAATACGAGAGGAACTCAGCAGGTCAGGCAGCAACAATGGAAAAGAGTAAACAATTGAGGTTTCAAGACAAAACCCTTCAATAGGACTTCGAGGAATTTTCTTGCATGCCATATGTTTCCACGCGCCATGACTTTCATTGATGCCCAGTCGAATTTGTGCTTCTCTCGATCTTCATGGATAGAGACTAGGAGAGTAGGCTATGCCACTTTACAGTCCATTATTGTTTGTGCATCTCCCTAACCTCTGCCCACGAAGCTCACCGCACATCCAGCGTTGGGATTTCCTACCCACATCACAATTGAGTTTCCGAAATAATGATCAATCAGCTGATTGATAAGTATATAAAAGCCAAGCATTCAGAGGACACACCTCAATCAACAGCACACTAAGAATGTCTCCTCACATGAAAGTAAGTTGCCAAGATCAGCGAACAACTCCACACAACCATCAGCCACCTGAGTTAAGCATCTTCTGAATTATTTCCAATGGCAGAATTCTTAGCAGTTTGGAGGAACAGAGGATACACTGAAGGCTAGTGTCCATGATGGTGCTGACTACGTTTACAACCCTCTGCAGCTTATTTCGATCCTGTGTGATATGTTGGGCCCAGGATAGATCCTCAGAGATATTGACACCTAGGAATTTAAAACTATTTACTCTTTCCACTTTTGATCCCTCAATGAGGACCAGTGTGTGTTCCCTCATCTTACCCTGTCTGAAATCCACTATCAACTCTTTGGTCTTACTGATGTTGAGTGCAAGGTTGTTCATCTCATTGGTAAGAGCCTCAAAACACGTACTTTCTTTTATCATTTGGTTCTCATTGATTCATTATTCTCAGCAATGTGTAGAAGAATAGAAAAAATAATTTTCATTTCTTGCTATCCTCACTACTGCTCGAGATTAAAATTAATCAAAGCAAAGCAAAAACAGGTGACTTTGCACCCCACAAGTTGTCAAGGTAGTTGCAGAGCTTTCCCTGGGGTTGATTTGCATCCTGCTGAAAGCTGAATTCCTAGCTGACAAGGTCTCTGACATTCTTAAGTACATTATGCAAAATGCTTTTCTTTCAAAAAAAAATCCAAGGATATGAACCATAAACCAGTTGTCCAGAATGACACACGCGAAACACAGAAGGGAGATGGCTATGTTGTTTACTGCATGGACATGCAGTTGTTAATTTAACTTATTCAGTTACTGGGCCTGGACGAGTTGTAAAAAAGAAAAGATGAGATTAATTACGGTAGGGGGTAGCACACAGGTAACCCAAGTGTCACTCTTGCCCAATAAATTCTGTGGTCCAGATTTTCTGCGAATCATGATAACTCTATCAATGATCACCACTCTGCCATGAAGCCAACAAATTGCTGGATAATTAACTTAAATATTGAAAGCCGCTGGTCCATTGCCCGCAGAGGGTACATTGCTTCCACAATGCCAATGTTTTGAAGCAATTAAGAGAGTTAAGTATCTGATAGTCAGTTCATAGCAAAATACCTGGATTACATTTTATACTTTACCACTTAATGTCCAAGCAAAGTTTTAAATAATATTTTAACCAAACTATTGACTGATTATATATATAATCTTCTCCTTTAACATTATAAACACAAGAAAGTCTGCAGATGCTGGAAATCCAAAGCAACACACACACACAAAATGCTAGAGGAACTCAACAGTTCAGGCATTTATGGAAAAGAATAAACAGTTGATGTTTCAGGCCGAGTCCTGAAGAAGGCCGACTGTTTACTCTTTTCCATCAATGCTGTTTGACCAGCTGAGTTACTCGAGCATCTTGTGTGTTTTGCTTTAACTTTAGGGGCAGCACAGTAGCGTGACGGTTAGCACAATGCTTTACAGTACATGTAATGTGGGTTCAATTCCCACCGCTGCCTACAAGGAGTTTGTACGTTCACCCCATGAATGCGTGGGTTTCATTCGGATGCTTCAGTTTCCTCCCACAGTTCAAAGATTTAATTAGATGTTGTAAATGATCCCGTGATTAGGCTAGGAATAAATTAGGGGATTGCTGGGCAGCATGGCTTGAAGGGCTTATTCCATGCTGTATCGTAAATTTAAAAATATGTCCATACCTCTATTACAGCTTTATAAAATGCTTAAAACATCATATAGAAGTGGCACTATTTCATCAGTGAACTAAAACCTCCTGAAATCTTAATAGTTTCTGCATGCCAGAGATCTCCAAAACAGATTCCCAATAGCAACTATCACTCGAGAAAAGGAAGTCCCGGCAATGGAGAACTCAGACCTTTGTTTTCACCAATTCAAACAAATCAGCCGCTTCTCAGCTGACTGAAATTCCAGGTCTATATTATCAATCATCTCTTCGGTATTTCACCTGAAGAATGCACTCTGTGTTGATTTAAACAGGAAAAAAATAAAAATGCAGCTCGCTTTCAAACTTGTCCTATCTCTAGGGAATTAAGTACAAATTAGTGTAGTGCCACAACAATTTGTAACTTCAATATGCTGTGCTAGATTGGCTGATTTGATTAGCCTTCAACTGCTTAATAGTTGAATAATTAACTTCCTCCTGTTCATGCAATAAACAACAAACCCAGTTCTATTCCAGTTTAAACGCAAACAACAGGAATTCTGCAGATGCTGGAAATTCAAGCAACACACATCAAAGTTGCTGGTGAACGCAGCAGGCCAGGCAGCATCTCTAGGAAGAGGTGCAGTCGACGTTTCAGGCCGAGACCGTTCGTCCTGACGAAGGGTCTCGGCCTGAAACGTCGACTGCACCTCTTCCTAGAGATGCTGCCTGGCCTGCTGCGTTCACCAGCAACTTTGATGTGCGTTGCTCTATTCCAGTTTGATGTTTTGTAGTCGAGACGTGCTGATACCCTGTAATATCTAAGATTATTGGGTGCCCATAATCTTTCATCACCATACGTGGAGTCATCATCAGTGCACTGTTGACTGTGGTGTGTCCTCTGAATGTTTGGCCTTATCTTTCTTTTTCAATATTTTTATTAATTTCTTGCATAGACGAATACAAAATACATTATGGTATTATGGAAACAGAAGCAAGATTGAAATGCCCCATAACTAACCATAATATTGAAAAGGTATATTTTATTCTAATCTGGACTAGAATCAAAACCCCATAACAAAACAGGAAAAAAAAGTGGAAAAAAAACAGCTGTTTGGTTTAAAAAAACAAAAAATCTGACATATAGTCATAAATTCAAACATATAATAGCCATCATCATTGCTGAACAAATTGAAAATTGTGAAAGTAGTTCCAAAAAGGTCCCCATAATGTGAAAAAATCTTGTCTAGATATAGAAATAGAACACCTAATCTTCTCTAGAATTAAACATGACATAACATCAATCAACCAATGGGCGTGAGTAGGCGGAGTGGCATCTTTCCATTTAAGCAACAAAACTCTTCTGGCTAAAAGAGAAATAAAAGCCAAAATATGCAAATCATTCGGCTTAAGAGTAAAATCAGAGGGTTGGGTTTAAAGTTTACTTTGAAAAGTTACGAGAAAGTTTGAAATACTTCTTTCCAAAATTTATCAAGCCGCGGGCGGGACCAAAACATATGAATTAGAGAGGCCTCTTTGACATTACACCTATTACAGTATGGAGAAAAATCTGAGTAAATACGAGAGAACTTATCTTTAGTCATATAGGCTCTATGAACCACTTTAAACTGGCCTTCATATACTCATCAATCAGCTGATAGGCTATCATTGCGGAAACTCAATTGCGACGTGGGGAGGAAATCACGTTAATGATTAGCTGCGTGGCAAACTTTGTGCATTGTGGTCTGGAATTTTGCCCAAAATGGCTCATTTATAGGATTGAAGTCTACATGCTTATTTACAGAATTGTTTTGCAGAAAACCATGTTTCTAGGTATTCTCTTGCATTCTGTACATTGACTTTCACTTAGCCCACTCCTCTTGATTTTCTTCAGCTGATTGAAAACTATATAAAGGCCAAGCATTCAGAAGACACACAATTAACAGTGCACTGACAATGACTCCACATATGGTGACGAAATATTTACAAGTACTGTAAATTGCCAAGATCAGAACAGAACTCGCCAACCATCAACTACCCGAGCTACACATTTTATGAATCATTTCCAGACATTCCACCCCTCATGGAAGTACAGGGAATCTTCCGCATATTAATAGTGGCTCCCTGATGCCCGCAAATTATATACAATGTCCCGGAAATTGACTTTTTTGAGAGCAAGCGTGAGAGAACGCGCGAGAAAGAGCGAGCGTGAGTGAGAGGGATCACGAGAGAGAGTGAGAGATCAAGAAAGCAAGCACGCTCGAGACAACGAGAGAGAGAGAGAGAGAGAGAGAGAGAGAGAGAGAGAGAGAGAGAGAAGAGAGAGAGAGAGAGAGAGAGAGAGAGAGAGAGAGAGAGAGAAGAGAGAGAGAGAGAGAGAGAGAGAGAGAGAGAGAGAGAAGAGAGAGAGAGAGAGAGAGAGAGAGAGAGAGAGAGAGACAGAGAGAGAGAGAGATATATCCAAATAAAGTCAGAGTGGCAGAGTGTTCCAAAAAAGAAAATATAAAATGTATGTCACCCCAGACTACACTAAAGTGTACCCCTGCCTAATAGGGGTCAAAATAATGACAGTGTTGCTCGCTGCACTGTTTGCAACAGTGACTTTTCTATTGCCCATGGTGGGGTAAGACTGTACAAGACATGTTGAGGCGAGTTTACCAGGTGTCATTCGTTCATTAGCATAGCTAACGTTATTTAAACTAGCTGGTTAGCTGCTGAGGAGCTACTCTATTGCAGACATCCCACCTCTCCCGGAAGTTCCGGGAGTCTCCCACAAGTTGATGGTGCTACCTCCCTGAAATGAGTTTTTGCAGGGTGGGATGTCTGCATTTCCAATGTTTAGGATCTTCAGAACCACAGCATATCCTTTGTTTAATTGTTCAAGCCCTTTTTGCCATTTTATTAGATTAAGTCAGAACTGCATAAGTCAGATCTGCATCCACTTCCATCAATTCCACAATCTTTAATACCCTTGGATTTACTCCAATGGGAGTCATCTTGCATTTTGTCCACCCACACTGTCCGCAATACGCATTTTGTGCTAAAAATAATTCCTCTCCACTCTGAAATCACAGCTGCAACTGTAGTGGAGGTCAAATTTTCTTTTAAAAAATATCTGCTTTTATTGTCCAACTCATCATCAATTCAGGAGTTATCATTTTGAGCTTAAGGATAAAAGTTGTATATTTGTAATTCAGAATTATATTCACTGAAGTGCAATTAAAAGACAGAACTTTTTAAGATTTAGATATAGAGCACAGTAACAGCCCCTTGAAGTTGAATGAGCCTGCGCCGCCCAGTGACACCTGTATGACCAATTAACCTACTAATCTGAGTTGTTGGTGAATGCAGCAGGCCAGGCAGCATCTCTAGGAAGAGGTGCAGTCGACGTTTCAGGCCGAGACCCTTCATCAGGACTCAGCCCAAAACGTCGACTGCACCTCTTCCTAGAGATGCTGCCTGGTCTGCTGTGTTCACCAGCAACTTTGATGTGTGTTGCTTGAATTCCCAGCATCTGCAGAATTCCTGTTGTTAACCTACTAGTCTATACATTTTTGGAATGTGGGAGGAAACCAGAGCATCTGGAAGAAACTGATATGATCACAGGGAAAATATACAAACTCCCTACAGTCAGCAGCGGAATTGAACCCAGATCGCTATCACTATAATAATTGTGTTATGCTAACCGTTCCGCTACCATACCACCAACTAAGTTTTAGACTCAAGCTTTTACAAGTGGAGTTCCCAACCTGAGGGTCCATGAACCCCTTGCTTAATGGTATTGGTCCATAACATAAAAAAGCTTGGGAACTTCTGCTTTAAAGAAAGTCAAATAAAAATATTAGGAGCTACTTTCCCGTTTCCTCCCACACCACTAGACTGGGCTGGTGATTAACAGAAAACTGTAAATAACCCCCAAGTAAATTAATGGCATAAAGGATGCAAAGGTAGCCACAAGTAAGAGAATGAGCTCCACAGAGGGGGAAATGGGAAAAATAAGATTGGGCCCTGGAAAATGGCATGAATCTCATGGATTGAGCTCAAAGTTCAAAGTAAACTTCAGTATCAGATTACACGTATGTCACCACATACAACCCTGTGATTCATTTTCCTGAGGGCATACTCAGCAAATCTATAGAATAGTAACTATAAAAAGATCAACCAGAGCGCGGAAGTTAACAAACTGTGCAAATGTAAATAAATAATGAGCACATGAAATAACAAGATAAGGAGTCCTTAAAGTGAGATCATTGGTTGTGGGAACACCGCAATAATGGTGCAAGTATCTACCTTCATTCAAGAGCCTGATGTTTGAGGGAGTGGAACTGTTGCTGAACCAGATGGTGTGAGTCCTGAGGTTCTTGTACCTTCTACCTGATGGCAGCAGTGAGAAGAAAGCATGGCCTGGATGGTATGGATCTCTGATGATGAATTCATCCCTATTTTGCTGGAAGTTTTCAGCTTTGAGAGAGGAGTCAAATATTATGCTGTAATTTGAAAGGGCTATGCACTAAATTTAGCTTCTTTCAACTGCTTGCTGGCCAAAGCAAGATCGGAGCATAGCCAGAGTGGTGAGTATCTCTCCTGATGGATTCCTATGGCAGTGTTTCATGTAGATCTGCTCAATGGTTGAGAGGACTTTACCTGTGATGTACTGGCCTGAAACCATTTTTTGTACGATTTTCATTAGATTTTGAAGAACAGTTTCAAAACTTTGTGAATTCAGCCAGACGATCCTGAGTAATTTTGCCCTGTTCACAAAGTCTGCTTCTCAAAGTTGGGTTTCTTGTCACATTCAAAGATTTAAAGTATGCACAGGCACAAAACATCAAACAATAATTTTTAACACAGCAGGATTTTAATTTTTTTATTATTTTATTGAGATACAGCGCAGAATAGGCCCTTGTGGCCCTTTGAGCTGCGCAAGCCCAGCAATCCCCAGATTTAATCCTAACCTAATCACAGGACAATTTACAATGGCCAATTAACCTATCAACTGGTTCGTCTTTGGTCTGTGGGAGAAAACTGGAGCACCCGGAGGAAACCCACGCAGTAACGGGAAGAACGTACAAACGTACAGGCAGCAGAAATTGAATCCAGGTTGCTGGAACTGTAAAGCGTTGTGCTAACCACACTACCATGCTGTCTTTAAGTATAATCAGCCAAGCTACCTTGAAACTTTAGCTCAACCATCCAGAAGTCCTTTTGCATGAGAAAGAAAGACTGGCTTTCAAGTCATTCCTGACTGCACAGTTAAATTCCTGTGGAGAATTTTCACCATAAACACAACACACACAGATGGGCCTTGACAAAGAACATTAGTTATAGTTGTTAATTAATTATGCAATATTATCCCAATAATACTTTTTACAGGTACAATCAGCTTTTGATAGAATCAATAAATGTACTGCCACAATGCAATAATAAGTTTATACCTCAGTATTTGATTTGGAATTCTTGTCATCATAAACAGTCTTTAGGTCCAACAGTGAGTGCCAATGAAATACAAGCCAGTTGTATTATAACAATTTTTGTAGAAGATAACCATTTTTGACTCCAAACTCCATATTTAAGAATATAGAACATACAATTGTATCGCACAATACAGGCTCTGCAGCCGACCCTTTAACCTACTCCAAGAGTAATCTAACCCTTCCATTTTTCTTTTCTCCATATGCCTAACAGTCTCTTAAACAATAGTAAATAATCTCTGTCATATCAAGATCAAAGGCAAAGTTACCTGTAACACTAGATGCTGCCATGCAAAGGACTCACTGTTGCCAATGTGGGATATACTTGCTCTGTCTGAGGGAATATTGGCACGCTCAAGTTGCATGGATACATTACGACGCTCCTCTTCAAGCGCTCTGGTCAACTTCTCAAACCGGGCTTCCTGTTCTTTAACCGAAGCTAGAATGCTAGCAGCCGATCTTACATCGTAATCATCCATGATCTTGCCTGCTGACTGATCAGGCAACCTTTGGGTTAAGGGTTAGAGGTTAGTAGTTCAGTGAAAGTTAGACAATCAAAAAGGGAATGCTCATTCATGCTTAATAAATACAGTTCAGTTCAATAGCTTCTGAAGTTAAAGACCTGGAATCACCTGCTACAGTTGCAAGGAAGAATTGGAAAGCAGACCAACAGCCTCAAGCAGTATCAGGAAGCTGCAGAGAAAACCAAGGGAAGGAAAGAGAAAGAGGTTATAGCATGAAAACAGTTAATTATCAGGTAAGTAATTGAGGTTAGAATAATGCAAGTTCTATGCACATGCAAAGCAAGAAGCAACTTTAAATGATTACGAACATGCAGGGGGAGAAAAAGAGTGTAAATTTTTGAAGCCACTTATGAAATTACACAAAGGAAGCTCAGCTAGTTAATCTTAAACTACTCAACATTTATAACGAAATCCCTATATCTTGTTTAAAATGATAAGCATACATCAAGAATTTTTAAACACTTGGATGTTCATTACCAAGTAGAAAACAAAAGTTTACAAAATCACTGGCAAATCATTCAAAACTTATGACTGTGTGGCACTTTGGGCTACTGAAAACACCAAGTGTAGCAATACTAACTGCAGTTGAAGACCTGGAGGGGAGAAAAGTTGTTGAATCAAAGCCCCAAAACAATGCCAAACATTCAGATTGAAAGACATGTCAAAGACGATAAAATGCTCCAGTTTTGGTTTTCAGTGAAACAGAGTCTTGATCTTTTTTTTTTAAATGGGAAGAATTGGGTCAAAAAGCATATTATTCACTTAGAGCAATTTTTTTGATGAAATTAAGAGCATAAATCATTATAATAATAAGTGACAAGGCTGTAAAGGGATAGTGCTGAAGGAAGATTATTAACAATTAACAAAATATGCTTAAGGGAAAGGGAGATGTTGAAGAATGGAAAAGCAACAGAACAGGAATAATTATGGAAAACAAAATTTTTCAACAATTAACAATGACTAATTAATGACTGAGGGAAAGTGAAACAGTCATAAATATTTTGGAAAGAATGCCAACTTGACAACACAACACAGCAATGGGGTCAACATTCAGTGAGGAATTTAATTTGTTGACTGACAAGCCAAGATAGGCTTCAGTAGAACTATTTTAGCCTTGGGCTTTCTAGACATCTTCCATTTAGTAGTCTTAGGAATGATAAGACTATAACAACACCCAAGATCATCAAATTGAAATGTAGAAAGCAATAGATCTATCATACCTTGACCAACACAACATCATTTAGCCAGCTGGTAAACAGAAATTCCTCTAAAAGATTATCTTTCATTTACAATATATTCCATTTTCTTTACATTCGCCTTCATTCCTGTTGTAGTTGGAGAACATCAGGACCCCGTTTGACTCCAAACTTAACTGTTGAGAAAACATTAATCACCCATTTCTGGACAGTCCTGGTCTCTACTTGAGCATAAACGTTCCATTTGTTTCCCTCCCCCCTCCTCTCTGAATTCAAAGTGCCTTTGTCACCTCAGTTTTCTAGTTCCGTTAACCCAAAAACCTTCCAGAAGGACCACAACCTTGCCATGGTCAGGAGGCCTGGATGCCTCAGTGACCCAGCAAGCGATATCAGCTGGAGTCAAGGCCTCAAAGTTGCTGGTGAACGCAGCAGGCCAGGCAACATCTCTAGGAAGAGGTACAGTCGATGTTTCAGGCCGAGACCCTTCATCAGGACTAACTGAAGGAAGAGTTAGTAAGAGATTTGTCCTGATGAAGGGTCTCGGCCTGAAACGTCGACTGTACCTCTTCCTGGAGATGCTGCCTGGCCTGCTGCGTTCACCAGCAACTTTGATGTGTGTTGTTTGAATCTCCAGCATCTGCAGGATTCCTGTTGTTTGGAGTCAAGGCCTTGTGCTTTAGCTCTTGGTAGGGTCACCAATGCCAAACAGGTCAAAGGGTAGGGTCCAGACTAAGAGTGGCTTACCAATCCTCCAGATTCGGGGTTCAGCTCAGGGCCAACAACCCTGACTGGTAAAATAAAATTGTTATGGAAACAGCAATGAAGAATCCTTCTACAGAATCAGAATTATTATCACCAGCATGTGTTGTGAGATGAGTGCAACAGGATTACTGAGTCTCCGCCCGGGACTTCCATGGCTGAAAGTAGTGAAAACCAAGAGGATGCTGTGACATGATGAAGGAAGCCCTGGACACCGCCAGAGATGGAGGACCTTTATTGCTGCCCTAAATCATAAGTAATCAAAAATACTTCTTTCTCCATCCGCCGAGCACCTCCAGTATTTGCAGTTTTTAATCACAAGCTCTCTGGATTTGGGTGAACAGTGGCCCAGGACCACTGTGTGAATGAGATTGTGAACTTATGCAGCAAACCAACACGAGGGAATCTTCTGCATTGTGACAGATTCTCCTCTGGCACATAGACTGAAAAAAGATGTCTGACAGAAATGAAGAATTCTGATAAGATTTGCCAATGTCACCAAAAGCACGAGATGAATATTGGAAGAATGAGAAAAGATTGCAAGGAGCTACAAGACAGCTTTGTTATGATTGATAAAGAGGGTCATCAACAAAAGCAAACATTTTGGAATTAATTCCAAAGCTAGTTACTTTAACACAAAGCATGCGGCTTTGCATCAATATTGATAGAACATTATTGATTTCTTTAAACGTTTGGTAGTCAAGGCCTGAATCTTTCCTTCAACTACTGACAGGATTATTTATTTATTGATTTAATGATTGATTGAGATACAGCACAGAATCGGCCCTTCCAGCCACGTCATCCAGCAATCCCTTGATTTAATCTGAGTCTAATCACAGGGCAATTTACAATGACCAGTGAAGCTGCTGGCCAGTATGTCTTTGGATTGTGGGAGGAAATGGGAGCACCCACAGGAAACCCACACAGTCAAAGGGAGAACGTACAAACTCTGAGAGGCAACGGCGGGAATTAAATTTAAGCCACCTCTTCCGTAAAATGTTGTGCTGACCACTACAATACAGTGCTGCCCATTATAGAATTCAGTGCAACCATTTTGTCTTGATTTGCACATACAAGCCTAAATTGGCTAAAAATAGGAAAAGCACGCTATTCCTACACAAATTCAGAAACAGACTACTCCGTCTGCCTCAGCAGAATGTTCCATTCCAAGACATAGCCTCTCCTGGAGAGTAAAGCCTTTATCAATGCAATTTCTGAGAACCACAATAAGCCTTGGAACTACACCATCACCATCCTTCAATTCTAATTCTCATCTAGTTGTCAGAGAACACCCTCAAGTCCTTGATTGGAGTATTGCACAGACACAACAGAAGCATTTCTGCGCAGATTCAGTGAAGAACTTTAAAAACTCAGTTTCTATAAAGGAGAGGTACCACCAAGCAGAGCGATCATCGGAGTAGTCCAAGTCAGAGTAGTAAGGCTCAACAAGGCTTCAACGAGAACCGGTGGAGGCCACGTACGTAGCTAAGTTCATTCCTTATTTTTTGTATTTTTTTCCTGAATTAACTCAAGAGAATAGTGGGCATGTTTGCAGAGCCAGTGTTCTGTTTTGGATGTCAGATGTGGGATTTCCAGGAGACTACCAACCTCCCCAAAGGCCACATCTACACCAGGTACATCAAGATGCCACTCCTTAGAGACCGTGTTATGGAACTGGAGCTGCAGCTCGATGACCTTTGGCTTGTTAGGGAAAGTGAAGCGGTTATAGACAAGAGCTACAGGGAGGTAGTCACCCCAAGGCTACAAGAGACAAATAAAAGGATGACCGTTGAGAGGGGAAAGGGAGAATGTCAGATAGTGGAGAGCACACCTGTGGCCATCCCCCTCAACAATAAGTACTGTACTCCATTTGAGTACTGTTGTTGGGGCGGGGGGAAGAGAGAATGACCTACCTATGGGAAGCAACAGTGGCCATGCCTCTGGCACTGAGCCTGGCCCTGTGGCTTAGAAGGGCAGGAAACTGAAGAGGATGGCAGCAGTAATAGGGGATCTATTATCAACGGAAAAGATAGGCGATTCTGTGGACACAAAAAAGAAACACTGATGGTAGTTTGCCTCACATATGCTAGGGTCTGTGATGTTTCTGAACGCATAAACAATATTCTGAAAAGGGCTGGTACATATTGATACCAATGACATAGGTGGAAAAGGGGAGGAGGTCCTGAAAATGGGATACAAGGAGTTTGGAAGGAAGCTGAGATGCAGGACAAAAAGGCAACTAAAAAAAGCTCTACGGGATAAGATGACATGCAAGGGCAAACTAGACAGTAATATAAAGCAGGATACCAAAAGAATTTTCAGTTATGTAAAGAATAAAAGGGAGATATTAGACCACTGGAAAATGATGCTGGTGAGGTAGCAACAGTGGACACAGAAATGGCAGATTAAATTAATGAGTACTTTGCATCTGTATTCACTGCGGAAGACACTAGCTGTATACCAGAGGTCCATGAGTGTCAGGGAGCAGAGTGAGTCATAAAGAAAGAAGTGCGAGGCAAACTTGAAAGGTCTTAAAGGTGGATAAGTGACCTGGACTAAACAGACTACATCCCAGAGTCCTGCAAGAGGTTGCTGAAGAGGTAACAGATGCATTGGACACGATTCTGGCATGGACCCAGAGAGCTGGAAGATCGCAAATGTCACTCCACTCTTTAAGAAGGGAGGAAGGCAAAATAAAGGAAATTATAGGTCATTTTGCCTAACCTCAAGTCTGTGGCTATACCCAAAGTGGAAGTTGATAGATTCCTGATTGGTCAGGCCATCAAGGAGTATGGTGAGAGGGTAGGCATATGGGGTTGAATAGGATCCGTGATCCACCATGATGAAATGGCAAAGTTGACTTGATGGGCTGAATGACCTGATTCTGCTCCTATGTCTTATGGTCTAAATCCTTCTGCAATCACCGCAATTGTTGAGATTTTTTATTAACAGTTTCTAGTACCATAAACTAAAGAACGAGTTCACAGTTGTAGTTCAATTATTCAAGGAAAGATATAGTACTGGAGGAAGATCACAAGAGATTCACCAGGCTAATGCCTGGGATGAGAATGTTATCCTATAATGAACACCTAATTAATCTGGGTCAGTATCTTTTGCATTAAGAACGATGGGTGAAACATACCAGATACAAGAACCTTTTCTTTTTTTTAAAAAATGGATTCTTTGGGGTTTCTACGTTTTGTGGTTGCCAGGTAAGGAGACGAATCTCAAGGTGCACATAAAGTGCACATACTGTACTTTGATAATACATGTACTTTGAACTTTAATATGGGGAATGAGAGCATATACCACACGTTAAGATATTTCCATGAGTGGGAGAATCTTAAACAGGGTGACATAGCTACATGATGTGGTCAATTAATAATTTCTTCTTGCAGGGGTACTCAATCTCTGGAATTGTCTATCCCAGAGAGTTCTGGAAGCTAGATCACCAAAGGTATTTAGAGAGGAAATTTGGGAATTCAGGGTTAAGGGAAACTGGCACAAAAGAGAAGTTGCGGTCTGGGGCAGACCAACCATGATCACATTGACAAAGCAGTGATGTGGAGAGGACTTGACCTCATCAGGAACACACAAACAAGATGACAAATGTCAATCAATTATCCTGCTCTCAAAGCATCCTCATTGAACAAGGTTGTTTCGGAAGCACAAAGTGCAAAGCCATGAATGTATAGGGGTATTTTGAAAAGTCTATCTGCCATGTAAATTGTCTACAACTGAGGTGGCCACACAAAATTTATGTACTTAACTTCTCCTCAGGGATAAGGAGACTGTGTAAACTGATGCTGCAGGTGATGTTGACTGTCAGATTCAAAACATGTCACTTTCCCCAAGCAGTAAGGCTGATAAACACCCATCTCTCCACCCCCCCCCGGCCCCCACCATTACTCTCATTTCCTGTCAGTCACCTTATGGACAGACACTCCTGCCCCTAGTGTCACTTTATGGACATACAATCAATGTATATGTGCTATCTAGTGTATATTCTCGTTCCTTTCTGTGCCTTGTGGCATATTGGGTTGCAACCTTGCCGTTTCTTTCGCATTTGTCTGTTTTCTCTTTACAAACTCAAGTTGCTAGCTCGACACTCAACCCAGAACAGATGGAAAGCGCACAAAGAGTTGGCCAGATTTGAATCCGGGACCACTTGCCTCCAGGTCTGGAGCAGATGCCACTACACCACTGGCGGGCATATTGTGTGTCTGTGTCTGTGTGTATCTGTACTGTACTCACATTGTTTTTAAATTATTGTGTTCTTTCTTATCGAGTTTTTTTTGTGCTGTATCAGATTCAGAGTGACAATTATTTCGTTCTCCTTTACACTCATTTACTGGAAATGACATCAAACAATCTTGAATCTTTAATCATGCTCTCTAAACTAAGTTTCACTATTTCACAAAATTCCTTTGCCAGTGAAATTAAAATTAAATCTATCTGAAAACATTTTCAAAAGGGTCATGCCAACTCGTACTGAGGACAGAATTCATTGGGTTGCACATTTTGTAAAGTTGTATCAATGGTACGAAGTGAGAAACCTAAAACATGTACATGCCTGACTTCATAAAACACTGTTCAACAAAAGCTCTATAAATCAGATGTCTAAACTGCTGGCAGATTCAGGAAATTGCCATCTCTTAAGTACTGACGCTAAAGTAAACCACTGCAGTTATCAAGCTGTTCAAATTTCATGACCAGCATATTATAGAACCAACAGAGCATCAACAAGAAACTCAAAGGTCTACCACAGAGCTGTTCTCCAAAACCACTCATATCTATTTCTCATTCTGGTAAATTTTCCCTTTCCACTCTGGCCTCTTAACTCCTCTCCTCACACATCACCAACTCCTAGTGCCTCCCACCGCTTCCCTTTCTCCCAAGGTCCATTATCTAATCAGACTCCTTCTCCACTTCTTTGCCTTTTCCACCCATCACCTCCCAGCTTCTTACTTCAGCCTCCTCCCCGCCCATCTGGCTTCACCTATCATTTCCTGTCAGTCACCTTATGTACAGACACTCCTGCACTAATGTCACTTTATGGACATACAATCAATGTATATGTTCTACCTAGTTGTCCTCCTTCCCTTCCCCCACCTTTTATTTCTGGTATCTTAACATAAGAAAATAGGAGCAGGAGTAGGCCATCCAGCCCATCGAACCTGCACCGTCATTCAATAAGATCATGGCTGATCTGTCCGTAAACTCAGCTCCACCTATCTGCCTTTTCTCCATAACCCTCAATTCCCTTACTATGTAAAAACCTATCTAACTGTTGCTTAAATATATTTAGTGAAGAAGCCTCAAGTGCTTCCCTGGGCAGAGAATTCCACAGATTCACCACTCTCTGGGGGCAAAAAAAAAAAGTTTCTTCTCATCTCCGTCTTAAATCTTCTCCCCCGAATCTTGAGGCAATGTCCCCTGGTTCTAGTCTCACATACCAATGGAAACAACTTTCCTACTTCTATTTTATCTATCCTTTTCAAAATCTTGAATGCTTCTATAAGATCACCTTTCATTCTTCTGAACTCCAGAGAGTACAGTCCCAGGTGACTCAATCGCTCCTCATAGGTTAACCCCTTCATCCCTGGATCAAACTGGTGAACCTCCTCTGCACTACTTCCAAAGCCAGTATATCCTTCCTCAAGTATGGAGACCAGAACTGCACACAGTATTCCAGGTGTGGCCTCACCAGTACCCTGTATAGTTGCAGCACGACTTCCCTGCTCTTGAATTCAATTCCTCTAGCAATAAAGGCCAACATTCCGTTTGCCTTCTTAATAACCTGTTGTACCGGCAAGCCAACTTTTTGCGATTCATGAACAAGCACTCCCAAGTCCTTCTGCACAACAGCATGCTGCAATCTTTCACCATTTAAATAATAATCTGCTCTTCTATTATTCCTTCCAAAGTGGATGATCTCGCATTTACCAACATTGTACTCCATCTGCCAGACCTCGGCCCACTCACGTAACCTATCTATATCCCTCTGTACAAACTCCCCACATCCTCTGTACAATTTGCTTTTCCACTCAGTTTAGTGTCATCAGCAAATTTCGCTATGCTACGCTCAATCCCCTCTTCCAAATCATCAATGTAAATGGTAAACAGCTGCGGGCCCAGCACCAACCCCTGCAACACCCCACTCACCACAGACTGCCAACCAGAGAAACACCCATTTATACCAACTCTCTGCCTTCTATCGGTTAAACCAACCCACTATCTATGCTAATTCACTTCCTCCAACTCCATGCATCCGAATCTTATTTATAAGTCTCTTGTGTGGCACCTTACCGAATGCCACCTGGAAATCCAAGTTTATGACATCCACATGTTCCCCTCTATCCACTGCACTCATTATGTCCTCAAAGAACTTCAGTAAGTTTATCAAACAGGACCTGCCCTTTTTGAATCCATGCTGCGTCTGTCTAATGGAACCACTCCTTTCTTAATGCTTTGCTATTTCTTCTTTAATGACAGTCTCAAGCATTTTCCCGACTACAGATGTTAAGCTAACTGGACTATAGTTGCCCGTCTTTTGCCTACGTCCTTTTTTAAAAAGTGGTGTGACATTTGCTGTGTTCCAATTCGCCAGGACCTGTCCAGAGTCTAGAGAGCTTTGATAAATGATTACCAAGGCATCTACTATAACCTCCAATTCCTTTAGCACCCTGGGATGCATCCCATCAGGACCAGGGGACTTATCTACCTTATCTTTCCTTGTCCTTTCATAGTCATAGTCATACTTTATTGAACCCGGGGGAAATTGGTTTTCGTTACAGTTGCACCATAAATAATAAATCGTAATAGAACCATAAATAGTTAAATAGTAATATGTAAATTATGCCAGTAAGTTATGAAATAAATCCCGTGCCCACCCAGTACATTATGTAGTGGATGGGAGACATTGACCAAGATGGCATGCAACTTGGACAGCATCCTCTTTTCAGACACCACTGTGAGAGAGTCCAGTTCCACCCCCACAACATCACTGGCCTTACGAATGAGTTTGCTGATTCTGTTGGTGTCTGCTACCCTCAGCCTGCTGCCCCAGCACACAACAGCAAACATGATAGCACTGGCTACCACAGACTCGTAGAACATCCTCAGTATCGTCCGGCAGATGTTAAAGGACCTCAGTCTCCTCAGGAAATAGAGACAGCTCTGACCCTTCTTGTAGACAGCCTCAGTGTTCTTAGACCAGTCCAGTTTATTGTCAATTCATGTTCTGATCAAGGACCTTGACCCAAAATATCAACTGTTGATTCATTTACAGAATTTACTGTCTGACGTGTTGAGTTCCTCCAGCATTTCGCACTGCTCATTCTTAGCTGCCCTGTTACAATGACTTCTACATTTTACTTATACCTTTTCCACAATTGAAAAGCTCTTCTATCCCATTCATCCTGACACTTAACATGCGCTCCAGATGAAAGAAAAATGAAAAGAACAAAAAAGAGTTTACTGAGTTGAAACACACTGCTTCCTTCAGTTAGTCCTGACGAAGGGTCTCAGCCTGAAACGTCGACTGCACCTCTTCCTAGAGATGCTGCCTGGCCTGCTGCGTTCACCAGCAACTTTTATGTGTGTTGCCTGAATTTCCAGCATCTGCAGAATTCCTGTTGTTTACTGAGTTGAAAAATGGCTACAAACACCAGAACACCACGTCATAACATGAGATATCTAAATCAACCAAAATACTTAAATCAATGTATCAAGTACAGAAGATGGGATATTATGTTGAAGTTGTACAAGACATTGATGAGGTCTATTTAGAGCACATTGTGCAGTTTTGGTTACCTACCTACAGGAGAGATGTAAATAAGGCTGAAAAATTACAGAGAAAATTTACAAAGATGTTGCTGGGTCTGGAGGACCTGAGTTAAAAGGAAATATTGAATAGATTAGGACTTTATTCTTTGGAATGTAGAAGATTGAGGGGAGATTTGATAGAGGTATACAAAATGATGAGGGGTATAGACAGGGTAAATGCAAGCATGTTTTTTTCCCACTGAGGTTAGGTGTGACTACAATCAGAGGTCATGGGTTAATGGTGAAAGGTGAAAAGTTTAAGGGGAACATGAGGGAAAACTTCTTCTCTGATAGGTTGTGAGAGTGTGGAACGAGCTGCCGGCACAAGTGGTTTCTGTGCTGTACTTCACTATGAATCTATAAGCAGTGCAACACAGAATTCAAATCGCTCCCAAGAGTCAAGTGACTAGTAATTCATAATTGTGATGCAGCCCAATATGCCAAAGGTAAATAAGAAACTTTCCATCACCATCTTAAAAACAAAAAAACACAAAGCACGTGTAATGAGGTATGGCACCTATGCACTGAAATTTATTAAATCTGGTGACAAAAGTAGGTTTTAAGATAGGGAGAAGCATGATGAAGATTTTTGTATGAGGTTCTGAAGCTTGGACAACTGAGCAGACATACACTATTTGCAGACTGACTAAACAGAAAGTAGAGAGTACAAATATCAGAAACGCAGGGTTACAGTTAAGCAAATGGTCGAAGTCCTTGTGGAACACAAAACAAGACAGGAATTCGAGCACAGGAAATGCAAGACCAATGCCAACCAGAACAAGGGTGAAGAATGATTGGGATACGCTGAGTTTTCCCCGCCAGGCCAGTAATCTGTTGAACTCATCCCCCAAATCTAGCTGCATTTATTGAAAAACAAAGGTAACGGCATCAAGTCCCAATGCTCCCCCCACTCAAATTTAAGATATACTCTAAAATAGCTTTATATACACTCAGATTACTGCTCTAAATCTCACCTAAAGCACTAATTTAGCACTTTTCCCATTCTCTCAACTGCTCTTTCACAAACGCACGTGAAGAACTAGGTTCTTTGCTCCAATTGTTTGCTAAGCCACAATATCTTAAACATTGTACATCATCTAGGACACGCATCAGATAAAAACAACTGTTCTTTTCTGATTGGTCATCAAATGTCACATTAAAACATGGTGCTAACAATCACAAATGCTGTGTAAGACATTGATGAGGTCCAGCAACCCCATGCAGAGAAGTGAGGGGCCATGTACGGAGTGCATCCAAGTGAAGCCTGGATAAGTACATGGATGGGTGGGGTGTCGAGGACTATGGTCCAGGTGTGGGTCAAAGGGACTAAGCAGCTCGGCATGGATTAGATGGATCAAAGTGACTGCTTCTGTATTCTCTGACTCTAAATCCTCAACTCAGTGTCAACTGCTGAACTTGGTCGAGTCCAAAAGCAGAGCCGGAGATCAAACGTGGTGCCATCAAATCAGTGTAATTCGTAATTCACATCTGCAGGGGACAAGCACTCACATCAGTAACAATTTATCACATGCACCACAGCAAACCAGTCTTTCCCAATGGTACCATTGATGGCATCTAGCCCAATAGCTCTGCCATGTGGCCAAGTCTTCGGTGCCATTGCTTGGTATCGCAACTAAAAATTAAACTCACAGATCAGGACCAATTTCAAGTTATATTAGGAAGTGACAGGCTGAGCAATACTACTGGGCTTAAACAGTATAAATAGTATTAAACAGTATTTATATCTTAAACAAAGATGATTATACGTGTTTGGCACCCAGTAACTTTTTCTGAAAATAAGCAAGCTTAAATGTAGAGCTAGACAAGTAGTCTGGACAACTTGTCAAAACTAACACAAGAATGATCAATGAGGTACTCTTGCATACACCCATGAGATTGTTGTTGTTCCTCTCTGCACCTCGTGGTGCATTGGGCTGCAATGTTGCCATTTCTTTAGCATTTATCTGGGTTTTTTAGGCTGAATTGCTAGCTCGAAGCTCGACCCAGCACTGATGAAAAATGTTGAAGGAGCCAGCTGGATTCGAACCTGGGACCACTCATCTTGAAATCTGGTGCAGATATCGCTACACTACCGGCTGGTTACCCATGAGATTACATCCCTGTAAACAAAAACCTATTCAGGGACCCAAGAAGTGGCAGATAATGAAAAGAAAAGGATTTTCTTTTACTGAATTGCATAATATTTGGAGAAGAAACAGAAAATAATTAGATTCTCCTTGAATCATCCTTCACGATTAATGTAAGTGTATAAAACTACTGCAGATTTGAATCAAACGTGCCACATTCAACAGAACAAAAAGCAATGCCACATATTGACGATGATGGCGCAAACAGAATCCTCGTCTTCATGCACACACAATAAGCATTAAGATGCATCTGTTCCGGTGTCACTCACCTTCATATTCAAGACACGAGGTGAATTTCAATGCTTCATGAGACAAATGACTAATTGCGAAAAGATTACTGCAGGCATCCAACCCAGCTCAACTAAAATATCAACCGTAACAGCACTAATTCACTGAGATCTTATAGGCACAGACTAAAACCTTTCAACTTAAAATCTACTTTCCATGTAGCAAATGCAACCTGATTTCCCATCCATCACAAATGGGAAAGTATGCAATGATTGAAACCAAACACTTAGTACTCATGTCGCATCCTGCATTGGAAAAGAACTGCTGATTTAAAATGAGAGACTGAGATATTATTTAAACTCTAATATACAGAAAAACACAAGTACGTTCAAGTATGTCTCAAATAAGTAAACATGTTCCAACAAAGGACTGCGAGAACGACAGAGGATCATAGGGGTTTCCCCGCCATCCATTGAGGACATTTATCAAGAGTTGTACATTCGCAGGGCCCTTCGTATTATCATGGATCCCATCCACCTAGCATTCTCTTTGATTTTCTACCATCAGGCAGGAGACTCCAATGCGCACAGACAAGAACAATCAGGATGAGAAACAGTTTCTTCCCTCAGCTCGTTAGACTTCTGAACTCCCTGCCGCATCTCATTCGTAATGTCACCAGTTAATTTATTCTGTATCCCACAACATTTAATTTATGCACTTTAATTTATTTATTTATGCATATTTCACTTGTAGATTTAATTCTTACTTTAAGTTATGTGTACTACTGTGCTTTACACCTTGGTAAGGAGAAAAGTTGTTTCATTTGATGGTATACATGCAAATAGTTAAATGATGTTAAACTTGACTTTTACCAAAGACTAGTTTTATTGAACAGGATGTTGCATTGTTCTCAAACGGGGATTCCCAGCCTGGGGTCCATGGACCCCTCGGTTGATCGTAACAGTCCATGTCATAATAAAGGGTGGGATCCCCTGCTTTTAAATAAAGAACTTTCCTTCTTAGTTTCAATATTTGTGGTGTTCAGCTCAAGCTACATTAGAATTCACTTATCCAAACTCCCATAACGAATTAAAACCCATGAAGATCACCTATCAATCCTTTCACTCTTCCTTCCAGCTTGGTTGCCAAAATGATTTGCCCCCTTTCATACATCGTTGAAGAGACATCGTTAATCACCCTGTGATAGCTAAACAGCAAAGCAGCATAGTCAACGTTCTAAATATGTTAAGCTACATTGAAGTGGGATGTAGAGCGAGCTTAATAATAAAAAGCTAATGAAAGATGAATCAAGTACTATGACTAGCAGTAACATATTTTGTTGAGTTCAAATAGTTATTTGTACTCGTTTGCCAATCTTCAAAATATTGGAAAATGGCTCTGTGGCTTTCATTGCTCAAGTCTGGACTTTATTATTGCATGGCTATATCTTACTGATATTTCTATGTTCTTGCCATCTTGTATGAGCTATGTGTGCTTTGTGCTGTGTGTGACTGTTGGTTCTGTGTTTTGCACCTTGACCCTGGATACCTGTTGTACTTTTCTGTGCCAAGAACTTAAGACTATAATTTTATCTTCCTTCAATGGATTCACTTATCAAAAGGTACATGTAACTTCACACAGACTTCAAGATTTCATGACATAAACTGAACTTGCCAATTGAGCAGCAAGATTATTTCCAAAGGGAAAAAAAAGGAGCTAATTGCTTTTTTGTCAATGCTGCCATCAGGAAGTAGGTACAGGAGCTCAGGACTCAAACCACTAGGTTCAGGAACAGTTATTATCCTTCACATATCAGACTCCTGAAACAAAGGCGGTGACTTCACTCAACTTCACTCGCCCCATCATTGAAATGTTCCCAGAAGCAATGGACTCACTTTCAAGGACTCTTCATCTCATGTTCTCAAATTTATTGCTTATTTATTATTATTATTATTTCTTTCCTTTTGTACTTGCAGATGTTGTCTTGTGCACTGGTTGAACACCCAAGTTGGTGCATTTTTCATTGATTCTATTATGGATATTATTCCATTATGTATTTATGAGTACATCCATAAGAAACTAAATCTCAGGGCTGTATATGATGACATATACGTACTTGATAATTTACTTTGCACATTAGTATTTAAATTTGCTCTCCATTAAGAGAAGATAAAATCATGGAACAGTTTCAATCCAACTCTCGTGAGCAACAGCCCTGAATTCAGTTAATCACCAAGTCCATGACGAATGAAGGAAATACAGAAATGTCACACTAATGAAACTCTTCAGAAACCATGGGGAAATATACATCACTGGTACAACAGAAACAGTATTAACTTTAAACAAGACCTTTTTCCAAGCTTATCACCACAATGCCCAAAACTCTTCACTCAATCCTGAACATAACTAAACTCTATCCTTGCACAAGAACAATTTAGTTTTAATATTAATGAATTAACATATATTACTAGAATAGTTTTTATGACTTCACCATCCTAACCACCAGATAATAACCTCATTTTATTTACACTAATTTGTTATTAATATCACTGGCCACTATCAGAAGATGATCCCTGTACTGTAACAATCCCTTCCCCCCACCCCACCCATCTTTTCATGGAGATTGAGAGCCTGTCGGTTCTCAAGACGGGGGGGGGGGGGGGGGGGGGAGAGAGAATGCTTGCAAAACCAACACGGAAGGTTGTAAAATCGAAACAGTGAGTTGCTTGTCTGCATTCTCATTGTGGCAGGAGAGAGCGACCCCTCTCTCCCTCGTTAGAGAGAGCCTGTCTGGGATACCCAAGTGCTGGGTTATGGACTTTTTGGTGGACTCTGGATCAAGGTCTCTTTAGGGGATTTTGCCGTTGCTCGCAGTGGGGGAGAGGGGAGGTGCTTCTACTAGCACCAGTGGGGTACGGAGGGCTGACACTTCTGCTGCTGCTGTGTGAAGGGGGGGTTTCACAGGTCTGATGTTTCTGTCATTCATTCTATGGGTTTATTTATTTTGTGAAGTATCAATTTCAGGTTGTTATACTGTATACATTCACTGCTATTAAAATGAACCATTGAATTTTGTAATTTATAATAATTTTACATCTTTGCAGTGTACTGTTGCCACATAACAAATTTCATGTCAGTGAAATGTCAGTGACAAATCTAGTTCTAATCACAAAAAGTGTAGAATGATCAACATTAAGTGTGGGAATGAAAACAATGTTAATAATTTATTAAGATTAGCAACTAAAATTCAGTTTTTAATGCAACATTCCAAGCAACCCGCAACAAGAGAAAACAAAGCATCTTTACATTTAAAAATATACAACAGAATCAAAATAGTTGATTCGTGTGCAAGGGAAATAGTTAAATTCCAATAGCATACGGTCTCACTTAGAGGATGTTCAACAGTATTTTATAGGTGGAGAACCATCTGTCCTACATTCGTGAACCATTCTTCGTTTCCCTTAACTTGATCATCCTTTAAAGTTTGTGGATTCAGTTATTAAACATGAAGTGGAAATGATCTGCTGCAAGAATGTGAAGATATGAAGTGCCTCCAAGGGCTATAGCCTGCATTCTGCAGATAAAAATATTAATGCTTACCTTGTGCCACTTGTTCTAGAGGAAAAATTACTTCTGTAAGAAGTAGAACATTTGCTCCAGGACTGGTCAAAACAGACTTTTAGCAAACTTTTTGCTCTGGGGAAGGGGGAAAGGGGGAGAAAAGAGGGAAACAAAGGAAACACATTAGAGTCCAATATCTATTTCCTTTTGGGAAGAAAAACAACCAAAAAAAACACTGACCTTTAAACAGCAGTTAGCCCATTAAGACATAGGAGCACAATTAGGCCATTCAGCCCATCGAGTATGCTCCGCCATCTCATCATGACTGATTTATTATCCCTTTCAACACTATTCTCCTGCCTTCTCCCCATGGTCCTTGATATCCTTACTAATCAAGAATCTATGAACCACCACTTTAAATATACCAAATGACTTGGCCTCCACAACCATCTGTGGCAATGAATTCCACAGATTCACCACTCTCTGGCTAAAGAAAATCCTCATCTGTCTTCTAAAGGCGCGCCCTTGTACTCTAAAGCCCCTCTGGTCCTAGACTCCGCTACTATAGGAAACCACGTCTACAGCCCACTACCTAGACCTTACAGTTGAACCTGTTCGGTTTTTCTTCCATTTGTCCTTCACAAAAAAATCTGCTTTCATGTGCAAGCATGCAAAATTTATGCCCAACCCAATACTCCAGGTGCTGAACTCCAATTCAAGCAAAGTGGGCGCAGAACACAATCTACCATGCACTGATTCTCCATTGCAAAGTCAATATTTAAAAAGAAACTTAAAAAAAATATATATATGAAATAGTGTTCGTGATATCAATGTTCATTCAGAAATCTAATGACAGAGGGGAAGAAGCTGTTCCTGAATCATTGAGTGTGTATCTTCAGGCTCCTGTGCCTCCTCCCTAATGGTAACAGTAGGGGCGCATGTCCTAGGTGATGGGGGTCCGTAATAATGGAGGCTGGCTTTTTGAGGACCCTTGAAGATGTCCTGGATACTGGGGAGGCTGGTACCCATGATGGAGCTGACCAAGTTCATAACTTTCTGCAGTTTATTTTGATCCTTTGCAGTACACCCACCCCTATATCAGAGGGCGATGCTGCCAGTTAGAATGCTCTCCACGGTAGATCTATAGAAGTTTGCAAGTGTCTTTGGTGACATACCAAATCTCTTCAAGCTCCCAATGAAATATAGTCACCGTCAGGCCTTTGTATCTACATCGGTATGTTGGGCCCAGGATAGATCCTCAGAGATATTTGACGCCGAGGAACTTGAAATTGATCACTGTTTCCACTTCTAATCCCTCCATGAGGACTGGTGAAAAAAGATTAAAGCACAAGGACAATATTCTGTTCAATAAACTTGTGTCCAAGGTGAACCTTGAAACAGTTGAATTGAACACTGCCCTCATCCAGAACAAGTAACATAATTGCTTTCTGGATGACTATATTTCCATGACAACTTAATCACAGTACAGTGAAAGGTAATGCAGTTTCAATGTTAACAGACGGTACAGAACACCAAATCCAGCAGTGGTTAACTTATACCATTAGGCTTCAGTCTACATCAGCAGGGACACCTTATGTCGTATTGCCACAGTATAGTTCTCATAGTAAAACAAAAGCAAGATCTCAGTTGCAAATGAAATTGAAAGAGTTCAGCCCTCTTATAAATAGTGAATTTCTCAGTTATGAGCAACTTATCTGTAACATTGCTGACCATGGAACAGAAATTGCTCTCGGCCAACAGTTTGGTTCCAGACCATAAAGCAATGTCCACACATGACCATAAAACATACTGCTCCTTGAAAACAACAGCTGCCTCCTTCACCAACAGAGTGCCAGTGAGATTTGGTCTCTAAAAGAACAAAATTGAATTGAAACCAAATGAATATTGAAAGGCCTAGATAGAGTAAATGTGGAGAGGATATTTCCTATACTGGGGGAGTCTAGGACCAGAGGACACAGCCTGAGATTAGAAAGGTATGTAGAACAGAGGTGAGTTGGAGTTTCTTTATCCAGAGGGTGATGAATCTGTGGAATTCATTGCCACAGACGGCTGCGAGGGCAAGTCATTGGATATGTTGATAGGTTCTTGATTTGATCAGGGTGTCAAAGGTTGTTTTCTGTGCAGCTTAGTTAGCCTACAAACCAATGGTCATCATCATCACCACATGCATGTCTGCCATGTCATATCACACAGATGATCATGGTTTGCCATTGCCTTCTTCTGGGCAGTGTCTTTACAACACGGGTGACCTTAGCCATTATCAATACTCTTCAGAGATTGTCTGCCCAGTGTCAGTGGTCGCATAACCAGGACCTGTGATCTGCACCAGCTGCTCATACGACCATCCACCACCTGCTCCCATGGCTTCACGTGACTGATGGGGGGGGGGGGGGGGAGGGGTGCCTAAGCAAGTAGTACACCAAGGGTGACCTACAACTAGTAGCAACTTACAACCTCATTTCATGGAAACACATCTCCCTCCCATGGTCCAAAAGCTTAGTCTGAACACTATTTGGCAAACTAAGATAACCAACACCCATTGTTCCTTTTTCATTCCCAGGCAACCCAAGTTCTTCTCCAACCCTTCCCATACCCTTCTGACCAAGGGTCTCATTATCCTCTTGCTCGTGGATCCACCTGACCATCAACTCTCATATCTGATTCCACCCATCAACCTCAACCCTAACAACCCTTTTCCATCCACCTACTAAATGCTGTCTCATCCTTCCTCTCCCAGTTTCATCCATAGAATAGCAAATGCTTGCAAGAATTTCACAAATATTTTTTGACAAGACTTGCTTCAGTGAGTCAAGTGGCCATTTTATGACCAAATAGAGTAGGAGACAATTGAATGCATTGAAATGAAATTTTATCACTGACCAATTGTAGTGCTTCATAAACAAAACCAAACATAAGTTTAAGGTACAAAAAAAAAGAAATGGCTGCAGAGCATTAAACTACATGCAGTTTAGCAGGATGACTCATGTCATTAACTTTTCAAAAATCTTTACCTTCATTGTGCCCTCTCTCAAAAATGATAGTATGCAACTTGACAAAGCATACATCATTCCTTAGCTAAGTCTTTACCTTAAACACAAGAGATTCTGCAGGTTTAACATGCACAAAGTGCTGGAGATCAGCAGGTCAAGCAACATCTACAGAAGGGAATAAAGAGTTGATGCTTCAAGTCAAAATCCTTCATCAGGACAGCAAAGGAAGCCAGGATAAGAAGGTTGGGGAGGGGAGGGAGCAGAAAGAGTGAGAAAGTGGGGAAAGAGTACAAGCAGGGAGGTGATTGGTGAAATGAGGTGAGAGAGAAGGTGTATAGGTCAAGTGGAGGAAATTAAGAAGCTAGGTGGAGGCAAAAGGCTGAAGAAGGAACCTGACAGGAGAGTGAACGATGGGAGAAAGGGAAAGAGGAGGGGCACCAGAGAAAGGTGACAGGCATGTGAGAAGAGAAGGGTTAAGAAGAGAGCCAGAATGGGAAATGGAAAAAAGAGAGAGAATGAGGATGGGGGGTGGGGGGGGGGATTACCAGAAGTCAGAGAAATAGATACTGATGCCATCAGCTTGAAGGCTCCCAGCTGGAACATGAGGCATTGCTCCTTCAACCAGAGTGAGGCCTCATCGTGTCTGGAGAGGAGCCTTCATCTTACTTGCTTCCATTCCACTTCTGAAGAATGGCTGATGCCTCCTTTTTTGTTGTAAACTAAAACCCATTACTTGACAATTAAAAACAGTTTATCTTAACCTGATAAAAAAAATATAAATCTGAATTTCTTTCGCACCTCTCATTCCCTCAGAAAAATCCACTCTTCATTTAGAAAGTTTTAAAATAAGACCAAAAGACACTGGAACAGAATCAGGCCAAGTGGCCCATCGAGCCTGCTCCGCTATTCCATTATGACTGATTTATTATCCCTCTCAACATTATTCTCTTGCTTTCTTCCCATAATCTTTAATACCCTTACCAATCAAGAACCTGTCAATCTCTACTGTAAATATACCCAATGACTTTGGCTCCACAGCCATCTGTGGCAATGAACTCCACAGATTCACCACCCTCTGGCTAAAGAAATTCCTCCCAGTCTCTGTTCTAAAGGAATGTTCCTGTATTCTGAGCCGGTACCACCTGGTCCCAGACTCCCCCACTTAGAAACCATCCTCCCCATGTCCACTCTGGTCCCAAACTCCCCCAACTATAGAAATCACCTTCACCACATTCACTCAATTTTGGCCTTTCAATACTGGGTAGGTTTCAAACTCCAGCAACTACAGATCCAGACCCTGTAACATTTCTCAAAATGCTCTTAATGTTCTAGTACAGGAAACATCATTGCAATCTTGCCTTTAAAGCAGAGGTTCCCAACCTGAAGTCTATGGACCCCTTGCTTAATGGTATTGGTCCATGGCATAAAAAATGTTGGGAAATCCATGCTTTAAAAGTGATTTTTTTTTACTAAGAACAAAATATTTCTAAGACACTGAACAGAATTGTACTGCTCATTTGAATAGCCATTATGGAACAGAATGTATTTTTTAATGTAGTGATTAACCTCCATCTAATATTTCATTCAGAAGATGAAAAATTCAGCACTCCCTCGGGTTTCAATACGGCAATCCCTGGAGTGGGCCACCCACCTCAATATTTCCTCACAGCCAAGAAAGTAACCATGGACTGACATCAATTGTTAAACAGTTTTTAATATTGCACCAATCAGGATTTGCAACAAGTTTGCTGGAAATATTTATATTAATCTGAATCTCTCTATAACAAGATAACTACAGATTTTGGAAGCACTGGGTTTTCAAATGATCAAATGGGAAAAAAAAAATGTACTTCAGGTTCTTACTAAGCTCCAGATTTTACTCTAAAACGTGTCACATTCCAGATGCACTTGAAAATGCAAATTATACCGCAAGCCACACTACAATCCGCTGAAGAGATGTAGTTCAAATCTTCAAAGCAAATATATGTTAATCTTCTAAACGTACTTAGTTCAAGCTCTGCTGCTCATTTTAAAGATTCTAAGAACTTATGAAATAGAAGCAGGAGACTGACAGTCAGTGACACATGCCTGCTTCACCACTCTGTAAGATTATGGCTGACCTTTTGAGTTGACAAGGCAGAGCTAAATAGTTATGGCGCCCAACAGCGACTCCTTTGCTTGCATCTTCGAAAACAGTTCTATTTCCATCTTTAAAATCTCTATTTTTCCTTTTCAGGGTTCTTTTGAAGACCCTGATCTGGAGTTACATGCTGGCTACGGTTCTTTGCGGGAATGGGACATGCTCTCAGTGTCCCACAATTGGCCACTATTCGACATTCCAAAGGCTTGACTTAAGATTTCAGCTCTGATTCAGAAGCCTGGGATCTCGAAGAACTGGAGATGGGTGGATCAAGAAATGGTGTCACCACAGGAGACCCATGTGTTGTTGGGTGAGTCGGAACATCCACGGACACGCAACACAGAGCGTCATTCCACTGAGATGCAATACAGAGCGTCACAGGAAGTCATTCTTGCCTGTGTCCATCAAACTTTACAACTCCTCCCTTGGAAGGTCAGACACCCTGAGTCAATAGGCTGGTCCTGGACTTATTTCCTGGCATAATTTACATATTACTATTTAATTATTTATGGTTTTATTACTATTTATTATTTATGGTGCAACTGTAACGAAAACCAATTTCCACTGGGATCAATAAAGTATGACTATGACTATGTGCCTGGGAACCCGGGATCCTAGCGATGTTCAGGCACAGAGCTCAAAAAAAGCGTCGTAACGGACTTTTAACATTGTAAACCAGCGAGTTGTTTGTTATGTTTCCCTGCTCATTGGAAAATGGAGTCACCTCTTTCTTCCTTATCAGGAGAGAGAGAGCCTGCAGCATGTCGAATTATCGGGTGAACAAAGTAGTCTTTGGGGTAACCGCAAGTCTATGTCTTTGCTATTGCTTTGCTCACACTTGAGTGCTGGTAGCGGGTGCACTTTATTTTTGTTGGTGGGGGGGGAGGGGATTGTTGCTTGTTGCCACTTATGTGAGGGAGGGAGGGGAACTTGGAGGGGGGACTTTGAGGTTCTAACATTCAACTGTCGTTCATTCTTGGGGCACTTTTCTGTTTTTGTGGATGGTTGCAAAGAAAAAGTATTCCCTGCTATCCAACTCTGCCAAAATCTGCAGCTTATCTTCTGCCAGGACACGAGTGGGTGTGAGGAGCACCAACTGCAGCCTGGGCATCACATCCTCCAGGGAAGCACAATGGTTTTGATGCTCTCTCCTGATAGCTGCAAACAGTCAGCTTGAGGCCTAGACCCCACACATACAAGATAGCAGACACATATGCTATCAGTAAAATACAATCATGCAAAATATATGTATATAGTGCAGCCACGGTTGCCACCACTACCACCACACATACATGTCCCACCTGCAATAAAGCTTGCGAGTCCAGGATATAACTGTACAGTCAAAGATCTCACCATTAAAAGAGTGGACGGCGTCATTGGATTTCCATGGACAACCGAGGGAAGGGGAAAGGGGAGGGGGGGCAGGGGAGAGGAGGAGAACGTGTACGTACGAGAACAGCAGCAATTCCAGTCTGAATGCGGCACCATGCAAACCCCAGCCCACCCCCCCGCCACAGGCAACACCACAGCTTGAGCCCGAGTCCAACTGAAATGTAACAAAACCATTGATCAAGGTAGAGCAGTGGATGCGGTGTATATGGATTTCAGCAAGGCATTTGATAAGGTTCCCCAAGCAAAGCTCATTCAGAAAGTAAGGAGGCATGAGATCCAAGGAGATCTTGCTTTGTGGATCGGATCCAGAATTGGCTTGCCCACAGAAGGCAAAGGGTGGTTGTAGATGGTTCGTATCCTGCATGGAGGTCAGCGGTGTTCCACAGGGATCTGTTCTGTGACACCTGCTACAGCTATATAAGATCTTGATCAGACCCCACTTGGGAGTACCTTGTTCAGTTCTGGTCACCTCACTACAGGAAGGATGTGGATATTATAGAAAGATTGCAGAGGAGATTTACAAGGATGTTGCCTAATAAAAAAAAATCTGGGCCCCTAGTAACACCAATTTCCAACTCTCTCAATTAAATACTCCACTATTTTTTTTCTACAGATGGATAACCTTGTTTCATTTGCCATGTTCTCACACAGTTAGCGTACCTACTTTCTCCTGAAGCTTCTTAATATCCTTTACACAAGCTAAATTGCTGCCTCGCTTCAAATCCAAGTTTGACACTGCTACCATCTTTAGTCCTCTAATCCAAACCATTGATGCAAACTGAATGGCTGGTGGACTAATACAGATCCTACAGATTAACCTTCTGACCTGCATGGGTAAAGCCCTCCCCACCACTGAGCACATAGACACGGGAGCATTGTCGCAGGAAAGCAGCATCCATTGTCAAGAAATCCCACCACCTAGGTCATGTTCTCTTCTTCCTACTGCCATCAGGAAAGAGGTACTGTACAGGAGCCTCAGGATCCACACCTCCAGGTTCAGGAACTGTCATTACCTGTCAATCACCTTGAACAAAAGGCGATAACTCACTTCCCCATCACCGAAATGGTCCCATGGACCCAATTTCAAGGACTCTATCTCATGTTCTCAATATTTATTGTTTTTTTTTGTTTGTTCATTCTTTTTGTATTTCCACAGTTTGTTGTCTTTTGCACACTGGTTAACTTTCATTAATTCTATCATGGTTCTTGGTCTATTGAGTATGACTGCAAGAAAATGAATTTCAGGGTTGTATATGGTGACAGATATGTACTTTGATAATGAATTTACAAATGACCGTTTTATTCCTACATCACTTTCAGATTATTAATCCCCCCCCTAACAAAAATCACACCTGGTATGATAGCACGAATCCAATGTGCCCCAACTCTTTTATGGCTCATTACTAATGGATTTCAGAAAGTTCAAATGCAACGTTACCACTGCATGCCCCTTACCTCTCATGGTGGTTAAAGCTTTAAAAGAAATTGTTCAAGCTGTTCCTTTCATAAATCCACATTATATCTGCAAAATCCTGTTGTTTTTCAATTTCTGTTTCTTCTTCCTTGAATGGGTTCCAGTTTTTCCTATTGTCATGAGGCAAACTAATCTGTAACTTTACTCTGCTTACACAAATAATAAGGGGTTAACATTTGTGATATTTGAATCTGTGGGAATCTGAAGAACTTCAGAAGATGCATCAGAAATCTCCAATGCCATCACTTTCAAAACCTTGAAAAGTCATTTAAGATTGCCATGTTTCCTTAATGTTTACATTTTTCCCCCAGCTCTTTATAGGTCTTGCATGATTGTTCATTTCTTCTGCCTCAATCAAAATTCTCATTAACTTTAAAGCAACACTCACTACACGCTGGAGGAACTCAGCAGGTTGGGCAGCATCCACGGAAAAGATCAGTCGACGTTTCGGGCCGGAACCCTTCGTCAGGACTGCAGGGGGAAGGGGCAGAGGCCCTATAAAGAAGGTGGGGGGAGGGGGGGAAGAAGGCTGGTAGGGTCCAGGTGAAAAACCAGTAAGGGGAAAGATAAAGGGGTGGGGGAGGGGAAGCAGGGAGGTGATAGGCAGGAAAGGTAAAGAAGGAATAAGGGAAAACAATGGGTAGTAGAAGGAGGCGGAACCGTGAAGGAGGTGATAGGCAGCTGGGGGAGGGGGTAGAGTGACATAGGGATAGAGGAAGGGAGGGGGAGGGAATTACCGGAAGTTGGAGAATTCTATGCTCATACCAAGGGGCTGGAGACTACCTAGATGGTATATGAGGTGTTGCTCCTCCAACCTGAGTTTAGCCTCATCGTGGCAGTAGAGGAGGCCATGAATGGACATATCTGAATGGGAGTGGGAAATAGAGCAACAAGCAGTGAACGGCTTGGTGGTTTCCTTGGATGCAGAAAAGGCCTTTGATCGTATCGAATAGCCGTATCTTTTTTTCACTTTAGAACGATTTGGTTTGGGCAATAATTTTATTAAGAGGGTAAAGATTTTTTAGAATGCCCCTTTGGCTGCGATTCTCACTAATGGTATTAGGTCGGATAATTTTAGTATTCTGAGGGGCAGCCGGCAGGGCTGCCCTTTATCACCACTACTTTTCACACTAGTGATCCAGCCATTGGCTGAGGCTATTCAGTGAGACCCCAAAATATCTGCTCTAGACATCGGACTAAAGTCACACAAAATTACATTGTATGCGGATGATGTTCTAATTTTCTTATCAAACCCTGCTGTATCAGTGCACCACCTTATACAATGCCTCAACTCATTTAGCGCCTTTTCAGGTTATGAAATCAACTTTACTAAATCAGAGGCTATACCTCTGGGGAATCTGCAGCAGGTACCTGACACTCAGGGTGTTTTCCCCCTTTAAATGGTCGCAGACAGGTTTTGTTTACTTAGGTGTGATAAATATGCCTATGTTTGATCAATTGTTCAAAGCTAACTTTACACAGTTATTTGACAAAATCAAACAGGATCTTGAACGAAGGAGCACTCTTCCCATTTCTTGGCTTGGCTGAATATCTTTGCTCAAAATAAACATTCTTTCTTGTCTGCTCTACCCAATACGAATGACACCAGTCATTTTTACTCAACAAATACTTGAAAAAATAAATGGCTGATTTGTTTCTTTCATCTGGAAAAAAAAACCCTGTATTAAAATACCTAAGTTACAGCTTCCCAGTAGTCTAGAGGATCTGGATTTTCCAAACATCAAAAAATATCAATTAAGTTCCTTTTTATCTTATGTGGTTGACTGGGTTTGCAGGGACCCCTCAATTTGGCTAGGCATTGAAACTTCACAAGCAAAATGTCCTCTTATTAATTTGCTTTTCCTCAATAAGATGAAACTAGTTAAGGAATATTGTCGCAATCCAATAACAATTAATCCAGTCAAGGTTTGGAGGGCAGTGTGACAAATTGAGGGTAACGCAGCAAAAATATCACCCTTCACTCCAATAGTCATAATCATACTTTATTGATCCTGAGGGAAATTGGTTTTCGTTAACCAGTTATGGTTGCACCATAAATAATATAGTAAAATAAAACCATAAATAGCTAAATAGTAATATGTAAATTATGCCAGTAAATTATGAAGTAAATCCAGGACCAGCCTATTGGCTCAGGGTGTCTGACCCTCCAAGGGAGGAGTTGTAAAATTTGATGCCCACAGGCAGGAATGACTTCCTATGACGCTCTGTGTTGCATCTCGGTGGAATGAGTCTCTGGCTGAATGTACTCCTGTGCCCAACCAGTACATTATGTAGCAGATGGGAGACATTGTCCAAGATGGCATGCAACTTAGACAGCAACCTCCTTTCAGACAACACCATGAGAGAGTCCAGTTCCATTCCCACAACATCACTGGCCTTACGAATGAGTTTGTTGATTCTGCTGGTGTCTGCTACTCTCAGCCTGCTGCCCCAGCACACAACTGCAAACATGATAGCACTGGCCACCACAGACTCGTAGAATAACCGGCAGTCCAGATTTTCAGCCTGACATAATGGATTCTGGATTTAAACTTTGGATTTCTAAGGGTATTTTCCATCTCGGAGATTTGTTTGATGAAGGAACGATGATGTCTTTTAGTCAAATAGTACAGAAATTTAACATACCCAATAAGGATTTTTTTCGTTTCTTTCAGATGCGAGATTATATACAGAAAAAAACATCATTGTTAACTGATTTCTATAGTTCTGACATAGAAAAGAGGGTGTTTCGTTCTAAGGAAGTCTCTATTAGTACTTCTACAGCATCCTGAGGGAACGTTTTTTTTGGAGAGGCTGAGCAGCTGGGAAGGGTCTGGGAGGAAGAGCTGGGAGTAGAAATTACAGCTGAAACATGGGAAGACATCTGTGATAATGCAAAGAAAATTTCAGTTTGTAATAGAACTAAAGCATTGCAACTCAAAATTCTGCATAGAGCCCATCTGACTCCAGATTGTCTCTCGAAATTTAAGAAAGGGCTTTCTCCAATGTGTTCTAAATGTAAAGTAAATACTGGAATTTTCATCCACTGTTTTTGGACTTGTCCCAAACTTCAGGCATACTGGAGTGATATTTTGGGTGAAATGAAAAAGATTCTGAAGATGGAGTTTGAACTGGACCCAGTGTCTTTTCCCTTGGGCTTACCCAGCGGTCGTATTATTAATGCACATCAGAAAGAACCTTTTAACATCCTGACTTTTTGTGCAAGGAAGAACATTTCACTTTGTTGGATATCCGATAAGGCCCCTGGACTTTTTGGTTGACGTAAATTAAACATGGAATACATTCCTTTGGACTTTTTGACATGTATGGTACACACAGAAACAAATATTTTTCATAAAACATGGCAACCTTTTCTGCAGTATGTAGATGTAAACCTGTCTGCTATACTAATAAGGGCTTTTGTATAGGATGTTGCAGTGATGTCTGTATTTCGATGGAAGTGTTCTGATACTTGATATCCGTGAGGGGCAGAAGTGGATCTGTAAGTTGAAAGTTTTGTTATGCTGAGCAAAAAAAAATTAAAAAATTAAAAAAAAACTGTGCCCGTCACGTGGAGTAAACACACAGTATCAGCATACTTCGCTTGCTTTTCTTTTCAAGCTAACGCACTTTAATTTCATATCACTATATAGTTCAAAATGTTCTGCAGCATTTGTCTTGTGAAACTTGGACTTTTTCCTTTATGATAATGAGATACTTCTCTGGCATCAATATGCTATATCATGAGTGGCATGGTGGAGATATGTCTGTACCAGAGATGCAAGGCACTCCTCTCCAGTAGCCTCCGGGTCACCCTTGGGCAAGGTGTAGCACTTGCTTAGCTCCCCTGCAATCAGGGTCACATGAAGCCCTGGGAGCAGATGGAGGATGATCATATGAGCAGCTGGAGCACATAACAAGTGCTAGTTATGCAAGCACTGATGCCAGGCAGACAATCTCTGAAGTGTATTGATAATGGCTGGGGTCACTCATCTCCAGAAGGCTGCAGTGGCAAACCACTTCTACAGAAAAATTGCCAAAAACAATCATGGCCATGGATAAGACCATGATGAAGATGCCATCTCAATAAAGAATCTTTTTATATATTTGCCACAATTCACCATTGGTAGGTTGAGTAAATCTGATGTACCTTGGCTATACTTCATGATCACAACGGTCAAATCCGGATTTTTTTTTTAAAACTTGAGCATCAAAAATTTGCAAAGTAAAACTTCAAAATTGTCTCATCTCTGTCTACCAGGAGAAAGACAGAATCAGAATATGGTTTAATATCACTGGCATACGTTGTGGAATTTATTAACTTTGTGGCAGCAATACAATGTAATAAAGGATAATACAGAAAATTTGAATTACAGTAATTTATATGTATGCATATTATATATTATTGAATTAAATAAGTAGTGCAAAAACATTTTTTTTTTTAAATATTGAGGTACAGTTCATGGGTTCAATGTCCATTCTGAAATTGGGATTGCAGCGGGGAGGAAGCTGTGCCTGAATCGTTCAGTATGTTCTTCATGCATCTGTGCCCCCTCCCTGATGGTAGCAATGAGAAGAGGGCATGTCCAGGGTGGTGGGGATCCTTAATGATGGACGTCACCTTTCTGAGGCACTGCTCCTTGAAGATATCCTGAGTGCTATGATGGAGCTGACTACATTTACAACTCTCTGCAGCTTACTTTGATCCTGTGCAGTAGCAACCTCCCCGCCTCCCCATACCAGATGGTGATGCAGTCAGTTCGAATGCTCTCCATGGTACATCTGTAGAAATTTGAGAGTGTTTTAGTTGACATAGCAAATCTCCTCAAACTCCTAATGAAATATAGCCACCGTCTTGCCAAGCGTATAGCTGCATTGAATGTTGGGTTCAGGTTGAGTCTTCAAAGATATTGACAACCAGGAACTTGGAATCACTCACTCTTTCCTGGATGGTGGGGGTCCCTAATGATCAAAACTGCTTTCCTGTGACTGTGTTTCATATAGATGAGCTCAATGGTTGGGAGGAATTTACCTGTGCCGTATCCACTACTTTTTGTAGGAGTTTCTGTTCAAGGGCATTGGTGTTTTCATACCAGGCTGTGATGCAACCAGTCAATACACTCTCCATGCCAGGAGTGGGATGCTCCCTCAGTAATGGCCACACACAAAGTCTGCAGCACATAAGGCAATGGGAAGAAATGTCTAGGACATACCACTCAAGTCATTTTAAAAGCTTTCTTGCCCAGTTCTTTGAATTCCACATAATGAATTACCACAGTTCATGCTGCACAACAACAGCCCAATTAAGAAATCCTTTGTTGAAAGCATCCAACTCTCCAATGTTTAATAGAGGACTACCAACTTCCAAAAAGCAGAACACATAAAAAAAAGCTTCTTTTCAACCTTCTACAGTTCCTTCCAGAAAGTGTATTGTTTAACTTGGAGCTGCAGAAAAGTGGTCTACCTTATGGTTATTTATATTCACCAATGGAATCCAATGGTTATTTTCATTAGTATCCCCAAAATGATAATCTGGATCGACTACAGATGTCTAAAGATGTACCATGGAGAGCATTCTAACTGGTTACATCATCTGATATGGTTGGGGGGGTTGGGGGGAGGGTGCACTGTTCAAGATTGAAATAAGCTACAGAGGGTTATACACTTCGTCAGCTCCACCATGGGCATTAGTCTCTGTAGTATCCAGCACATCTTCAAGGTGCAAAGTCTCAGAAAGACGGCATCAATCATCAAGGACAAATACATATACTTAGTTACTGTAATTCATATTTTTTCTATTATGTATCACAATGTACAGCTGCTGCACAGACAACAAATTTCACAACATATACTGATTCTGAACTATCCCTTGTTGATAGATTACCTTGTCTTACATTTCAGTTAGCCTAGACTCTAGCAAATTTCTATACATGTACTGCGTAGAACATTCTGGCTGGTTTTATTACCGATTGGTATGGTGGCTCCAATATGCATCCATCAAGAGATGTTCCAGAGGGTTATAAGCTTAGCCAACTCCTTCATGGACATTACCATCCCCACTATCAAGGGCATTTTTAAGAGATGCTGCCATAAAAAGGCAAGATTTATCATTAAGGACACTCACAACCTAGAACATGCCCCGTTCTCAATACTACCACAAATAGAAGGGGGCAGGAGCCTTAAAACCCACTCAATATTTTAGGAACAGCTTCTTTCCCTCCATCAGAAATTACTGCACAGTCTATGAACACCACCTCACTAGGTCTCTTTTGCACTATTGTAACTTCTGGTATTGCACTGTGCATTGTTGCCATGGAACAACAAATTACACAGCACATCAGTGATAACAAATTTGATTCGTTGATCAGATTTCATGAACATTTGAAAATTTCCATCAAAAGAACTTGTCAATGTCTTGTCCCATGATAATTTCAATTGTAAATGCTTTAATTAGACTTCAACAGTAGATTTAACGTCCACTCTCAAACATTAATAAAAACACATTCCGAAGACATACCTATTGGTCATTATAAATTGTCCCATGATTAGGCTAGGGTTAAAGCGGCACGGCTCAGAGGACTGGAAGGGTAGATTCCACGCTGTATCTCAAATTAATCGCCAGATAATTACTTTATAATGTAGATGTTCTGCATTTTCATTCAATGGTAACTTAAACTTATTCTTTCCCAACAAATATCCAGTAGTCAAATGCAACAGAATTAACAATTGGAAGATGACAAATACAAGTTGTTGCTGTCTTGAAAAGAGATAAAATTTTTCCTAATTTGAAGCTACTAAGGAACTCAAGTTGACAGCTCTTCTCAACAAAAGCTGGTAGAGAATATAGGAATTTAGATCCTGAAATCTGCTACATCTGGTTAGGTGATTTTACAGCTTAGGTGATTTTGTGAATCCACTGCATAATACATTAGGTTTGTTTTTTTTAAATTTTGGGAGTCTATGACAGCTGTTTTTCTGCAAATTTCTGCAAGAAAATGCTGGTATGATATCAGGTGCCTTTTTATTAAGATCGCAAAACATAGGAGCAGAATCAGGCCATTCAGCCCATTAAGTCTGCTCTGCCATTCTATCACGGCTGATTTTATTATCCCTTTCAATCCCATTCTCTTGCCCTTTCTCTGTATTCTTTGACGTCTTGATTAATCAAGAACCAATCAAACTCTGCCTTAATGACTTGACCTGCTTAGCTGTCTGTGGCAATGAGAATTCCACAGATACACCTCCCTTTGGATAAACACGTTTCCTCATCCAAATGGATATCCTTCTTTTCTGAGGTTATGCCTTCCAGTCCAAGACTCCTCCACAATAGGAAACATCCTCCCCACAGCCACTCTATGTAGGACTTTTGGCAGGATTTGATTTGTTTCAGTGAGAAATTTCCCCCCCCCCCCCGCCCTATTCTTTTAAATTCCAGCGAGGGCAGGTCCTGGGTCATCAAACACTCATTTGGTAAGTATTTCATTTCTGGAAACATTTTCTTAAAACTTCTCTGGACCCTCTCCAATACCAGCACATCTTTCTGATAAGTGCCCCAAAACTACCCACAATACTCCAAGTAGGTCTGACCAATGTCTTATAAAGCCTCAACATTACATCCTTGGTTTTGTATTCTCGTCCTCTCGAAATGAATGCTCACACTGCATTTGCCTTCCTTACCAGAGGCTCGATCTGCAAGTTAATCTTTAGGGAATCTTACAGTAGGACTCCCAAGTTCCTTTGCACCTCTGATTTCTCCCCATTTAGAAAACAGTCCACGCCTTTATTCCTTTTATGAAAATGTATAACCATGCACTTCCCTACACTGTTTTCCTTCTGCCACTTCTTTGCCCAATCTGCCCAAGCCTTTCTGCAGAGTCCCGGGTTCCTCAACAGTACCTGCCCATCCATGCTGCTTTGAATCATCTGCAAAATTGGCCACAAAGCCATCAATTCTGTTATCCAAGTCATTAACAAAAACATAGAAACATTGAAAAACTTGCAGCACAATACAGGTCCTTCAGCCCACAATGCTGTGCTGAGCATGTACTTACTTTAGAAAGTAATAGGGTTACCCATAGCCCTCTATTTTTCTAAGCTTATGTACCTATCCAGGAGTCTCTTAAAAAGCCCTTTCGTGTCCATGAAAAGACGTGGTCTCAATGCTGACCCATGCTGAATACCACTTGTCACTGGCCTCAAACCAAAAAGATCCTCCATTATTCCCACTTTTTGCTTCCTGCATGTCAGTCAGTCTTTAAATCCATGGTAGTATCTTTCCTGTCATATCATGGGCTGCCTCATGTGGGGCACCTTGTAAAAGCCTTCTAAAAGCCCAAATAAACAATATCCACTCTATCATTCCCGCTTGTTATTTCCTTAACAAATTGCAACAGGTATGTCAGAGAATATTTCCCCTCAAGGAAACCGTGCTGACTTTGACTTATTTTGTCATGGGCCTCCAAGTATCCTGAAAGCTCATCCTTAATGATAGACTCCAACATCTTCCCAACCCCTGGGGTCAGAATAACTTGTCTATCATTTCTCCTCTTCTGCCTCCCTCACTTCTTACAGAGTGGGGTGACATTTGCAATTTTCCAGTCCTCCAGTACCATTCTAGAATCTTGTGATTCTTCTAAGATCATTACTAATGCCTCCACAATCTCTTCAGCTACCTTTTTTCAGAACACTGGGGCGTAGTCCACCTGGTCCAGGTGACTTATCGACCTTCAGACCTTTCAGTTTCCCAAGCACTTGCTCCTTGGTACACACTCACTTCTGCCTCCTGACACTTCTGCATTTCTCGCATTCTGCAAGAGACTTCCACAATGAAGACTAACACAAAATACTTACTAAGCTCATCTGCAATTTCTTCTCTACCACCCCCATCAACACCTCAGCATCATTTTACAGTGGTCCAATATCCAGTCTCATCTCTCTTTTACTTTCATATCTGAAAAATGTCTTTGTATCCTCTTTTATATCACCGACTGGTTTACCTTCATATTTCATCTTTTCCATGGCTCTTTAGTTGCCTTCTATTGGCTTTTAAAAATTTCACACTAACCTTTGCTATATTATATGCCCTCTCTTTTGCTTCTATGCTGTCTTTGACTTCACTTGTCAGTCACATATACCTCATCCTTCGTTTAGAAGACTACTTCATCTTTGGGAAGAATCTTTTCTGCGCATTCCGAATTGGCCCCAGAAACTCCATCTGTTGCTATTCTGCCATCATCGTGGACAGTGCCCCTTCCAAATAACGTTAGTCATGCCTCATGCCTCGAAATTCCTTTTACTCCACTGTAATACTGATTTTCGATTTTCTTTCTCAAAGTGCGGGATGACTATCACTGCCTCCTAACGATTCCTTTCACTTAAGCTCCCTAATCAAATTTGGTTCATTGTACCACATTCAATCCAGAATTGCCACTTCCATAGCAGGCTCGACCACAAGGTATTCAAAAAAGCCATTTCGTAGGCATTCTACAAATTCCCTCTTTTCAGATTCAGCACCAACCCGATTTTCCAATCTGCCTGCATATTGAAATCCCCCATGACTAGAGTGACATTGCCATTTTGATGTGCCTTTCCCATCTCCCATTGTAATTTGAAGCCCATATCCTGGCTACTGTTCAGAGGCCTCCATACAAGTCCCATCAGGCCCCTTGAAGAAATTTAAATGAAGTCCCATCAAGAAGTTTAGCAGGGATTAATCAGCTTTCAGAATCAAACAGAACCCTCTGCTCCTTGATGTACTGGTAGGAAGCAGTCAAAATTCTCCTTCCTTTAGGGTGGTCACAAAACAAGTTGGACTTGCACCATTTCAGGGAAAGGACTCTTCATCTCAGGGTCTCAATATTTATTGGTTAATTATTATAACTTTTTTCTTCTTCTGTATTTGCAGTGGTTGTTTATCCACCCTGTTGGGTGCAGGTTTGCACTAATTCTATTATGGCTTTATGATTTATTTTGTAATTGAAAAATCTTTTGTCCTTTGCACACTGGTTGTCTGCTCAATTTGCTGCGGTCTTTCTTTGATTCTATTATGGCTATTGGATTTATTGAGTATGGCTGCAAGGAAACAAATCTCAGGGTTGGAAATGATGACATAGGTCAGGGGTGGCCAACCTTTTATGTTCCATGCATCAATTTTTTCACGCACGAGTTCAGATGCGCCATACAACTCTTGTACCCCCACTCAATTCTTGTAAAAATTTTAATATAGACATATTTAGCATTTTTACATGATATATTGATTTAATACAAAAACAAGGTAAACATTACTTACCTTAATGAGACTTTTAATAAATATGTTTTGCCGCCTTTTGATTTCTTCCTTTTTCTTAATCACATATTCTTTCTGTAACTCAGACCCAAGCACTAGCTTCAGTTTTCCTTCTATTTCAGTCTGATGTTGTGTTTTATAGTGTCTATTAAGATCATGTCTTCTATTATGTGAGAAAGTGTTTTCACAAACAATGCACAACGGTTTTCCTGACGGACCCACTATAAATAAAAAACTCATTTTCCCACTGTTCATTGAAATTACTATCACTTCTTGCTTTTCTTTTGCTCATTTTCTTTTGCACTGTGATGGGTAACTGAATGTAAAAACAAGGCTTAATTTTCGAAAAAGTACAAAACTGCAAATGTTCACGAAGGACGAACAAAGCACAACTCCGTAGCTCACGAGTGTCAATTGTAAACTGACTGGCAAAAACCTGCTGCTGCAGATGCCCGGCGCCTCAGGATCAAACAAGTATCAAACATGTATTGTACAGTTATGGAACGACTGCAGAACAAAAGTCCTTCTTTCCCAGTTTGACTCATTGAACATTTTTTTTTTAAAATTGAAAACAGATCAGTGTGAAAGAAGATAACATTCGCCAAAAGATGTGCATGAAATAATAAAATTGCTAAAAATAATTGCTAAGTTTTAGATTTATTCTCAGTAAAACCCATTTCTAGCGCTAAGTTACTTGAATTCCTGTTATAGATTTTTTTTCTACAAATCGGTTTTTGGTTAATACTTTTTGGATGAGTAGGCTTATCACTAGGGTGCAATGCACCACTTTTGCCGCATGCACCATAGGTTGGCCATCTCTGACATAGGCACTTTGCTAATAAGTTTACTTTGTACTTTGAAGTATGAATCTACTTCTTCTACAGTTGATAGGATGAATGCTCAGTTTCAAATTAGTTTATTGTTATATGTACCTGGATGCAACAAAATCTCTTGCTCACATGAAGCTCAAAGTTTATGTGGTAATAAGAAAAACCTGTAAAACATCAAGTGCAAAGCAACAGAATGGTGCAGAAATGGTAGTGCAATCTGAAGTAGTGTTAAGTGACAATAACTGAAATAGGTGCATAAGAATGTGAAATGGTTCACATAGAAGCCAAAGATTCAGAAGTTAGATAACAGTGGAGAAGCAACTGTTCTTCATTTTGGTCATCTGGGGTACAAGTGGCCTCAGGTCTTTTCGAATGCCTCATTCTATCGAGATTGAATCCAGACAGTTTATTCATCAGCTACCAACTCTTATGACCTGGTATAGAAAAACCAATGCCAAGTAGCTTCAGAAAACCCTACAAAAGGTTGTGGATTCGGCCCAGTACATTGCGTGCAAAGCCCTCCCAATCACTGAGCACATCTGTTTGAAATGCTATCGTAGGAAAGCAGCATCCAGAGATCCTCACCACCCAGGCCATGCTCTTTTCCCACAGCTGCCATCAGGTAGAAGGTACAAGAGCCTCAGGACTTGCACCACCAGGTTCAAGAACAGTTACTGCCCCTCAAACATCAGGCTCTTGAACAAAAGTGCCTCAATTGCCCGTCCACTGAGATGTTCCCACAAACAATTATCTCAGTTTAAGGACTCTTCACATTTTCATTATTTATTGCTGTTTCTGTTTGCATTTGTACAGCTTGTTGTCTTCTGCAATCTGGCTGATCTTTCATTGACCTGTTATAGTTACATAGATTTGTTGAGTATGCCTGCAGGAAAATGAATCTCAGGGTTGTATGTGCTTACATACACTTACTCTGACAATAAAATTTACTTTGAACAACTCAACCAAACCAATTCTTTTCACCCCATCTATGATACGTTTACAATAACTGAAAAGGAAATGTCCACAGAGACATTTCTTTAATTGCCGTCCAGAAATAATGAACGCCAACATGAAATACAGAAGAAGAATATCACTAACTTCTGAGATGTAGCCACCAGCTCAAATTCCCTAGGGGCCATTTGTGGAAAAGATAGATACATTATCAAAATCTAGTAAACACTTCCAGAAAACCCAAACATATTTTTGAGAAAATGAGCTGGAACGATGAGAAGCAGCAACAAGATGATCACCAGCTGCTGCTGACAAAGCCCTGATTATTTTTAACGTTCATTTCAAGCTTTGCTCTGGACTTGGCCACAATAAAAAAAAAACAGACACACACATACACACAATATGAATTAGTTTCTGTTGCTTGCTTCTTCTTCGGAAGCAAACAGATATGGAGCTGCATTCTTTTCATATTAAGATGAGTTCAGTAAAAGAAACATGAAACAATACTATGCCATTTCCAGAAATGATCTGTTCATTACCAATTCCTGTTCACAACCTGAGGTCCACAGGCCACTTGCTCAATGATATTGGTCCTTGGCACAAAAAAAGGTTGGAAACCCCTGTTACCTAGATGAATCCGAAACTAGGACATGCACTGTATCCAGAAAGAACATGAAACAATGAGAAAGAGAGTCAACTGAATACAAGTGAAACGTTCAGGTACAAACCTCAAAGAGGACAACCTTGTTATAGGGCTTGGGGTCTTGCATACCTTAATGACCCAGAGGGCTACGTTGGCTAGGGTCAGGGCTTTATGCTTTGTCAGCCACAGCAGAGGTCAAAGGGTACAAGCCAGATGAAAAGTGTTCCACCAGTCCTCCAGGTTTCGGGGTTCAGCTCAGGGCTAATAAGCTTGAATGGTCAAACAGAACTGTTATGGAAACAGCAATGAAGAATCCTTCTACATCTATGTGCAACGGTATTCCTGGGACTCCACTGGGCACTTCCATAACTGAACATTAACCGAGAGGAAGCCACTGACACAATGAAGGAAGCTGTGAATGCCTCCAGAGATGGAGGATATTCTTTGCTGCCCTAAACTGCAGCAGCGCAACAGACAAGAAGAATTCAGGTACAAGGATCTGGCCTTTGGAAAATGCTTAACAGTGAAATATGCCCAAACTATACTCCCAGCAGGATGCTACTACCACGAGCTATTCCTATTAACTGTTCAAACTCAAACCAATTTATCTTCCATTCCCAACCACTGCGCTCATATCAAGAATCCTCTACGTTACATGTGCATTCAAAGTACAGTATCAATGTATACTTCTTACAGGCAGCCAGAAAGAAACCTCAAAAGAACCCATTAGTGTTGTTAATAATGTATGTTGTAATTTCCTTTGTTTTCTTTTTTGCCATCCACAAGTAGTCACTAGATCTCAAGCGTACAGATAAAACGATTTAAGAGCTTTATTTCTCTCCTGGTTTCAGCTATCACCAGCCATCTTCTACTTCTTCCTCCCCTTCCCCCACCTTTCACCCTTTCCAGTCCTGATGAAGGATCTTGCCCTGAAATGTCAGCTCTTTATTCCCATTTATAGATGCTGTCTGATCTGCTAAGCTCCTCCAGCACATTGTGTGTATTGCTCTAGATTTCCAGCATCTGTAGTACCTCTTGAGTCTATGTATATATCAAGAGTGTTGTAGAAGCGAGCCCGAAGGCTTTGTGTGTCAATGCAAGGAGCATTCGTGACAAGGTGGATGAATTAAAAGTGCAGATTGTTATTGATGAATATGATATAGTTGGGATCACAGAGACATGGCTCCAGGGTGACCAAGGATAGGAGCTCAACATTCAGGGATATTCAATATTCAGGAGGGATAGACATGAAAGAAAAGGAGGTGGAGAAGCATTGCTGGTTAGAGAGGAGATTAACGCAATAGAAAGGAAGGACATTAGCCGGGAGGATGCAGAATCGATATAGGTAGAGCTGCATAACACTAAGGGGCAGAAAACACTGGTGGGAGTTGTGTACAGGCCATGTAACAGTAGTAGTGAGGTTGGGGATGGTATTAAACAGGAAATTAGAAATGTGTGCAATAAGGGAACAGCAGTTGTAATGGGTGACTTAAATCTACATATAGATTGGGTGAACCAAATTGGTAAGGGTGCTGAGGAAGAGGATTTCTTGGAATGTATGCGGGATGGTTTTTTGAACCAACATGTCGAGGAACCAACTAGAGAGCAGGCTATTCTAGACTGGGTATTGAGCAATGAGGAAGGGTTAATTAGCAATCTTGTCGTGAGAGGCCCCTTGGGTAAGAGTGACCATAACATGGTGGAATTCTTCATTAAGATGGAGAGTGACATAGTTAATTCAGAAACAAAGGTTCTGAACTTAAAGAAGGGTAACTTTGAAGGTCTGAGACGTGAATTAGCTAAGATAGACTGGCAAATGACACTTAAAGGGTTGACGGTGGATATGCAATGGCAAGCATTTAAAGATCGCATGAACTACAACAATTGTTCATCCCAGTTTGGCAAAAGAATAAATCAAGGAAGGTAGTGCACCCGTGGCTGACAAGGGAAATTAGGGATAGTATCAATTCCAAAGAAGCAGCATACAAATTAGCCAGAAAAAGTGGCTCACCTGAGGACTGGGAGAAATTCAGAGTCCAGCAGAGGAGGACAAAGGGCTTAATTAGGAAGGGGAAAAAAGATTATGAGAGAAAACTGGCAGGGAACATAAAAACTGACTGTAAAAGCTTTTATAGATATGTGAAAAGAAGAAGATTGGTTAAGACAAATGTAGGTCCCCTACAGACAGAAAAAGGTGAATTGATTATGTGGAGCAAGGATATGGCAGACCAATTGAATAACTACTTTGGTTCTGTCTTCACTAAGGAGGACATAAATAATCTTCCAGAAATAGTAGGGGACAGAGGGTCCAGTGAGATGGAGGAACTGAGGAAAATACATTTTAGTAGGGAAGTGGTGTTAGGTAAATTGAAGGGATTAAAGGCAGATAAATCCTCAGGGCCAGATGGTCTGCATCCCAGAGTGCTTAAGGAAGTAGCCCAAGAAATAGTGGATGCATTAGTGATAATTTTTCAAAACTCTTTAGATTCTGGACTAGTTCCTGAGGATTGGAGGGTGGCTAATGTAACCCCACTTTTTAAAAAAAGGGAGGAAGAGAGAAACCAGGGAATTATAAACCGGTTAGCCTAACATCAGTGGTGGGGAAAATGCTAGAGTCAGTTATCAAAGATTGATAACAGCACATTTGGAAAGCGGTGAAATCATCGGACAAAGTCAGCATGGATTTGTGAAAGGAAAATCATGTCTGACGAATCTCAGAATTTTTTGAGGATGTAACTAGTAGAGTGGATAGGAGAGAACCAGTGGATGCGGTATATTTGGATTTTCAAAAGGCTTTTGACAAGGTCCCACACAGGAGATTAGTGTGCAAACTTAAGGCACACAGTATTGGGGGTAAGGAATTGATGTGGATAGAGAATTGGTTGGCAGACAGGAAGCAAAGAGTGGGAATAAACAGGACCTTTTCAGAATGGCAGGCAGTGACTAGTGGGGTACCACAAGGCTCAGTGCTGGGACCCCAGTTGTTTACAATATATATTAATGACTTAGACGAGGGAATTAAATGCAGCATCTCCAAGTTTGCAGATGACGTGAAGCTGGGCGGCAGTGTTAGCTGTGAGGAGGATGCTAAGAGGATGCAGAGTGACTTGGATAGGTTAGGTGAGTGGGCAAATTCATGGCAGATGCAATTTAATGTGGATAAATGTGAAGTTATCCACTTTGGTGGTAAGAACAGGAAAACAGATTATTATCTGAATGATAGCCGATTAGGAAAAGGGGAGGAGCAACAAGACCTGGGTGTCATTATACACCAGTCATTGAAAGTGGGCATGCAGGTGCAGCAGGTGGTGAAAAAGGCAAATGGTATGCTGGCATTCATAGCAAGAGGATTCGAGTACAGGAGCAGGGAGGTACTACTGCAGTTGTACAGGCCTTGTTGAGACCACACCTGGAGTATTGTGTGCAGTTTTGGTCCCTTAATCTGAGGAAAGACATCCTTGCCATAGAGGGAGTACAAAAGAAGGTTCACCAGATTGATTCCTGGGATGGCAGGACTTTCATATGATGAAAGACTGGATCGACTAGGCTTATACTCGTTGGAATTTAGAAGATTGAGGGGGGGATCTTATTGAAACGCATAAAATCCTAAAGGGATTGGACAGGCCAGATGCAGGAAGATTGTTCCTGATGTTGGGGAAGTCCAGAACAAGGGGTCACAGTTTGAGGATAAAAGGGAAGCCTTTTAGGACCGAGATTAGGAAAAATTTCTTCACACAGAGAGTGGTGAATCTGTGGAATTCTCTGCCACAGGAAACAGATGAGGCCAGTTCATTGGCTATATTTAAGAGGGAGTTAGATATGACCCTTGTGGCTAAAGGGATCAGGGAGTATGGAGGGAAGGCTGGTACAGGGTTCTGAGATGGATGATCAGCCATGATCATACCGAATGCCGGTGCAGGCTCAAAGAGTCGAATGGCCTACTCCTGCACCTATTTTCTATGTTTCTATTTGCATAACATTTGAATATTTTTACTGTTTGAGTTAATATAAAAATAATGATACTCCAGATAAGATGAGAACAGTTTCAATGGGCAGTTTTAAGAGTCTTGAAAACACATAAAAAGTGATTTGAGTACATCTACAGGAAATGCTGTAGCAGGAAAGCAGAATCCAGAGATCGCCACCACCCAGGTCCACTCAGGATATGTTTTGCTTTCATGGTAATTACCATTTGAATACTTTGAAGCATTTGTATCTCAGCACACTGATTGCACTAGAACTTTAACACAAGCCAAAATCTGAAGGAAAAGCCAACTGGCACCCAAGTTAATAAGCAACAAATTTAGTAATCTATTGTGATAGCCAGTGTCAAGGCAGTCATGATCAGTACATGTCCTAGTTAAGCACAATAACTGAATTGTGTCCCAAAGCATATTTAACAAGATGTTAACACATACTAATTGCCGGAAGAACTCAGGTCAGGTAGCATCTTTGGAAAGGATTAAACAGTCAACATTTGAGCACTTCATCAAGATTGGAAAGTCAGGGGTAGAAGCCAGAACCTTTTGTGTGTGGAGTCATAGACACACAGGCCCTTCGATCCATCTGGTCCATACTGAACCATTTAAACTGCCTTCTCCCACCAAACTGCACTGGGATCATAGCCCTGCATACCCCTACCATCCATGTACCTATCCACACTTCTCTTAATTGTTGAAATCAAGCTCACATGCGCCAGTCGTGCATGCAGCCTGTCACAGCTGTTCTGACTAGTTTTCTTACTTTTTTCTTCTTATTTTTTTTAAATTTATGTTACTTGTTGCAATTTTCACAGTAACACGTTGAAGCTGCACCCTCTCTAACATGCTGGTGGAGAGAGTTTTATTTGGGTTTTTAGTGCTGGAAATAGTTACATTCGGACACATCTCATTAGCGGGGCAGCAGTATAATCACATTGTTTATTCCACTGACCAGCTGATTGCGCTTATGCCGGCCGGTTTAGCGAACAGAGCGGTGGACACCCCTGCTGAAATCTGGAGGAAAACACAGAGGATGCAGGGGGTGATCAAAAAGGCGAGGAAGGAGGACCAGGTCGAGACAACAGAGACTTATGGAGAAGAGGAGTTCGGTGGGTAATAAAATGGACGCGTTGACGGCGCTAGCCAGGAGTTAAAGAACATTTCGGGAGTGTAGTGTTATGTGTTTTACTGAAACGGGGCTGCACGAGGGCATACCCGACCAAAACTTTTCCATGGAGGGCTTCCAGACCGTTCGGGCTGACCGTAAGTGCACTGAGAGCGGTAAGCGTAAAGGAGTTGGGGGCTTGCTGTTCTGGTTAACAATGGATGGTGCAATCCTGGTCATTTTACGATCGAGGAACATGTTTGTAGACCGGATATTGAACTTTTTGCTGTTGGACTCCAGCCATATTCCACCGAGATACAACACTGGGCATCATGGGAGGGTGTTCCTGCCTGTGGCCATCGAACTTTACAGCTCCTCCCGTGGAGGGTCAGACACCCTGAGCCAATAGGCTGGCCCTGGACTTATTTCCACCTGGCATAGTTTGCATATTGTTGTTTGATTGTTTGTGGTTTTTGTATTGCTATATTTATGCTCTATTCTTGGTTGGTGCAGCTGTAACGAAACCCAATTTCCCTCGGGATCAATAAAGTATATCTATCTATCTAAAACTTATGCTGGCAGCATGTTACACACTCTCACCACCCTCTGAGTGGTGAGAGTTTCCTCTCATGTTCCCTTTAACTTAATCTTCTACTTTCCAAGGAATAAAATCCTAACCCATTTAATCTTTCCTTTTAACTTGGGTCGATCAGCTCCAGCAGTACCCTTGTAAATTTTCTCTGTACTCTTCCAGCCTTATTTACATGTTTCCTGCATGTAGGTGACCAAAACAAACTTTCACCCTTAACCCATGACAACGGGTTGTAATCCGACACAACCTCATTGGGTAAAGTCTGCTTGTATTTGCCCTAACCACACCACTCAATTCTGTCAACTCTCCCCTCAGTCGTCGACGTTCCAAGGAATAAAGTCAATAAGACCATAAGATATAGGAGCAGAAGTAAGCCATTTGGCCCATTGAGTCTGGCCAAACCTATTTAGTCTTTCCTTATAACCCAGACCCTCCAGCCCCAGTCATGCCTTTGTAAATTTTCTCTGTACTCTTTCAACCTTATTTACACCTTTCCTGTAGGTAGGTGAAGAAAACTGCACACAACATGTTGAAGACTCTCAACCCAAAATATCGACTGCTCATTTCCCCCCACAGAAGCTGCCTGACCTGCTGAGTTCCTCCAGCATTTTGAGAGTGGACAACAGGAATACTGCAGATGCTGGAAATTCAAGCAACACACATCAAAGTTGCTGGTGAATTTTGAGAGTGGCTCTGGATTCTCAGTGACTACAGAATCTCTTGTTTTTAACAAAATTATATCAAATGAAAAATGTGTAAATTCTAAATATGTTCACCTTTTTATATGAGAACAGCAAAGGTTACATTTTTATTTGTCTTTCCATTTTGATTGTGGGATAAGCATCATTTCATGCACTGATAAACAAATCAAATCATGACAATGGCTGCAATCTTCTCCAGTCGAAATGCAAGGATTAGTATGCTCATTAATTCAAACAATGGAAACTATTCTAATTTATCAAAGTCAATTAATTGAGGAAATTTTACAATAAAATTAATTCAAATTGGGTTCACATAGTGGAGACCTATCATCGTATGCTATGTGGTATGACATGGACAATCATTGTCTCATGACTATGATTGTTCTTGGCAATTTTTTTTCCTACAGAACAGGTTTGCCACTGCCTTCTTTTGAGCAATGTCTTTACAAGACGGGTGACCCCAGCCATTATCAATACACTTCAGAGATTGTTTCCCTGGTGTCAGTGGCTACATAACCAGAACTTGTGATATGCACCAGCTGCTCATACAACTATCCATCACCTACTCCCATGGCTTCACATGACCTTGATCAGGAGGATTGGGCACATTATCCTACCTAGAGAGACCTGCAAGCCAGTGGAGAGAAGGAGCACCTTACACCCCCTTTGGTACAGACTTATTTCCACCCCGCCCACTAAGGAGACAAATACACATTACAAAATAATTATTGAAGAATTTAGATGCAAAACCAAAAAGATGGTGTTGAATGAATGTTCAAACAGTTTAAAAGTTCATTCAAAATGTGGGATTAGCAGCTAAATTTACATTTCTAGAACAGAATATCATGCATCACAAAGGAATTAGTACTGGTGGGCATGAGAGGGAGAGATGGAAAAACATGATTTAGTTTTAAGTGTTGGATACACTTCACGCAGATGTAGTTCCCAGGGAGATTCTATTTAAATTGATTTATACCTTGCAATCGCAATCTGAAAATTGTTAATTGAGCTGTTTGGGATCGCTAAAAATAGTCAGGAAGGGAAATCCAAAATAGGTTTGTTTTAGATCCTGTTTAAATTGCCTTGTGCATTTCAATCACAATCTAAAAATTATGCCTAATTTGTGAGATGGGTGATGTTTGGTGGAACCTGGGGACAAAACTATCTAGATGTTCAACTGAAAACTAGAACAAATTCCAAGATATTAATAAACTCATAAAATGAGCACAATTTACCAAATGAATTTCACAATATGTTGAGAAACACAAGGTACTTATATTCTAATATAAATGTGTTAGATGAACAAAAAAAAAGGATCTGAGGTATAAGTGCAAGATGTGCTATAGGAGTGGAGAGAGTAAGGCCACAGAAGTTTATATTCTCACACCACACTGTAAGTGGGCTTTGACTGAAGGGCAAAAAGTTTTACAAGTGAAACAAAAGAAGCGCAACATTCTCTCTCAGGAATGGATGAACAGTGATTGCTTTCTCTGGAAAGGCAAGTCCTTGTGGTACTTAGTGAAAAGTAACAGCTCACTGCGGCAATGTGCAAAAATAGAAGGCAATTTTGGACTCTGACCAACAAATCAATAAAGGAAATCTGCAAAAAAATGCTGTTATCATTAGGTAAAGAGCTTGTGGAACTCAATGCACTAGAAATAGTTGAGGCCATGAGAATGGATGCAACCAAAGGAGTTTGATGAACAAGCAAAGAAGAATGGAAGAGATCTTTATGTTGTTAGGTGTTAGGAGTAAATGGGAGGGTATTAAAATATTAATAGAAGTATTATTGGATTATTTTTGTAAAAACACTGCCTAGAAGAAAGCAATGGCAAACCACTTCTGTAGAATTTGCTAAGAACAATCATGGCTATAGATCATGATTGCTCACATCATATGACACGACATATAGTGATCATGATTATTATTTGACGGGGTAAAATGTTCAATTTCTCAGCTGTATGCTTTTGAACCAAACTTCAGCCATAACAAGCAACAGACCCAAAATGCTGGTGGAACACAGCAGACCAGGCAGCATCTATAGGAAGAGGTACAGTCGACGTTTCGGGCCGAGACCCTTCCGCAGAACTAACTGAAAGGAGGTGGTAAGAGATTTGAAAGTGGGAGGGGGAGATCCGAAATGATAGGAGAAGACAGGAGGGGGAGGGATGGAGTTAAGAGCTGGAAAGTTGATTGGAAAAAGGGATACAAGGCTGGGGAAGGGAGAGGATCATGGGACGGGAAGCCTAGGGAGAAAGAAAGGGGGAGGGGAGCCCAGAGGAAGATGGAGAGCAGGCAAGGAGATATAGTTAGAGGGACAAAGGGAGAAAAAAAGAGAAAGGGGGGGGGTTAAAAATAAATAAATAAGGGATGGGGTAAGAAAGGGAGGAGGGGCATTAACAGAAGTTAGAGAAGCCAACGTTCATGCCATCAGGTTAGAGGTTACCCAGACGGAATATAAGGTGTTGTTCCTCCAACCTGAATGTGGCTTCATCTTGACATATCAGAATGGGACGTGGAATTAAAATATGTGGCCACTGGGAGATTCTGCTTTCTCCAGCGGACAGAGCCTAGGTGTTCAGCGAAATGGTCTCCCAGCCTGCGTCGGGTCTCACCAATATATAGAAGGCAGCACCGGGAGCACCGGACGTGGTATATCACCCCAGCCGACTCACAGGTGAAGTGTCACCTCACCTGGAAGGACTGTCTGGGGCCCTGAATGGTGGTGAGGGAGGAAGTGTAAGGGCATGCGTAGCACTTGCTCCGCCTACAAGGGTAAATGCCAGGAGGGAGATCAGTGGGGAGGGATGGGGGGGATAAATGGACAAGGGAGTTGCGTAGGGAGGGATCCCTGCAGAAAGCAGAAGGGGTGGGGAGGGAAAGATGTGCTTGGTGGTGGGATCCCGTTGGAGGTGGCAGAAATTACGGAGAATTATATGTTGGACCCGGAGGCTGGTGGGGTGGTAGGTGAGGACAAGGGGAATTCTATTCCTAGTGGGGTGGCGGGAGGATGGGGTGAGAGCAGATGTGCGTGAAATGGGAGAGATGCGTTTGAGAACAGAGTTGATGGTGGAGGAAGGGAAGCCCCTTTCTTTAAAAAAGGAGGACATCTCCTTCATCCTGGAATGAAAAGCCACATCCTGAGAGCAGATGTGGTGGAGACGGAGGAATTGCGAGAAGGAGATGGCATCTTTGCAAGAGACAGGGTGGGAAGAGGAATAGTCCAGGTAGCTGTAAGAGTCTGTAGGCTTATAGTGGACATCAGTAGATAAGTTGTCTCCAGAGATAGAAACAGAAAGATCAAGAAAGGGGAGGGAGGTGTCGGAAATGGACCAGGTAAACCATATCAATTTAAATCAGCAATCAGTAGCCTCCAAGTAGGGCTTAGTGAAAGTCCTATCAACACATAAATCATAAAGTGTAAACAGTATCATATTCCACCCAAAATTTTCCATTTACACATAAAAGCGAGATTTAAAGCAACTGATGAGGCAAATTGTTTAAAACTGCAGATGCTGAAAATATCATGTAAAAACTAACTACTGGCACAACTCAACATGTCAGACAGCATCTGCGGAGAGAAATTCACATTTCAGGTCCAGGACCTGTATTAGAACTGAGTTTCAACAGCATTTGGTTTTTATTTTCAAGTTGTCACTTTTCAACATTAACAAGAAAGCTGTTTCAGGAAACTTGAATAATAATTGCAAAGTATACAGTTTTTTGATACTTCTATCAAAGTGCTCAAAAAAGATTAACACTATTTATTTGTTTCTTGGAGTGGCTTGCGAGAAATAGGTATTTCAATTACAGCACTGAGAACTTAGTTGCATCATACCCCACTGTACAAATTGTCTCTGAAATCAGATAAGCAGCTGCTTCTTCACAAGACATCAATTTGAAAATACCGACCAAACTGCAATGAAGCAAAAAGTTAAACTATGTTATATGAAACCTAGAACTTCCCATTTCTTTAGCTCCTTTACTGAAACAAAAAATGCCAACGTGCTTTGAAAATTCATGACCAAAATCTTATAGAATAATAACCATAACAGAATCAATGAAAGACTGCCCAATTTGGGTGTTCAACCCAAATGCAGAAGACAACAAACTGTGGAAATACAAAAAGAAAGACATCAAAAAAAAAGTAAAACAATAAGCAATAAATACCGAGAACATGAGATAAAGAATCCTTGAAAGTGATTGTGGGAACATTTCAATGATGGGACATGTGAAGTTGAGTGAAGTTATCCCCTGAGGTTCAAGAGCCTGATGGTTGAGGGGGGCTTCTGTACCTTCTTCCTGAGGCAGCAGTGAGATGAGTGCATGTCCTGGGTGGTAGAGTCTCTGATGTGGGATGCTGCTTTCCTGTGACATCGTTTCAAGTAGATGTGCTAAGCTTCAAAAGAATCAAGTACATTAAGCAAAATTTTATTTCTATACCACCCCAAAATAATGGAAAGACATCGGTTCCCTTTTCATTTTAATTTACAGGGATTTTGGTATCACCATTAAAGCCAAAGTTACAACTGAGTTGTGATCTGCCTATTTGATCCACAGTAATTTCGCTAATGAAGCAGTGTTATTGGGGAGATGGTAAGGGTGGGCTCCCTCACCTCTGCTCCCCTAACCCTCAACACAGGTGCCCCTCAGGGCTGTGTACCAAGCCCATTCCTTTACTCTTTGTATACCCATGACTGTGTCGCCACCCACACCTCCAATTTGCTGACAACACTACACTAGCCTAATAGCAAATAATGAGACAGCCTACAGAGAGGAAGTCATCACACTGACACAGTGGTGTCAAGAAAACTGCCTCTCAAGAAAACAACAACTTTGGAAAAACAAAGGAGCTAGTTGTGGACTACAAGAGGAATGGAGACAGGCTAACCCCTATTGACATCAATGGATCTGGGGTTGAGAGGGTAAACAGCTTTAAGTTCCTCAGCATAAAAAATCACCGAGGATCTCCCGTGCTCTATACATACTGGCTCTGTGGTGAAAACGGCACAACAGGGCCTCTTTCACCTCAGATGGTTGAAGAAGTTTGTATGGGTCCCAAATCCTAAGGACTTTCTACAGGGGCACAATTGAGAGCATCCTGACTGGCTGCATCACTGCCTGGTATGGGAACCTATTTCCCTTAATCACAGGACTCTGCAGAGAGTGGTGCAGACAGTCCAGCAATAGTGTGAACTTCCCACTATTCAGGAGATTTACAAAGACAAGTATGTAAAAAGGGCCCAAAGGACCATTGGAGACCCGAGTCACTCCAACCACAAACAGTTCCAGCTGTTACCATCTGGGAAATGGTACCGCAGCATAAAAGCCAGGACCAACAGGCTCCGGGATAGTTTCTTCCACCAGGTCATCAGACCGCTTCATACTGATACCACTGTATTTCTATGTCATATTGACTATCCTATTGTACATAATATTAATTATAAATTACTATAATTGCACATTTGAACAGAGACATAACGTAAAGATTTTTACTCTGCATATATATGAAGGATGCAAGTAACTCAATTCAACTCAGCATGATTTAATCTTACAGAATGAGCAATTTTTCCAGAACACAAGAGATTCCGCAGATGCTGGAAATCCAGAGTAATGCACACAAAATGCTAGAGGAAGTCAGCAAATCAGGCAACATTTTTGAAGTACAAACAGTCGACGTTTCACGACTACAACCCTTCATTCATTGGGACTCACATTGTGAGCAATACTTATAGGTCAGGATGTTTTAAGAATCGAAAGGAAAGACCCTGCTAATCTTATCCTTGTCAGATCACAGGATTCGAGACATACACTGTAACTGCTGTGAGGGAATCGATACTCAGATTGTTGGATGCGACATCAATCAGGTAGATTGCTTTGGCTTGGAACTGTACTCATTCAAGAGGAGAATATTGCATCACAATGCACCACTATTAAGGGAAATACTTTGCATTGCCATGAGAAAAGTCACACGCTAAAGGATATGCACCAGTAACCCACTAGTGTTGCTACTGAATCTAGTTTTTAGTTTGTGGAAATGTTCAGGGACTTTGCAGTTGCTGGTGTTGTTATTGAATACAGGTGGTTAGCAAAGTCTTGCTCCCCCATGCCAACGTGGCAAAATATGACTTGCTACTAATTCATGGACATTCTCACAATACCTGCTATGTGCAGGTATGGATTTTTATTTTTTAAATTGAGGACTTGTAGAAGGAATCAGATCAACCAAACCTCAAACCTTAAATCATATCTGGAACAATTCACCACTGATCAAGCACACATGAGATGACTGCATATAGCTGGGCCATACTCGCAGCCCTGGGAATAGTCTACAGTGATGGTCTGGGTCTGGGTTGATTGACCACAAACAGCCACAACCATCCTCTCTTACATAATCCAAGTCAAAGCACTTTCCCTTGTTGTTCCATGACTTGATTTCTGCAGAGTCGAAATCAAAGACGCTCAATCCCACTTCATTGTCAGACCCTCAACAGCCCAAGTGTAAATGACCTAATCGATGGTTTCAGCAATTTGCTTTCATTTCAGTTTTTTACATGTTTCAGCTTTAAAATGTGTGAATTCCTGTTTAGAGTCTCAATTCCTGTCTCAAACAGTCCTTCTAGGTTGATACTTCACCTGCGAGTCTGTTGGGGTTATATACTGTGTCCAGTAATCCCTGTGTGGCCTCCTGTAAATCATTGAGGCCTGATGTAGATTGGGAGACCATTTTGCCAAGCACCAGTGCTCCATCCGCCAGAAGAAGCGGGATCTGCCAGTGCTCACCCATTTTAATTCCACTTCCTAGTCCCATTTTGATATGTCAATCCATGGCCTCCTCCACTGTCATGATGATACCACACTCAGGTTGGAGGAACACCTTATATTCCATCTGGTAGCCTCCAACCTGATGGCATGAACATCGATTTCTCAAACTTCTGGTAATGCCAACCCCCCGCCCTTCACTATTCCCCATCCCTTTTTCCTCTCTCACTTCATCTCCTTGCCTGCCCCATTACCTCCCTCTGTTGCTCCGCCCCCCTTTTCTCTCTTCCATGGCTTTGTCTTCTCCAACCCTGCATCTCCTTCACCAATCAACTTCCCAGCTCTTTACTTCATCCCTACGCCTCCCAATGTCAATGATCACCTTGTATTTCTCTCTCCCCTCATCTTTTAAATCTACTCATCTTTTTTCCTCCAGTCCTGCCAAAGGATTCACCCCGAAGCACCTACTGTACATTTTTTCCCCATAGATACTGCCTGGCCAGCTGAGTTCCTCCAACAGTTTGTGTGTTGCTTGGATTGTAAACTGTCCCGTGACAGGCTAGGGTTAAATTGACGAGTGCTGGGCAGCGAGGCTCCAAAGTTGGAACTGCCTATTCCGTGCTGTATCTCAATAAATAAATAAACGAACAATAAAAGAAATGTTATTTAAATTGAAGAAAATTACAATCTAATAGTTTGCAATTGAAGTAACTGCAAACTAACAATTTAAATCAGGAGGAGGTTTGGAGATGAGCAGCCCCACTGCCTTAAATTCAACACCCAGTAACACTCCAATTTACATCCTGAAACTAAAATTTTAAGACAAATATTTATGGAATTTGGAGTCCCAAGGCAACTATTCTCTAACAAAACTCTTGTTAAATGAACTCTGACATAATAGACACTAAATTAACCAGCTATGTTCCCACAAAGCAATGCACAATATATACTTCTGCACATTCAATCATTCCATTAAAATTCAAAAGCACTTAACCAAGTGGTCAATGGTTCAAATGGTCAAATTTCAAATTAAATGGTTCAATTTAATATCACAAAAAGTATACAATATAAAATCTGAAATTCTTACTCTTCACAGACATCCACAAAACAAGAACCTCCGTGGAATAAATGATAGAAACATCATAACCCCCAAGCCCCCTCCCCCTCTCATCACCCTCTCAAGTAGCAGCAGAAGCATTGACCCTCACACTCTCTCCATTGGCACCAACCCACCCCCCCATCATGCAAAGTAGCAAAAGCCCTCACCCCCCAAAAAAGACCTTGATCTAAAGTCCATCAAAAACTACAGTTACCCAGCACTGTGGTATCTCAGACAGGTTCTCGCTCTCCAGCAAGAGAGACAGGTCACTCCTGCAATGACAGCAGAGATCAGCAACACACTGTTCTGATGTTACAATCAGTTATCTGTAATAGTTCTTTATTTAAAAAGTTATTTCACTCCATTGTGTGATTAAAATGATTCTTTCCATATCCAGTCATCCACTCTTTTAAATCCGTTTCCGTCACATTAAAACCTTGAAATTCTTTTCATTTGCCAACACTGTTGTTGTTGCAATATGGTTAAGTAACATGGTATCATGACAACAAACATTCCCTCAATGTCAGCAGAATAAAAGAGCTGGTCATTAACTTTGGAGGGGGGTGGGGCAGTGCAGGTGCTCATGTCTACTTACTCCTGTCTTCATCAACAGTAGGGTAAAAAGCAGCTTCCTATCATAGGGATCCCAACCACCAAAGCCATGATCTCTTCTCACTGCTACCATTAGGAAGGTGGTAGAAGAACCTCAGGACTTGCACACCAGGGTCAAGAACAATTATTACCCCGCAACCATCAGGCTCTTTAACAAAAGGGGATAACTATATTCAACTTCAATTAGCCCAAAATTAAAGTGCTTCCACAACCACTGGACTCACTTTCAGGGTCTCTCCATCTCATGTTCTCGGTATTTATTGCTTACCTCCTATTTCAACAATTTTTTTTGTATTTGCAGTTTGTTGTCTTTTGTTCTCTGCTTGAATTACCTAGCTGGGTGGACTTTCATTGATTCTGTTATAGTTACTATTCATAAATTTGTTGAGTATACCAACACAAAAATTAATCTCAGGGTTGTATATACTGACATATAAGAACCTTGATAAAAGTTACATTGAACTTTGGTTGGACTAGTATAGCCGATTGATGATCACTCCTAAGAACCTGAAGCTCTCAACCCTTTCACAGTGATACTGGTGGGCTTTCTTGTGATAGCTACTTCTTTAGGAAACCAAACAAATATCTTCAAGCACCAACAACTATTACCAATTTTTATTGACACCACAAAAAGCATCTTATCCAGATGCATTACAATTTGGTATGGCATCTACTCTGTCCTTGAACACATCAAGCTGCAGGAGCTGTGGCCTCAGCTCAGCCTGCTCTCCATGGAATCTGTCAAACTTCTCACAGCATCAGACAAGCAGCCAGTGGAATTAGAGATCCCACCCACCCCTGGCATTCTCTCTCCTCTCTCTTCAGATAGAAGATACAAAAGCCTGAATGCATGTACCACCAGGCTCAAGGACAGCTGTTATAAGATTACTGAATAGTTCCCTAGTACAATAAAATGGACTCAACCTCGCATCTACCTTTTTATAATCTTGTACTTTACTGACTACCTCCACTGTACTTCCTCTCCAGCTGTTGCACTCTATTCTGCGTTGTTATTGTTTTGTTGTTGCTCTCCGCACCTTGTGGTGCATTGGGCACAACCTTGCTTTCTCTGTAGCATTTGTGTGTTTTATGAGGTTGAGTTGCCAGCTCAACACTCACCCCAGCATGGATGGAAAGCGTGCAAGGAACTAGCCAGATTCAAACACAGGACCATTTGCCTCAAAGTGCAGTGCAAATACCACTGCACCACTGGCCGGCTGTTACTGTTATCAATGTACGGTCAAGATTTGATCTGTATAAAAATAGAAGAGAGTCATCAGGACCATCACAGAGGCTGCTGAGTGAGCCATAAATGGCTAAGGATCTATAGGTGTGACCTGTGGACCAATGCTGCTGGGGCACAAACCAGGGCCTGATCAACCCCGGCTGGGTCACCTGATACCAAAAGACAAAATACCTGATGACTCCAGGTTACATCACTGATTATGTGTCCCAGTGCATCAGAGTATGTATCTCAGCATCAAGGCAAGCTTTCCACTGTATCATGTGACAATAAAACCAATTACAATTCCATTTTTTCAATTTACCAAGTTATAAATGACTGCCTTTGTGAATATGAAAAAGTGAATCCTTTCATCTTCATCTCCTCAAGCTGACAGCAACCACATAGTATAACAAGGATCTATTCCTATAAAACTCTTAATCCAAACACAAAAAACATAGTTTCATTTCATCAAATGAACCCGGCTGCTCTTCAAGATTTTATTCCTTGAAGAAATTTATCAGTTTTGTTTATCAAAATCAGGTTTACCATCACCAGCACGTCATGAAATTTGTTAACTTTGCAGCAGCAGTTCAAAGTTATACATGAAAATAGAGAGAAAAGAAACAGAATTACAGTAAATGTGTATGTATATATCTGAATACACACACACACACACAGTGCCTATAAAAAGTATTCATGCCCCTGGAAGTTTTCATGTTTTATTGTTTTACAACACTGAATCACTGATCAACAAAAAAAATTCTTTCATGTCAAAGTGAAAACAGATCTCTACAAAGTGATTCAAAGTAATCACAAATATAAAACACAAAATAAGTTATTGCATAAGTATTCAACCACCCCCGCCCCCCAAGCAGCTTTGGCAGCAATTACTGCCTTGATAGGTCTCTATCAGCTTTGCCCATCTGGTTATTGCAATTTTTCCCCTTTCTTCTTTACAAAACTGCTCAAGCTTTGACGAAGGGTCTTGGCCCGAAACGTTTACTGTACCTCTTCCTAGAGATGCTGCCTGGCCTGCTGCGTTCACCAGCAACTTTGATGTGTGTTACAAGCTCTGACAGATTGCATGGGGATCATGAGTGAATTGCCCTTTTCAAGTCCAGTCACAAATTCTTAATTCGATTGAGGTCTGGATTCTAATTTAGCCACTCTAGGACATTACCTTTGTTGTTTTTAAGCCTTTCCTGTGTAGCTTTGGCTTTATGCTTGGGGTCATTGTCTTGCTGGAAAACAAATCCTCTCCCAAGTTGCAGTTCTCTTGCAGACTGCATCAGGTTTTTCTCGAGGATTTCCCTGTATTTTGTTGCATTCATTTTACCCTCTACCTTCACAAGCCTTCCGGGGCCTGTTGCAGTGAAGCACCCCCACAGCATGATGCGGTCACAACCGTGTGTGTCATGTAGGGATAGTGTGCTTTTCATGATGTGCTTACGCCAAACGGTGTTTAGTCTGATGGTCAAAAAGCTCAGTATTTGTTTCACCAGACCAGAGAACCTTCTTCCAGCTGACTTCAAAGTCTCCCACATGCCTTCTGGCAAACTCTCGCCAAGATTTCATGTGAGTTTTTTTTTCTCCCAACAGTGGCTTTCTCTTTGTCACTACCCCAGTGCTTCACCAGTGGCAGCGTTAAGGGAAACAGTTTTTGTATGTATAGTTTCTCCCATCTCAGCCACTGAAGCTTGCAACTCCTGCAAATTTGTCATAGGTCTCTTGGTGGCCTCTCACTAGTCCCCTTCTTGCACGGTCACTCAGTTTTGGAGGACAGCCTGCCCGAGGCAGATCTACAGCTGTGCCATATTCTTTCAATTTCTTGATGATTAATTTATCTGTGCTCCAAGGTGACTTGGAAATTTTCTTGTATCTATCTCCTGACTTGCTTTTCAGTAACCTTTTCACAGAATTGCTTGGAGTGTTCTTTTGTCTTCATGGTGTAGGTTGCGCTAGGATACTGACTCACCAGCAGTTGGATCTTCCAGATATAGGTGTATTTTTACTACAATCAATTGAAACACTTTGACTGCTCCAAAAACAGTTCTCCATTTAACTAATTGTGTGGCTTCTAAAACCATTTGGCTGTACCAGCAATGATTGGGGGGGGGGGGGGTGCTGAATACTTATGCAATCAATTATTTTGTGCTTTATATTTGTAACTAACTTAGATGACTTTGTAGAGATCTGTTTTCACTTTGACATCAAAGTCTCTTTTTCCCTGTTGATCAGCATCAAAAAAGCCAAAGTAATTCCACTGTGATTCAATGTTGTAAAACAATAAAACATGAAAATTCTGGGGGGGGGGTTGAATATGTTTTATTACATTAAATAAGTCATGCAAAAACAGAAATTTAAAAAAAGTATGAGGTAGTGCTCATGGGTTCAATATCCATTTGTAAATCGGATGGCAGAGAAGAAGCTGTTCCTGAATCATGAGTGTGTGCCTTCAGGCTTCTGTAACTCATTGTTGGTGGCAATGAAAACAAGGCATGGCCTGGGTGATGGGGGTCGTTAATGATGGACACTGCCTTGAAGATGTCCTGGATAATCCAGAGGCTAGTGCCCATGATGGAAATGATTAAATTTACAACTCTCTGCAGCTTATTTTGATCCTGTGCAGTGCCCCTCCCCATACCAGACGGTGGTACAACCAGTTGGAATGCTCTCCATGGTAATCTACAGAAATTTGCAAGTGGAGCATGTAGTACAACGTGAAAGCTCAACACTGACAAGCCATTGATCCACATTTGGTGACAGAATGCAGAATATCCATTAGGTGTAGAGTAATTTACATGAGAAGAATGTCAAAATCTTCAACTGGTAAATTATAAGTTTTTGACTACCAGTTGCAGCAATAAATAATGACACATTTAATTAGCAAGCCAACCGTATTTATTCTAAATTACTTGTTTGGTTCTCTTATTGAAATTCAGTGATGTCTAAAAACAAATTAAATTTACCACACTCCATTTAATTATTATTGCTGTATAAATTTTTAGCAAGGTAAATATACAGCTGGCGAATCAACTGTTGGTTAAGTGGCTCAGGAACACAAATCTGTGTTTGACATCCAATCTGCTATCCAATTTACAAGTCGATATTGTCAGCTGTGCACACATCTACAATCACCAGTTGATGGAGTTCATCAGAATTTTAACTTGTATGTGGTGCTCTGAAGAACCATCTGGTATGTCATTCACAATCAGACAGATAAAATTAATATACTCTGGAAACTAGATTCAGGAATTGATCCTGACCTTACACCTTTTGCTTACTTCATTCAATCCGACCAAAACAAACCAGAGTGTCATCTGCCATGTTCACCAAATTTTTACAGATGTACTGTGGAGAGCATTTTAACTGGTTGCATCACAGTCTGGTATGGAGAGGGCCACTGCACAGGATCTGAAGCAGCTCCAGAAGGTTGCAAACTTAGCTAGCTCCATCACAGGCACTAGCCTCCAAAGGGAGCCCCAGGTTGTAAATAGCGTCATAAAAAACTTTTGGCACATCAATGTATTGAATACAGGAGGTGGGTTGAAGTTGTTTTAGATGTTGGTGAGGCCTAATTTTGTGTATTATATGCAGTTTTGGTCACCTACCTACAGGAAACATGTAAATAAAGGTTGAAAGAGTACAGAGTACAAAGATGTTGCCAGGTCTGGAGGACACGAGTTTAAGGAAAGATTAAATAGGTTAAGTCTCTATTCCTTGAAATGTAGAAGTTTGAGAGGAGATTCGATAGAGGTATACAAAATTATGAGGGGTAGACTGAGAAGGTAAACTGAATCAGGCTTTTTCCACTGAGGTTGGGTGAACATGTACAACCAGAGGTCATGGGTTAAGTGTGAAAAGTGAAAAGTTTAAGGAGAATGAGAGGAAACTTCTTCACTCAGAGGGTGGTGAGAGTGTGGAATGAGCTGCCAGCGCAAGGGGTGCATGCAAGCTCAATTTCAACATTTAAAAAGGAGTTTGCAGAGGCACGTGGATGATAGAAGTTCGAGGCTCTTTGACACCATCCAGTTCACTAGGGTCGGTGTCATCAGGTTCAATCTCATCAGGTAAAATCTCATCAATAAACTCATCACCACCACCTCCATCATCATCTCCTCCTGTCATGTCCACGTTCTCTGTGGCAGCCTCACCCTTAATCTCGTCATACTTGGATTTAGCTGACTTGACTTCCTCCTCGGCTTGTGACACATTTGTACTTGATCCACCTTCGGATTCTAACAAACTTGTAGCAGGTGCAGGCGACTATGGAACGTGTCGAACTACTTGTTCCGGGCTTTTCAAAGCAGGGCATGAAGAACTTCCTCGACTTCTTGGCTTCCTCCACCTCCAACTTTCGTCTCTTCTGTCCTTCAGCTCCACTTTCCTCCTCCTTTGTGAGGAAACGTTTCATGGTCTTCTTACACAATGCTCTGAAATAAGGCCATCCTAGTGCTTCTCACCCATGATAATCAAAGACAGATCATACATCGAACGAAAATTTTTTTTCACTATTCAAGGATGGCTTGCCTGACTGTAATAGAAACTGCTCAGTGGCACCCCCTTCAAGTGGCGCCCATGGCATACCTGCCATACCGTAGATACGCCACTGGTCCTAAGACATCAGGCAAAGCAATTTGATTCCAAACAATCGGTTTATCATTACAGAATATCATGTTTCCCACCATTCACACCCACACGCAATTACTTAGTTTCACAGTCTACCTTTGAATATGGCCCAAGCAAGGGTCAGGGTCAATTGGCTAAACACTTAGCATTACATTTCACTAACTTTCATCCAAATAATTTTACATATATAGACACTATTTTACTGTTGCAGCATGAAAATATTACTGTTAACAATAGACACACTGAGAGTTAACTTTGGAGTTTTAATGGCACAAAAAAGATCAAATGGAGAAAACCTGTTATGTTCACTGATAGAACTCCATGTCAGCAATATGAGAATTTGTTACTTTCAGGGGAGCCCACATGTCTTTGGTGGGCTGGATGCAGAGGAAAAAGCAGTAAAAGGCAAGTGGGATAAGAAACTCAAACAAGACATTCTGCAGGAAATCCAGAGCAACAGAAGGGTCAGGCAGCATCTGCAGAGAGGAATAAAGATTTGATATTTCAGGCCAAGACCCAGTCTTGGTGAAAGGTCTCAGCCCAAAACTTTGACTTCTTTCATTCCTTTCCAAAGATACTGGCTGACCTGCTGAGTTCCTCCAGCATTTTGTGTGTTTCTGTAGGTTTGGAAACTGAAGATTTACAAGAAAGGAAACAAACATTTTGTAAAAGAGCTGATTTGCACGTACTCTGATACGCACTGTGGCAAGTCGTTTTGCAATACACCACAATCACATCAGATTTACAGCAATCTGAATGAGGTTTTTGAGAATCATATGTGATTGCCTATAAGAATGACAGGAATCAGAATGCACAGTGAACCAGTATTAAGATTTCTGAATGTTATTTTGATTTAGTTGCACTTAACCATGCCAAATGTTGATCACTTACAGATTCTTTTAAATTACTAAATCGGATCAAAATCCAAATTTTAAACAAAAGGGCTTCAATCCCCAAAGACAATACATGGCACTGTATCATCAGTTACCACACAATCTGCCAGAATAATATATCCGTTACGTATGAAGTGATAAGTTTATGAGCAGAACTCTGCGTAACCCAAATTTCCCAAACTCAGAAACTTGAACAAAACTACAGTTACAATGATCAGATATTCTAACACCGAGGCTGAGAGTAAGGGGAAACGGGGTTAACCATTTAATATTTTGAGGAGATCTGGTATGTCACTAAAACCTCTTGCACAATTTCATAGATGGACAGTGGAGAGCACTCTTACCGGTTGCTTCACAGCCTGGGATAGAGGCTCTGTTGGGGTGCATATTAATTTCAACAGCAACCAGCCTTCCGCTTTCAAAGACTGAATTTAAAACACAGCTCAGAACAATGAGACCTGTGGGGCCTGTTGCCCATTTTTGCTGAATAAACACTACTAGCTTCAGTGTATCTCCGGTGACTTTGTTCACACCATGACTGCTCCAATGTACAGGATTACACAACGCTGCAGAGGGTTTTTTTAGATTAGATTATGAAGACATGCGGTCCTCTTTTATTGTCATTTAGTAATGCATGCAAAGGGTTGTATCACAGGCACAACCCTTCCACCTCTGGAGACATCTTCAATAGGATGCATCTCAAGAAGGGAACATCCATCATGAAGGACCATCGCCATCCACGACATGCTCTTTTCTCATTACTACCATAGGGGAAGCGGTATTGTACCCTAAAGACCAACACTCAATAATTAGAAACAGATTCTTTCCTCTGCAAGGATTGCTAAATGGTGCATGAACAGTACTTCATTATTTTTTTTAAATAGTAGCTTTTACATGTTTGCACTGTACTGCTGCTTCAAAACAAACCTCATGTCATGCAAGTCAGTGATAATATCTGATTCTGAGAATCAATGTAACACAATTACAAAATTGCCTAAGAATTCTCCAATTTTTTTTTACTGATTTCAATGACAGAGCTCAATGACAGGGCTGCAGAGTTCATAGCCTCAATATAATTAACAGTGTATTCATTTGAAATGGCTGATCCTTTGAGGTAAATTCATTTCATATTCATGGGAGGGGGGAGAGCGAGGGCAATGAATAAATAAATCTTCAGTGGTTATGATACAAGCTCAGCAGTTTCAGAAAATTCAGTCCCTTCATTCCTAAACACTGCAAATGATTTAGAAAGATGGTATGCTTACATGACAAAAGCTAATGAAATAAACTAAAATCAAGATGCAAAGACAATCAGTTTCCGTATTTGCAGGCCACTGGCATGCTTGAAAACATTCAGAACAAATCACTGAATAGACCTTTCACTGCAGTGGAATCAAAGACAGATTAAATTTTAACCAACAGTTAAGACCTACCGACACTGGTGCTGGTTTTTATTAAAGGCACACAAATTAAATTCAGTACCATATGCAATTTTATTAGTTGTGGGTATACAAATCTCAAGCACAAACATATTGCCTTTCCACAGGAACCATGGACGATGATTGGCACACCTCAAAGCATAATTGGTTTCATTCTATTTCTCAGAATGTTGAACTGTAGAGTTCTCATCACAACTTCACAATTAAATAGATCAGCTTCCTTATTCAGCCTATGATGCGGGCTTTGCTAGCAAGAAGATCCAAGACAATAATGGTAAGCCACAATCATGGGTTCTCAACCTGGGGCTCAATGGATCCCTTGCTTAAAATGGTATATAAAAAAATTTGGGAACCCCTGCACAGCAGCAATCCTAAAAGTGATGACACACCCACATTGTCCAAAAAGTAGGAATGTCCAGAATAATGCCCCAATAACAGTCAAGGAATGGTAATGCTTGTCAGGTTGTTGTGTTATTTGTGCTTTTACGATTGTGCTCTGTATGTTTTTTCAACTTCATAGCCTTCAAACTTTGGCAGTTTGTTCAATTCCTTTTGTAGCTGGTGCACACCAGTGAAGTACTTACCAAATGGGTTGTATTTAAAAGCTTAAAATGTCCTTTGATGACAAATACTAGTTACTGCAAAATATTCAGTGGCCTGGCCTTGTGGTCACAATCATCTCTGTGCCTCGCCCAAAAAAATTTTTGGTCTGTTTTGATGTTGGGGAATTTCTTTGGGATAGTAATACACACTTGAAAAACTGCCTACACTTACATGTACATGTCTCCTGCCACATCAGGGCACATACGTGGAATTGCTGTAAATGGAACTGCACATGGCAGTCAAACATTTCTTTTTTAAAAAATTTGAATGTAGAAGTGCAAGTGAAATCGGTTGGGTCTCAGATGCCAATTTATACAAGGTTTGTATGTAATATTGCAGATCTTTCTCTTTGCTACCCACAAAAAATTGTCATCTTCTGGGCTCAGCAGTGATTCATAGAGCAGTGTAGAGAGATGTGTACAAATGCCAAGATCTTAATGATGAGGAAAATGTAAAACTAGTACTGCGCTGCAATTATAACATTTAGGGCATATGATTCCTCTCATGTACAACAGATAAAACAAAGCATACATTTACCATATTAGCGTCATTAGTTCTTACATGCCTACTTCACAATCATAGATCTAACTTTAATCATAAATGTAAATTTCAACAACTTGCACATTTTGTTCTTCTTTGCAGCAGCATGGTAGCATCGTGATTAGCCCAACGCTTTACAGTACCAGTGACCCGGGTTCAATTCCCATCACATGGTAGTGTAGTGGTCAGCACAACACTTTACAGTACCAGTGACCCGGGTTCAATTCCCATCACACGGTAGTGTAGTGCAGCGGTCCCCAACCACTGAGCCGCAAAGCATGTTCTACCGGGCCGCGAGGAAACAATATGATTTGTCGATATGAGTCAGCTGTACCTTTCCTCATTCTCTGTCACGCCTACTGTTGAGCTTGAACGCATGCGAGGTCATTACCCGGGCGTCATCCATGTCAGCACGGGAAGGAGATCAACTCCTCGAGCTTGCAAATGACGACAGGCTGAAAAGTATGTTTGACATTACATCTCTGCCGGCATTCTGGATCAAAGTCAAGGCTAAATATCCTGCGAGAGCCACGAAAGCACTGAAAAGGTTGCTTCCATTTCCAACATATATCTGCAATGAATGCAACAAAAACTAAATTGCGGAATAGACTGGACATAAGTAACCCCCTTCGAGTATCACTGTTTCCCATCACCCCTCGATGGCACTGGCTTGTTGCAGGGAACAAGTATTCAGCCCAGGGCTCCCACTGATTCAGTGATATTGGTGTGTGTTGCAATGATTTTATATGTTCATACGGGGAAAATATGAGCTGCGGGTTTAGTATCCAAACATTACTTAAAATGTTATGATGCTATTGACTTATGTACGGGGTCTTTCTTTTTTGTATGTTAAACTTAAAATGGCTTCTTTGTTATGTTATACTTGGGAATGCTTCTTTGTTATGTTAAACGCTGAGAAGGTCCTTCCCGCTAGCAGTTTGTTGAATCACGTTACTGATTAGAAGATGTTATGGTATTGGTGTATTTGAAGATACTGTATGCGCAGGGTTTTGGGGGAGAAGGCGGGAGAGTGAGACAGAGGATGGACCAGGTGCTGTGATGTCCACTAACGGGGTTGGACCCCAAGGAGGGCGTTCGGTGAGGAGATGGAGACGGACTCGGACTTGTGTGGAGCGTCTGGTCGACACCGCTGTTAGTCCCAGGCGGCCAGTCGAGGTGGTCCGAGGAGTCGCAGGGTGAAGGTGGTGGTTCTTGAACTCCAACTGTTTTGTGCACGAGGAAATTGAACTTTGGTAAGTGTGGCGCCTTTTATATTTTATTCTCTATTAATTATATAGTTCCAGTAATATCTATAAACTGTAAACCATTTAATTGTATCTGGTGTATTGTCTGTTATTTGGGCGGGGTGGGGTACGTCACACAGCATCCACATAAACTAATTACCCAGTTTGGCGGGGCTGAGGCTGTTTCCCTAGACGACAGCGAGCCGAGCAACCCTGAGGGTGGCCAGGGGGGCTACACTTATAAGTGACTTATATAACCATATAACAATTACAGCACAGAAACAGGCGATCTCTGCCCTTCTAGTCCATGCTGAATGCTTACTCTCACCTAGTCCCACTGACCTGCCCTCAGCCCATAACTCTCCATTTCTTTCCTGTCCATATACCTATCCAATTTTACTTTAAATGACAATACCCAACCTGCCTCTACCATCTTCTACTGGAAGTTTGTTCAACACTTACTTCAAGCTCCACTGATAATTGACCTATCACTATATTTATGCGAGGAAAATATGCGCTGTGTGTTTAATATTAAATTTGTTAGATAAACCCTTTTAGAAACAAAATTGAGTGTATTAGCCACTTATCACCTATATTCCTGTCGTGATTAACACCCCCCCCGAACAGAATCACCAAAAATGATTTGAAGAAAAAAATCGGCACATACACGCATGCGCACACAGGTGCCTGCGCAAGGCTTCATGGTCATGGTAGTTTTTCCTCGGGGTAAACACAACGTACTTGACTACTCATCTTGTCCGTTGGCAACCCTGCCCCACCCCCCCAATCCCCAGTCCGCAGTGCAAAAAATGGTTGGGGACCCCTGGTGTAGTGGTTAGCACAACGCTTTACAGTACCAGTGACCCGGGTTCAATTCCCATCGCACGGTAGTGTAGTGGTTAGCACAACACTTTACAGTACCAGTGACCTGGGTTCAATTCCCACTGCTGCCTGGAAGGAGTTTGTACGCTTTCTCCATGACCGCATGCGTTCCCTCCCATGCTCCAGTTTCCTCCCATGTTTCAAAGACAGAGGTTGGTGGGATAATTGGTCATTGTAAATTGTCCTGTGATTAGGCCAGCATTAAATTGGGGTATTGCTGGGTGGTGCGGCTCAGTGCGCCACAAGGGCCTACTCCACGTTGTACATCAGTAAATAATTGTAAAGTGGCCAAAATAGAGTTTCTAATAAACAATTACTTTTCTGCCGCATTCATTGTTGCAATATAGAAAGCGTGACAGCCATTTTGGCCAAGCTCCAAAATAGCATAGGAATCAATGAACAGATAAACTAATAAAAAGTCTTGATTGAGAAATAAATATTGGCTGGACACAATGAAAATGTACAGTAAAACCTGAATGTCCTCTGCTTGTAAGGACAATTAACAGACCTAATTAACAGACATGCTACTTAATTTTTTTTCCCTGTGATATCTTTTCAAACACAAGATTGGCAGCAAAATCTTGTGTAACCATGTAGCTAACTGGTAGATCTGTAAAAACGAATGGAAAGGAAATGAAGCCAACTATCACAAGTTGAACCAGATGGTTAATGTTCCTTGCAGGGTTTAACTGTGGATGAAGCAAGAAAGCTCTCCCTGACCGAGGAGCATAAAACCACGGTTGCATTTTGAATAAGAGGTGGGTCATGTAGGACATTGCAGACACTAGATGGTCAAGAAAATGGAAGCAGAACAGTGGAATAGATGTCCTTTAATCACAAACCTTGGATTGATGATTGCAGGCAGGACATATGGGTACTGGATAGTGGCAAGTCATCAAACATCAAATTCAGAAAGAAAAATATTCAAAAGCGATTTTAGAATTATGAGCTGTAATAATCTGGGACCTACCAATGTAAGGGTGAGAACCGTGAGCCTCAGGCTCAGAAAAGCTCCAGAGAACCTGGATCAGATCCACCAACCATAATAAAGAGCTTTAAAAATAAAACTGCAATGATTGATGCTTTGTCTGATACATTGGTTGATTTGAAGAGTCAAAACATCTTCCACTTAGCATGGTCACATTTTGCTCAGTTAACTTTCAAAGACAGGTTTACACGAATTCAGTGACCAAGTCCCCATTGCCCTTTGAGAAAAATTCTAAAGAATCACTGCCCTCTGCAACAAGAACACAATGAGGTTCTGAAGATGCTGGAAATCAAGAGTACTCCTCCACCTCCTCATTCTGACTTCCTCCCCTTTCCTTTCCCATCTGGGCCTGAAACATTCATTCTTTATTCCTTTCTATGAATGCTGCCAGACCTGCTGAGTTCCTCCAGCACCTTGTGAAGGGGATTGATAATGGCTGGGGTCACCCATCTTGCAAAGACGCTGCCCAGAAGGCAGCGATAGCAAAAACCACTTCTGTAAAAGAATTTGCCAAGAGGCATCCCTATGTCATTTATAAAGAAAAGAGTAAGAACAACAGCATACAGATTAGAGACAGAGGAAGACTATGACTGCCTATGCCATATGACACAGCACATAATAATGATGATTGCTATATCCTTCATAACAACTTTGTCCAATTTCCCTGCTATTGACATGTACCCGGCAGGCTAGCTTTCTGTTTTCTCTTCATCTCCTTTCTATAAGACTCAGGTCTCCTTTGGCAGACTAATCTGCCGGAACATCTGTGGAAGATGATACCTCCAAAGTATTCATTGCAGCCACCTTTTTCAAGCTTCTGGGATATAGACCAATGAGTCTTTGGGAATTACCAACTTGGCATCTCATCATTTCTAGTATCAATTTCCTTCAGTTCCTTATTCTAACTAAACACTTAGTTTTTTGTGGTATTTCCAGCAGTTTCTAGGAAAGATCAACTAAGACACAAAACAGTTGTTTATTTCCACTGTTATTTCCCTGTTACAAATTCACCTGCCTGTCTATCAGGGACCCAGATTTTTCTTTGGTCTTTTCCTTCTGCATACCCAATAGACCAAGCCAAGTAAATGTGTCTTATCAGTTTACACTTGCAGCTGCCCTCGATCAACTTCTTAGTGTGCCTTTCAAACTTGCTATCAATACAAAAGATTTCTAAAAGGGTCTGTGTGAGGTGTGCGGGCGCGAGTATGTATATGTATACATCTATATCCATCTATACACATGCTTACTGTAATTGTTTTTCTATTATGTACTACATTACATTGCTGCTGTAAAGACGACAATTTTCACGACATATGCCAGTGATATTAAACCTAATTCTGATGAGTTCTGATGGAATCATGACTGAAATACTTAGGACCTGATGCAGCAAAATTTTGGGGCTGAGATGATTAACCACCAAGAAACAATCACTTGCACAGAATGGTTGATAATTTTATGGAGAGCCTGCATTCACTCACAGGAGTGGCCCTGTTGAGCTTCCAGCTACCTGTCAATCTCGTTCTCCATCTTCCTCCCACCCTTGTCCCTTGCAATACAAGTTTGAAGAACAGCACCTCATATTCCCTCTGGACACTCTGCAGCCTTCCAAAATCAATAATGAAATTTTACAGTTTCAGCTATCTTATTTTTCTGTTTGTATTAGAACTGGCTGCTTTTACCGTGGGTTATTCACCCATATTGAATTCAGTTTTCCTCTTAAACATGTAACGACATGCACTTCCTCTGGAGCAGGAGTTCTCAACTTTTTTACACCATGGACCAATACCATTCAGCAAGGGATCTGTGGACCCATATTGGAAACCCCCACTTTAGAGTGACTGAAGGACATTTAATTTTGAGCAGCCAGATGCACTGAGTCAATCCCTACTTCCCATTCTGCAGTGCCACGTAACACAATGGAGATCCTTTATCATTAACAAACAGCTTTGACGTTACAAGAACTGTGGTGGTCACTTCAGTCTTTGACATAGTGAATGATAGAATCTGCCAAAAATGGAATAGTAAGACAAGCTCAAGTAGGTTTAGGCCTCATGTTAACCTGCTATATACCCATTCTTGTAGCCAATATTTTTCTTCATTCATACCAGTGCCCACAGTCTAAACTGGACCAAGTCACCAATCGTGGAGCTATAGCAATAGGTCAGAATCACGTATTCTGCGTAAGTTGCTCACCCAGCTACACTTTTCCAACTGTACTCAGAACCCAGCTAAATATTCTGTGGTTGTGTGGTTCAGTGCCACTCCAACAATCAAACGGCATAATGCCATGCAGCAAAAGCTAGTTATGCAAAGGGCCATAAAATGACTACCCTAAACAATTCCTATCCCTATTGCCGGTGCCAACATGTTGGTCAACGTCTCTTGCTATGATCAGATCACTTTCAGGGCAAAGGAGCAATACCTCATATTCTGTCTTGTTGCCTCCAACCTGATGGAATGAACACCATTTTCCCCTTCCAGTATTTTTTTCCCTCTGCTTCTATTCTGGCCTCTTACCTCTTCCCCTCACATCCCCTAGAGCCTCTGCTTCTTCCTTTTCTCCCATGGTCCACTCCTCTCCGACTCTTTCTTCTTCAGCCCTTTACTTTTCCCATCCACCTGACTTCACCTATCGCCTACAGCAACCAACAAGATGCTAGAGGAACTTGGCAAGCAAAGACAAGACCCTTCTTCAGGGCTATCAACCATCATCTTCTAGGATGTCTTCCTTCCCCTCCTCCTATTTTCATATTCAGGTGTCTTCCCCCTTCCTTTCAGTCCTGAAGAAGAGTCTCAGCCTGAAACATTGACTGTTTACTCTTTTCCATAGAGGCTGCCTGCCCTGCTGAGTTTTTCCAGCATTTTGCTTTGTATTTCTAGTATCTGGAGTATCTGGTGCTTAGCCTAAACATCTATTGCCTTCACTACCAAAGGATTACAATGAGTGTACATTAACCATCAATGGATTCTCCAGCTGTACATTTGTACGATCCAGATAGAGAGCAGCATCAGAAAATACCATCCCAATATTCTCTCCCATGCTGACCTGGAAACAGTTATTTCCCCAATGCCACTAAGTCAGTATTATCATACTCCTACCTCAAAACATTGTGGGCGTTTCTGAAACACATCCAACACAGGCTCACAAACACTGTTAATGGCAATAAAAATGGGCAATGCTGTGCCTGTGAACAAACTTATCAGAGAGACACCAAAACTAGTGGATATAGAATTCTTTATTCAGCAAAAAATGAGCAGTAGGCATCACGTTCAAGACACTCTCAGAAGAAGAGGCCTGCCTGACCTAACATTACATGACATTTTTATATATTTAAGATCAAAGGTAACAGCAGGGCAATTCTATGGTTATAATGTATCTACAATGCTTCCTTTGAATTACATATTATTTTCGAACACCTCCATCTTCACACCATACTCCACACATCCAAAATGAGTGTTACATTAGCTACATTCAAGCATATGCAGGCACCAGAGGTCAAACTGAGTATTGGTTTGCAATCAACCCTAAGATACAGCTCCAGGACAGCAATTGTTCAGAGCCACGTTTTACTTTCAATCTACAATCCATGCTCAGGTCTGAAGACTGGTTGCTGTTGAAATAAGTATTTGCTATATACCATAACTCCAGTATATGCCCCAACAGGCAATATCAACTCGATCCCATCAGCAACAACCATACCACATCAAATCATACTTCAGTCTGTCCAATTCATCCAGTAGCAGCACACAGAAGTTCCACTTTAGCAGCACACAATTCATGAGCTATTCACTTGCTTAGCCACCTTCTACCCCATGGGCAGTTCACCCCCAGACCTCAAAGTTCCATTAACTGTTCTTAACCCAAATAGTTTGCAGGTTGTGAATACAAGTGGCAAAACATGCCTGCAGCCAGCAAATCCACACTGCCAGTCTCCCAAATACTCATTTCTACCCAAAACCTGTACACAAGTTGACTGTTCATCAACAGGGAAGACCTGTATGAAACGATGCCAACCCCACACTGGCCTCAGTCACAAGTCTACAAAATGGGAGTGGAAGTTGTTCTCAATGTTGAGGGACTGCTTAAAAGCTACAGAAATGAAGTATAGATATTTTCCCATGAATACAAGCATCTATCCAACCACAACTGGTTAAAATGCATAACATGAAACATCATTTTCAATTTGGATTCAAATGGTTTATCCTTACTATCTTGCATTTTTTTAATCATATACTTCACAAATACAGTAAAAGACTTAGACACATATCTATCGCAAGGATGCCCAAGTACTTGTTAAATATTTGTCAACGTGGAGCAGAGAGCGAGTTTATAAATCTGGCGGCAACAAACGTTGGAAATGGCAAGGGTGGAGTGCCGAGGGATGTGGGACAGGTGAAAGAGGAGTGCTGGGGCAGGGAGACATCAGTGCAGACACATCAAGCCCTGAGACACCGAGGTCATTTGATTCCAAACAAATGGAGTATTGATAATTACAGCAACACACACAAAAAACGCTGGTGAACGCAGCAGGCCAGGCAGCACCTATAGGAAGAGATACAGTCGACGTTTCGGGCCGAGATCAGCATTTTTTGTGTGTGTGTTGCTTGAATTTCCAGCATCTGCAGATTTCCTCATGTTTGCGCTGATAATTACAGAATGCCTTTCTGGTGCTTTCCACTCCCTTCTTCTTTTCCCAATGATGATTCTCCTCTCCCTGCCCCCTTCCCACTCTCAGTCCATAACAGACCCAAATCTGAATCAGGTTTATCATCAGCCACGTCACAAATTTTTTTTTATATATAAACGGCAGCAGTAGAGTGCAATACATACAATTACTATAGTACCGAGTGAAAGTCTTAGGCACACTGGCTAAGATATACACACTATATACAAATGGCTAAGATTGTTGCACAGTAAGTACAAACTGTATATAACACACTTTAAAATAAAAGCAGCAATTTCTACTTTGATGAATCCCAACTATAAAGGTCCACCTCTTGCTTTGCAGGAAGCTCAAAAACTTTATATGCACATGGCAACTTCCGCTGTTATCCTCAATAGGATTAAATCAACTCAAGTTGCACCATTTAACTTCCCAAAGCTATGATTAAAATGATTTGTACTATAAATCTACTCTCCAAATTACAGGGATAACCTAGATATTATAACATAGAAATATACTTAGTCAGCAACATGACTCAATTTAATCTACCAGACAAGAATGAAACCTTATAACACTACCTAACATTTTAAGTTATTAAACATACCTTTGAGCTCCTTAAGACTAATTAAAAAAGTAATATGCCAACATATAGGGTGCTTACACAAATTACTTCAATGCACATCAACAGGAATGAACTACAGAGTATTTTTCATAAAATTCCCCCACAACATTATTTAGGCCACCATTCTTGTAATGACCATGCATCCCGAATAACTCAAATGATCTTAAACTTTCCTGACATCTTCCAGAAAGCATTAATTGTGATAAAGAGTATAATCTTGTTAGCTTTTGACCGTAACAGAACAGATATTTATATAAAACACAAAATACCTGAGAAACTCAGTAGTCCAGGCAGCATCTATGAAAAAGAGTAAACAGTTGACATTTCAGGCTGAGACCCTTCATCAGGACTGGACAGCAAGGAGCACTAAAAGGTGGGGTGGAGGTGAGGAAGCAGTACAAGGTGGTGAGTGAAAGGCGAAACCAGTGAGGGGGAGGTGGTGAAGTAAAGAGCTAAGGAGTTGATTGATGTAAAAGATACAGGGCTGGAGAAAAGGGGAATCTGATTGGAGAGGACATAAGCTCAAGGAAGAAAGAAGTGGGGAGGAGCACCAGAAGGTGGTGATGGGCAGGTGAGGAGATCATGAGAGGGGGAAACAAGAATGGGGAATGATGGGTGGGGGTGGGGGGAGAGGCAGGGGGGGAATTACCAGAAGTTTGAGAAATCTATGTTCATGCCATCAGGTTGGTGGCTACCCAGATGGAGAACAAGGTGTCGCTCCTCCAACCCGAGTGTGGCCTCATGATGGCAGTTGTGGGGGCCATGGACTGACATGTCAGAATGGGAATGGGAAGTAGAATTGAAATGGGTGGGCACTAGGAGATCCTGCTTTTTGCAAAGGTGTTTGGTGAAGCAGACTCCAAACCTATGTCAGAGCTAAGACTCCAAACCTACGTCAGAGCTAAACTATATCAAAGTTGCTGGTGAACGCAGCAGGTCAGGCAGCATTTGAAGATTTTCTCATTTGGATATCTACATAATTTTATTTTAAAATGCAAAGATTTAATGCTGGCCCTCTTCCAAATAAATCAAATAGCTGCATAACCAACTACAAACCAACAGCCAGAAGTTTGTGAAAACAAGCAGGAAACTTAGATTTTCCCCTCCTTGTACACAACACCCAAAACTTGCCAAGAGAGAGAAGTATAAATAATTCCAAAGTTTAGCTCTCTCCAGGTTTTGTGAACACTCTTGTTAAAGTTCAAAGTACATTTAATATCCATGTATACAGTATACAACCTGAAATTCGTCCTCTTCAGACATCCACGAAACATTGAACCCCTGAAGCCCTCTCTCTTCGCACTAGCAGCAGCCAAAGTTTCAACCCCCCCCACCCCAACCCATGCCAGCAGAACCAACAACCCCCCACCATACAAAACAACAGCAAAAGAGAGTCCATTAAAACTAGAGAAATGCAAGCTCTCTGTCTGCTTTGAAAGCAGAAGACTGCAGCTACAAACAAGGTACAACAGTGGCTATATTTCATTTGGAGCTTGAGGAGATTTGATGTCATCTAAAACATTCACAAATTGCTGCAGATGTACCATGGACAGCATTCTAACTGACTAAATCACTGTCGGATATGGGGGGGGGGGGCGGGGGAGAAACACTACAGCACAAGGAATGATGAAGCAAGCTGCAGAGGTTAGTAAACTTCGTCAGCTCCATCATGGGCACTAGCCTCTGGAGCATCCAGGACAGCTTCAAAGAGCGATGTCTCAAAAAGAAAGCTTCCATCATTAAAGACCTCCACCACCCAGGACATGCCCTCTTCCCATTGCTCCATCAGGGAGGAGGTACAAGAGCCTGACGACACACACTCAGTGATTCAGGAAGAGCTTATTCCTCTGCCATCCGATTCCGAATGGACATTGAACCCGTGAACACTACCTCACTACTTTATTTCTATTTCTGCACTACTTATTAACTATTTAATGTACTGTAATTCACATTTTTTCCTCTATTATTACGTATTACATTGTACTGTTGCCACAAAGTTAACAAATTTCATGACATATGCCAGTGCTACTCAACCTGATTTGGATTCTGATTCTTAACTAGGTATTAAAATTGGAAGCAACACACATAAAAGTTGCTGGTGAACACAGCAGGCCAGGCAGCATCTCTAGGAAGGGGTGCAGTCGACGTTTCAGGCCGAGACCCTTCGTCAGGATAATTAAAATTGGAAGCAAATCTTAATTGCTGAAGTCAGCGATTCCAACTGGAACCATCAGCTCTCAACCTTGAATTAATATTGGTGAATGTGGTAGGTCAAAAGTGACCGAGTGACAGATGGAGTCACATCGGTCAGGTCACTGGAACTGGAGTCCAGACCTCAAGCCATATCAAACTTGTAGGATATGAGACATCAGTGATTACAGTGAGGATTTGCAAGCTGCAAATTCAGAGACAAAGGAAAATGACCATTTTATTTAGAGAGGCAGCACAGCACTTTATTATACCCATGTGACCAATTAATTCATACATCTTTTGGACTGTGGGAGGTTAGTGGAGCACCCAAAGGAAAGCCACACGGTCATGGGGAGAATGTATAAACTCCTCACAAGACAGCGGCAAGAAGTAACCCAGGTTGCTGGTGCTGTAATAGTATTACACTAACCACTATGCTATCATGCCAAACACTGAATTAATATTTTTATAATTAATTTATACCTCTCATTTCTCGATTATACATAGCTCATTTATTTATTTTACTTTTGGATTTGCAGTTTCTTCTCCTTGGCACATTGGTTGTTTGTTCAATCTATTGGATTTTATCACAAAAACAGAAAATCTGCAGATGCTGATAACCCAAACAACACGCACAAAATGGAGGAACTCAGCAGGCCAGGCAGCACCAATGGAAAAGAGTACAGTCAATGTTTTGGGCTGAGACCCTTCAGCAGGACTGGAGAAAAACGATGAGGAATTCAAGCTAGGCGGGGGAGGGAAGGAAGAAACAAGGTGAAAGGTGAAACCAAGAGAGGGAGAGGGGTGAAGTAAAGAGCTGGGAAGTTGATTGGTGAAAGATACAGGGCTGGAGAAGGAGGAATCTAATAGGAGAGGACAAGGCCATGGAGGAAAGGAAAAGGGGGAGGAGCACCAGAGGAAGGCAATGAGGAGGCAAGGGGAAAAGGTAAGAGGGAGGGAAAAAGGGGATGGTGATTAGAGAAGGGGGAGGCCATTACCAGAAGTTCGAGAAATCGATATTCATGCTATTAGGTTGGAGGCCAGATGGAATAGAAGATGTTGCTCCTCCAACTGACTGTGGCCTCATCATGACAGTAGAGGAGGTTATGGAATGACATGTTGGAGTGAAAATGGGAAGTGGAATCAAAATGGGTGGCCACTGGGAGATTCCTCTTTTTCTAGCAGACGGAGTGTAGGTGCTTGGAAATAGTCTCCCAATCTACATCGGGTCTCACCTATATACAAGGGGACTCAGCAGGAGCACCAGTTACAATAGATTATACCAACAGTCTCACAGGTGAGTGTCGCCTCACCTGGAAGGACTGTTTGAGGCCGAGTGGTAGTGAGGGAGGTGGTGTAGGGCCGGGTGTAGCACTTGTTCCACTTGCAAGGAACTCAGCAGGTCAGGAGGCATCTATGGAAAAGAAAAAATGGTCAATATGTCATGCCTAGACTCTTCTTCAGGACTTCGAGGAAAGGGAGGAGATGCCTGTATTAAAAGGTGAGGTGAGGGGAAAGAGGCTTGCTGGAAGGTGACAGAGGAAGTCAGATGAGTGAGAAAGGTAAAGGATTGAAGAAGAAATCTGATCAGAGAGAAGAGTGGACAATAGAAAAGTAAGTGGGAGGGGGACCTTGGGGGAAGTAATAGGCAAGTAGGAAGTAGTAAACGTGAAAGTGAGGATGAGAGGAAGGGGGTGGGGATTTTGTTCAGCAGAAGAGGAAATCTATATTCATATAATCAGGTTGGAGAGTACCCAGATGGAATACAAGGCATTGCTCCTCCTCCCTGAAGGTAACCTCTTTATTGCATTTGATAGGAAAGATTTCCATTTTTTTTTTGATAGGAAAGATTTCCTGGGACAATCCTTGTGACAGCAGAGCTGAATGAGTTTATTCAAAAAGGTGCTCCGCTGCTTATTCAGTAGATTGTGGGGAGGATATGCTAGATTGTCTATAATGGACAACAGTTTGTTTAGTGACCTCCTCTCCACCAACTCAAGAGTCCGGGTTGTCACCAAGGATGTATCCAGCCTTTTTGATGAGTTTATTTATTCTTTTTGCATCTCCAGCACCAATGCTGCTTCCCCAACATAAAGCAGGAAAGAATGCTGCACTCACAGGGGTGAACAGGAATTAAAACGTAATTCAGTTTCTTGTCCCCTCTTTGATTATGTATTGCAATCAAGTCAAGTCAAATTTATTTATAAAGCACATTTAAGAACAACCCATGTTGACCAAAGTGCTGTACAAACCATAACAGGTAGCTAAAATCACAAATACAAGAAACACAGATATAAACAACAAGGCACACAGCTTATAGGCACAAAATAAACAACACATAAGCCTAGGCACAAGCCAAAAATCAGCCACATCAGGAAGATTCAAACATGAGTGAATAAAGGTAAGTTTTGAGCCTGGACTTAAAAGAGTCAATGGAGGGGACAGATCTGATAGGGAGGGGAATGCTGTTCCACAGTCTAGGGGCTACAACAGCAGAGACGAGGTCACCCCTGAACTTAAATTTAGATTGCGGGACAGCCAGGAACCCCAAAGTCAGCCGACCTGAGGGACCTGGAAGTAGAATAAGGTGTTAGAAGGTCTGTGATATAGGAGGGGGCCAGCCCATTTAGGGATTCATAAACAAACAGGAGAATCTTAAAATCAATTCTAAGCCATACTGGTAGCCAGTGGAGAGAGGCCAGGATAGAAGTAATACTGCTGTCACAAAGTTCACAAATTTCACAACATAGGCCAGTGAAATTAAACCTGATTCTGAATCTGAAAAAAAGAGCAAGAACTATGGAGAAACTGCCCTGCAGGTAGACAATTTTGCAAGACCAAAAAAGGTAAACTGATGTCAAGAATTCATCAAATGGTACTGGGAACTGTCCTTAAGCCTGGTGTTCAGTCATTTCAGGCTTTTGTATCTTCTACTCAATGGGAGAGAGGAAGATAGATTGGCCAGGGAAGGTGTGGTCTTTGAATATGCTTGATGATTTACTGAGGCAGCGAGAGTCCATAAAAGGGAAACAACAGGAATTCTGCAGATGCTGGAAATTCAAGCAACACACATCAAAGTTGCTGGTGAACACAGCAGGCCAGGCAGCATCTCTAGGAAGAGGTACAGTCGATGTTTCAGGCCGAGACCCTTCGTCAGGACTAACTGAAGGAAGAGTTAGTAAGAGATTTGAAAGTGGGAGGGGGAGGGGGAGATCCAAAATGATAGGAGAAGACAGGAGGGGGAGGGATGGAGCCAAGAGCTGGACAGGTGATTGGCAAAAGGGATATGAGAGGATCATGGGACAGGAGGCCCAGGGAGAAAGAAAAGCAAAGTATTCCAGAAATATTGATGAACTAGAACAGTTTTGTATGGAGGAATAGTCTAAAATTCCTCCTTGCCATTATGCAAATCTGATCAGCAACTACAGAAAACGTTTGGAGGAGGTTATTGCTGTTAAAGGAGGTTCTAATATTATTAAATACAAGGGCTCACATACTTTTTCCCAGCCTGGACTGTGAATGATTAAACAATGTGTTCAATAAAGACATGAAAAGTACAATTTGTTTGTATGTTGTTAGTTTAGGTCGATTATGTTTGTCTATTATTGTGACTTAGATGAAGATCAGACCATGTCGTATGAGTAATTAATACAGAAAACCAGGGTTCACAAACTTTCTTGCAACTGGATATATGTATACACACACAAACTTATAAATAGTTAAAGTAGAGCAAAACTAGAAATAAAAAAGTAGCGAGGTAGTGTTCATGGGTTTAATGTCCATCCAGAAATCGAATGGCACTGGGGAAGAAGCTGTTCCTGAATTGTTGAGTGTGGGCCTACAGGCTCCTGTACCTCCTTCCTGATGGTAGCAATGAGTACAAGCACTTCACTACAGTAGATGTCAGTCACTGGGTGGTAGTAGATATGCCATATTACCTTGATTTTCTTAGGTACCAGCATGATGGTGTCTTCTTAAAGCAGGTGGGAATCAGACTGAAGCAGGGCGTGATTAAAAAAAAATGCCTGCAAATATCCCTGCCAGTTGATACGCACAGTACTTAATGACAGAGTCAAGGACACCACACCTGGACCAGATGTTTACCATGGGTTCACCTTCCAGAAGACTGATCTTACATCCACAATAGTGACTATGAGTTCAGGTGCATTGGAGACCGTCTGGTTGGGTGGTGACATATATTTTGCTTCTGTTCAAAAGATGCCTCATGAAAGGATGCGCTGTTGTCAGTGATCTTTTGTTAAAAGATGTTAAAATTTAAAATGAGGAAATGGTCAAGAATCAGAATCAGGTTTAATATCACAAACACATGTGAAATTTGTTAACTTTGCGGTAGCAGTACAATGCAATACATAATAGAAAAAACATGAATTAAAGTAAAAAATAAAAATAAAGAAGTAGGAGGTAGTGTTCATGGGTTCAATGTTTATTCAGAAATTAACTGACAGAGGCGAAGCAGCTGTTGAGTGTGTACCTCCTTCCTGATAATAGTAATGAGAAGATGGCATGTTCTGGGTGATGGGGTACAAATACAACACTGAGGCATTTGTATAGTTACATGGAGAGATAAGGGATTGGACTTATGAGCCAAATACAAGTAACTGGTTGAGTGAACTTGTCCTTTTCACCTTGGAGCAACCTGATAGAGGTGTTTAAGATGAGGGGATTGATTGTGTGGATAGCCAGAAGCTTTTTCCCAGGGCTGAAATGGCTAACATGAGGGGGCATTGTTTTTAAGGTGCTTAGTAGGTATCAAGGGGATGCCAGGGGTAAGGTTTTCCACATAGAGAGTGGTGGGTGTGTGGAATGCACTGCCAACAGCGGTGACAAAAGCAAATACAATAGGTTCTTTTAAGAACCTCTTAGATAGGTACATGGAGCTTAGAAAAATAGAGGGATATGCGTGAGGGAGATTCCAGGCAGCTTCTAGAGTAGGTTATATGGTTGGCACAACAATGCGGGCCGAAGGGACTGTAATGTGCTGTAGATTTCTACGTTCTAACTGGAACTAGCAGGGCCAAAGGGGCTGTTTCTGTGCTTTATTACTCAATGAAATACAGCACGGGATTGAACAGCTTGTCGTACGAAGAGTATTTGATGGCTCTGGGCCTCTGCTCACTGGAATTCAGAAAAATGAGGGGTGACCTCATTGAAACCTATCAAATGTTGAAAGACCTCAGAGTGGATGTGGAGAGGATGTTTCCAATGGTGGAAGAGTCTAGTACCAGAGGAGAGAGAGGGGCATCCATTTATAATGCAGATGGGAGGGAATTTCTTTAGCAAGAGTCGTGAATCTGTGGAATTTGTTGCCACAGGTGGTTGTAGAGGCCAAGTCTTTTTGTATATTTAAGGTAGAGGTTAATAAGATTCTTAATTGGTCAGGGTATGAAGGGATATGGGGAGAAGGCAGGAGATTGGGTCTAGAGGGAAAATGGATCAGCCATGATGAAATGCCAGAGCAGACTCGATGGGCCAAATGGCCTAATTCTGCTCCTATACCTTATGGTCTAACTCTACACATGATATCTGTTTCTACAACAAATTAAAATGTTTAATGACGCGAAGACTCCCACATGAATAAACAGGAACGGAGGCATCACACGCAGACAGGCAAGATGAATTCAATTTGGGATCATGGTCCACACAGATGTTCTGGGGCTAAAAGCCTGTTCCTGTGCTGTTCAACATTCTATGGAAGAACTTGTTCATTCTTAGAATTTGTTCAGATTGACTCACCACAGTATCATTAAGGTAAAGCAAAATAAATACACATTGAAGGAAAGCTGAGTACCATAGCACAAGCAAGCTGACCTCGAACAGGTCAAGCAGGTCTCTCTTCTTCAATGTGATTTCAGACAGGAGCTGTATTTAAAGCAGTGAACAACTTGAAAGAAATATAACTCTCAACATGCAACAAAAGCAGCACTTCAACATCAAACATTCCCTTTGCACAGGCCATCAGTAAATCTCCAGTCCATTGACAACCAGCAGTGGACACAATCCACTGCAGTTTTGTCCCAGAGAGACAAGATAGTCTGCCATTCAGTTTCCTATGGAACATTCAAAACAGACTGAGGAAAAATGCCACTTACAGTGCAAATAGGAAAATAGGCATATTAGAACACTAAGCATTTATCCAAGTAGTATTTAACTTTTTCAAGGAGATTCTTCATTAGGAAATGAAAGCCAACATTTTTGCCACGTAGAAAATAATGGGGAAGAAAATGTAAAATCATACCCCAATTGCAGAAGAAGCTTCTGGGTTCAATGACCACATACTTCCATAATACAAAAAGGAGTTGTCAAATCAACTGTTCTGTTGAGGCAATACTACAATAATTTTGAAAATTCATCAAATATGCAATACCAAATAAAAATGTCCATGCAAGGAAAAGAGAGAAGGAACTGCTCTAGGAGTACTGAAACACTAACTATTCTAGTCTAGCAACAGTCACAATTTTAACTCAATTTTACAAAATTAAGTTCCATGAACAAACTTCCCAACATCTGCTAAGAATTTTATCAAACAGTACAAGTTTAATTATAGAATAGAACAGAACTTTATCGTCATTGCTCAAGACAATGAGATTGCTGTGCTACTCCAGTCCGTGCAAAATAGATATTTATAATGCCTGCAGTATGTTAAGAGTATATTCTAGACTTGGGATGTATAGCAAAATAGTAACTTCAGCAACCAATCTTTAGACTTGAACATGGGCTGTAGATTAAATTTTAAATGCAGCTCTGGACATTAGGTTCCCTGAGCTGTGAACAGAAGTCAATTGAAAAACCAAACAATGTTGATTAACATTCATTTTGTCCTGACAAAGGGTCTCGGCCTGAAACGTCGGCTGCACCTCTTCCTACAGATGCTGCCTGGCCTGCTGCGTTCACCAGCAACTTTGATGTGTGTTGCTATTCATTTTGAATAATCTTTTATTTGACAAAATGAGACATTCTCTGAAGGAAGAGGCCCATTTGACCCAATACTACATGACATTTTATATGGGTAAGATCAAAGGACAATTCTATATTTACAATGATCTACAATGCTTCCTTTAAATTATATACAACTTTCACACCAACTTCTTTGCACCCACACTCCAGACACTCAAAGTGATTGTTAATCAGCATCGTTTGGTTTTTCAATCAACTTCTGTTCACAGCTGTAGGAACTTATTGCCCAGAGCTGCATTTAAAATGTAATCTATAGTCCACACTCAAGCCTAAGGACTGGTCACTGAAGTTAGTTGAAGTCAATATTTTGCTATACACCCCAAGTCCGGAATATGCCCTAACATACAGAGGCATTGTAAGTAACTGTTTTGCACAGACTGAAGTCATATCACAATCTCATTATCTTGAGCAATGACAATGAAGTTCTGTTTTTATTCTACAAATACATTTTATACCATTTGATAAAATACTTAGCAGATGTTGGGAAGTTTCTTCTTCAGGACTTTGCCCAAGACATCAACAGTCTTATTTTTCCACAGATGCTGCCTGACCTGCTAGGTTCCTCCAGCATTTTGTGGGTGTCGTTTTGAATTTCCAGCACCTGCAGACTTTCCCGTGTTTAAGTTTCAGGTCAAGTTAAGATGAATGACTAAACAAGGCAATTAAACACTTGGATCAAAGCCGCCTTGAATGTCACTGCATTTTGCTTGAATCCACTGTTGGTCTGCAAAATAACAAGAGCCTGCAAACAATTTGAACTTGAACTGAAACACATCAGAGGACTGCACAAGAAAGGCCCTTTGGCCCATCATCTGTGCCAAACTTGATGCAATCCCAATTAATTAAATCAGCCTGCAAATGGCCCCATCCCAATTCCTTGTAAGCCTGAATGCTCCGAAACAGCTATCGTATTGGTTGCTGCCACCTCCCTTGGTTGTTTTTTCCAGGCACCAAGCATTCTAATCTTTCCCCTCCTCTCACCCTAAACCAGTGCCCTCTAGTATTTGAGATGTTTACCTGGGAAAAGGATTGACTTTCTTCTCCCATCATTTTGTATAGTTGTAACAGGTCAGCCTCCCAGCTTCCGAAACTCCATCAAACACAAACCCTCCTTACAGCTAATACACCCCATTCCAAGCAACATCCTCTTCTACCTCTGCTCCAGCCTTGGAGGTCAAAGTAAGTTACAATAAAAATGAGACCGTGTTCAAGTGGCAACAAACAAAAGAGCAAAGACACAAAATACAAAACACAAAAGGCATATTTCAGTACAGTTCAGCTCAGTACAGTGACAACATTTTTATAGCTTTTAGATGCTCTGACAAACATAAGGATTGGCAAATGGTCCCACCGATCCTTTGCCCCCTTCATCAAGGAATTCAATCACCCAAGGATGCAGGAATAAACATTCCAATGTACATTTATTATCAAAGGATGAATGCAGTATATAACCCTGAGATAATCTTCCCACAGACAGCCACGAAACAAAGAAAACCATGAGTCCCATTCAAAGAAAAACATCAAACCCCAAAGGGCAAAAAAAAAAATCCAAATCACGCAAATGACAAAAATAAGTGAAAAAATACAGAATAAAAAAAAAACAATCAAACCACAAAGTCAATGAAATAGCTCAGGAATGTTCAATTCCAACTCAGTTCAGTTCAATTTGGCACTGTGTTGTTCATTAACTGTAGACCACAGAGACAGTCCAACCTAATCAAAATCTCACAAAAGAACAAGAAAAAAAAACAACTAGAAACACAAGACCATGAATTATATGGTCTAGACCACAAACCATATGAATTCAACCTTGCCCAAGACACCCCACCATCCGCTGGCAGCAACAAACGAGACTGATCAAACACAGGCACCGTCCTCTGGATATGGAACATGGTCAGAAGATCAGAAAAAGTAATAAGAACTGGATACATCACCAAATATTCCTGCAGATTTTTATAGCAACAGACACAAAAGGCTGGAGGAACTCAGCAGGCCAGGCAGCATCCATGGAAAAAAAGGAGTATAGTCGACATTTCAGGCCGTGACCCTTCAGCAGGATTAGAGAAATAAAGATGAGGAGTCAAGTTAAAAGGTTGGGGGTGGGAGGAGAAACACAAAGTGAGAAGTGAAACTGTGGGGGGGGGTGGGGTGGGCAGGGGCTGAAGTCAAGAGCCAGGAAGTTGATTGGTGAAAGAGTACAGGGTTGGGGAGGGGAAAATCTAATAGGAAAGGACAGAAGGCACTGGAAGAAAGAACAGGAGGGGACACAGAGAGAAAGAGGACCTCCAGACAAGGAGCTGAGAGATAAGGTGACAGAGGGAAAAGGGGACAGGGAATGGTGAAGTGGTGGTGGTGGTGGTGGGGGGGGGGGGGGGGCGCATTACCAGAAGTTCAAGAAATCGATATTTATGCCATCAGGTTGGAGGCTACCCAGATGGAATACAAGGTGTTGTTCCTCCAGCCTGAGCATGGCCTCATTGCAACAGTAGAGGAGCCATGGATAAACATATCATAATGGGAACAGGAAGGGGAATTAAAATGGGTAGCCAGTGGGAGATACCATTTTTTCCTGGCGGACAGAGGGGAGTCTCTTCACTCAGAAGGTGGTGAGAGTGTGGAACGAGCTGCCAGCAGAAGTGATGGATGCGAGTTTTCTTTCAACATGCGGGATAAATATGAATAAGTACATGGATGGAAGGGTTATGGTCAATGGAACTAGGCAGAAAAATAATTTGGCATGGATAGATGGGCCAAAGAGCCTGCTCTGTGCTGTAGTGTTCTGCAACATGCGGAAGATTTTATCCAAAGCCACTCAATCCACAAGCTTGAGATCAAATGATTCAGTTATATATAATTCAAAGATGGAGTTTATCTGCAAACATTTTGCACCCAGGATGACATTAACAATCACCTCTGTCAATCTGCCAAAGGTTCAGGATGCTATGAAATTAATCACAGTAACAGAATTTGGAAAAGCGCACATTTTCTGATTAAATGCTTCTCCCATGTTTATGGCACAGCATATGACTGTTCACATTCTGGCTGGCTTTGCACAAGTTGTCTTTAATTGTAACGGGCTCCATAGTATTAAATGCAGTGAAGTTCAAGAGCTGCCAAGCTACATGGGGCTCATGGAACCACATGAATTATGTAGACGGTGACAGCAAACTGCATTTGCACATTAAAATGTCCAGATCTGCTCAGATGTAAATGAAGTTTTATGACCACAGTAAAATGATATTCTATCTTACAACGGAAAGGATGCATTCAGCATATTGAGCTCATGTAGTTTCTGTGAGCAATCAAATTAAGTTTCCAGCCCAGCTTTCTCCACATGGAATATCTTCAAATTCACTTCCAGAAGGACAGAGAACATGAAGTTTTGCATCAGTCAGAACAAAATTATTCTCTATTAAAATTCCAAACAAGACTGCCTTACTTTATTTTTTTAAAAATTCAATGTAGAGGCTATGTATCAGAGGATTGGGAAGTTTTTAAAAGCTTACAAAAGGAAACTAAGAAGGTCATTAAGAGGGAAAAGATTAACTTATGAAAGGAAGCTAGCAAATAATATCAAAGAGGTTACTAAAAGCTTTTTTGAGTATATAAAGAGTAAAAGACAGGTGAGAGTAGATATAGGACCAATAGAAAATGATGCTGGAGAGATTGTAATGGGAGATAAGGAGATAGCAGAGGAACTGAATGAGTATTTTGCATCAGTCTTCACTGAGGAAGACATCACCAGTATACCGGACACTCAAGGGTGGCAGGGAAGAGAAGTGTGCGCAGTCACAATTACAACAGAGAAAGTACTCAGGAAGCTGAATAGTCTCAAGGTAGGTCAATCTCCCGGACCAGATGGAATGCACCCTCATGTTCTGAAGGAAGTAGCTGTGGAGATTGCGGAGGCATTAGCGATGATCTTTCAAAAGTCGACAGATTCTGGCATGGTTCCGGAGGACTGGAAGATTGCAAATGTCACTCCTCTATTTAAGAAGGGGGCAAGGAAGCAAAAAGGAAATTATAGACCTATTAGCTTGACGTCGGTGGTTGGGAAGTTGTTGGAGTCGATTGTCAAGGATGAGGTTACAGAGTACCTGGAGACGTATGACAAGATAGGCAGAACTCAGCATGGATTCCGTAAAGGAAAATCCTGCCTGACAAACCTACTACAATTTTTTGAGGAAATTACAAGTAAGCTAGACAAGGGAGATGCAGTGGATGTTGTATATTTGGATTTTCAGAAGGCCTTTGACAAGGTGCCGCACATGAGGCTACTTAACAAGAGCCCATGGAATCACGGGAAAATTACACACGTGGATAGAGCATTGGCTGATTGGCAGGAAACAGAGAGTGGGAATAAAGGGATTCTATTCTGGTTGGCTGCCGGTTACCAGTGGAGTTCCACAGGGGTCTGTGTCGAGGCGCTTCTTTTTACGTTGTACATCAACGATTTGGATTATGGAATAGATGGCTTTGTGGCTAAGGTTGCTGACGATACAAAGATAGGTGGAGGGGCCAGTAGTGCTGAGGAAACAGAGTCTGCAGAGAGATTTGGATAGATTGGAAGAATGGGCAAGGAGGTGGCAAATGAAATACAAAGTTGGAAAGTGTATCATTATGCACTTTGGCAGAAGAAATAAAAAATAAATTATTTAAATGGGGAAAGAATTCAAAGTTCTGAGATGCAACGGGACTTGGGAGTTCTCGTACAGGATACCCTTAAAGTTAATCTCCAGGTTGAGTCGGTGGTGAAGAAGGCGAATGCAATGTTGGCATTCATTTCTAGAGGAATAGAGGATAGAAGCAGGGATGTGATGTTGAGGCTCTATAAGGCACTGGTGAGACCTCACTTGGAGTACTGTGGGCAGTTTTGGTCTCCTTATTTAAGAAAGGATGTGCTGACGTTGGAGAGGGTACAGAGAAGATTCACTAGAATGATTCTGGGAATGAGAGGGTTAACATATGAGGAACGTTTGTCCACTCTTGGACTGTATTCCTTGGAGTTTAGAAGGATGAGGAGAGATCTCAGAAACATTTCGAATGTTGAAAGGCATGGACAGAGTGGATGTGGCAAAGTTGCTTCCCATGATGGGGGAGTCTAGTACGAGAGGGCATGACTTAAGGATTGAAGGGCACCCATTCAGAACAGAAATGAGAAGAAATCTTTCTGTCAGAGGGTGGGGAATCTGTGGAATTTGTTGCCACAGGTGGCAGTGGAGGCCAAGACATTGGGTGTATTTAAGGCAAAGATTGATAGGTATCTGAGTAGCCAGGGCATCAAAGGTCATGGTGAGAAGGCGGGGGAGTGGGACTAAATGGGAGAATGGATCAGCTCATGATAAAATGGTGGAGCAGACTCGATGGGCCAAATTGCCGACTTCTGCTCCTTCGTCTTATGGTCTTAATTTATTGAGATACAGTACAGAATTGGCCCTTTCAGCAATTCGAGCCACACCACTTAGCAACCCCAATTTAACCCCAGTCAAATCATGAATCATGGGACAATTTCCAGTGACCAATTAACCTACCAACTGGTACATCTTTGCACTATGGGCAGAAACCAGAGAACCTGGAGGAAACCCACGCAGTTATTATGGAGAACATACAAACTCCTTATAGACGGCAGCAGGAATTGAACCCAGGTCACCAATAAAGCGTTATGCTAACCACAACACCGTTTGCTTTGTACTGTGTTGCACTTTTATCATATTTATTCTGGAAACTATTCACATTAGTGGGGGCATGGTAAAAGTGAAGGGAGTAAGTTGCATATTCTTAATTATTATTTCTGGCAGTTTGTAGCTTTGGACCAGTAAAGATAATCTATTTGCTGACTGCTGAGATAACTCTTAATGCTTAACTGTATGTTTGCTATCTCCAAGTTGTGGTTTGGAGGCTTGCGTGCCTCAATGACCCCGGAAAGCCATGTTGGCTGGAGTTTGTTCTACCACACTTCTCAGTGCCCTACTGTGCAAGACCTACCCTGATTGGTCCTACCATAGAAGTGCAGAACCTTACACTTGTCAGCATTAAATTCCATCTGCCATTTTCTCAGCCCATTTTTCCACTGATGCAGATCCCTCTGCAAGCCATGATAACCTTCCTCACTGTCCACTACACCTCCAATCTTGTCGTCATCTGCAAATCTGCTGTTCCAGTCAACCACATTAACATCCAGATCATTGATATACATGACAAAAGGACCAGTACCGATCCCTGCAGTACACCACTAGTCACAAGCCTCCAGAGACATACACCTCTACAACCACCCTGGCTTCTCCCACAAAGCCAATGTCGAATCCAATTTACTACCTTACCCTGAGTGATTGAACCTTCTTCACCAGCCTCCCATCCTAGACTTTGTCAAATACCTTGAAGTCCATGTAGACAACATCCACTTTCCTGGCAACTTGCTTGAAAAACTAGACAAAAAATGCCAACGGTGCCTTGGTTGGCCAGTTAATAGACAAGTTGCTCCTAGTGTGTTGGTGAATTTGGTGGTTGTGGCGCTAGTTGGAGAGAATTAGTGAGAGAGTGGGGGAATTGCAAAGTAGTGTTTAATTAAAGTGAATAGGTACTTGATTGAACAGACTCAGTGGGCTTAAGCGCCTGTTTCCATGCTGTGGAACAACTCAAGAAGGGGGGAAAAAATAGCAATCATAAACATTACGGCCAGGCATCCAGTAAGGCAGGCATGAGGTAGGGCATTTTGCAACAGTAAAGAAAGTCAAATGATAGCGACTATAGAGCATCACTATTTCTAAACCTGCAACCTTTTAAATGGTAACATCACGACCAGCCTGTTATAAACAAGTCAAAAGGAGAGAGGAATCTGAGACGGCAGCCCAGATATCAAAGTGCCCTCCATGTTGCACATTGAGATTTCTGGTTTTGTGACACTGTGGCCTTTTTCTGATGGAAAAAACTGTTCCTGAAGGTAAACTAGATGAATCAAACGATCAAGGAGATATAAACGCAGTTGCAGGTAGACTAGAAATAACAATGGAGTTGAAGAGAAAGAGGGACAAATAGTTTTAATGATGAAACAGATAGAGGAAAACAGGACTATATTGTTTTTAATCAATTGTTATTACTAATTTTTATCAATGCAGCATTGATAACCTGTCTGGATGAATCACAACTTTCTATAGCATGACCACAAGAAACTGCAGAGTGTTGTCAAAACAGCTCGGCTCATCACAGAAACCAGACTCCGTCTGCACTTCTCTGTAGTTCAATAAAGCAAACAGCATAACCAAAAATTCACCCAGTACTTGCTTTTTTTTTTAAGCATCCCAACTTTGAGTCCACAGACCCCTTGCTCAGTGGTATTAGACCATGGCATAAAAAGGTTAGGAGCCTCTGCATCAGCAATAGAAAGCACATACCACCAAGCACAAGGACAGCTTCCATCCCTTCACCAGACTCTTGACTAAACTTCTTGTACAATAAGATTGACTTTTATCCTCGCAGTTGACCTGGTTATGATCTTTTATTGTTTACTCGCACTATACTTTCTCTGTCGCTGTTACACTTCATTCCACATTGTTATTGTTTTACCTTGTCCTACTTCAATGCAGTGTAATGTTTTGATCTGGGTGGCTGGATGGAGATACTTCTCTACCAAAGGAGGCAGAAGGTGCTCCTTCCCTACACTAACCTGCAAGTCACCCTTGTGCAAGCTGTAGCACTTACTTATACCCCTGATCAGGGTCACGTGAAGCCATGGGAGCAGGCCGGTGGGGCAGTGGGGTTGGTCATGTGAGCAGCTGGTGTATATCACAAGTCCTGGTTATGCGACCACTGAATTCAGGCAGACAATCTCTGAAGAGTATTGATAATGGCTGGGGTCACCCGTCTTGTAAATACACTGCCCAGCAGGCAGCATTGGCAAATCACTTCTGTAGAAAAATTTGCCAAGAATGGTAACGGTGACAGTGGTGATTGATCTAATCAGTATGAACAAGCTTTTCACTGCATCTTGGTATATGTGACAATAATGGACCAATACTACACTAAAACACAGAGCCAGGCTCAACTTCAGATCATGTCCTGTAAGTACATGCAGAGTAGAAAATAGTGAAAGTGGGTTTTGGGACTTTTCTGAGAATAGGCTAACTTTTCGTTTGACAACAAGTGAAAACTAACCATTTAAATAGAGTGCTAATATAGGAATTAGCATGATTCTGGAAGGTTGGGTGGGGGTGGTAAAAGAAAATGAAAGAGTAAAATATGTTGTTTTATGTGAACAATAGCTACTTTAGAAAACACCTTTAATGTGAGTCATCTTAATGATTAAATTAGCACTGTCTACCTGCACATATACAATCATACGCAGATTGGACTCGAGCACAGGTACAGTTGCCCTCTGCCACCTTCCTGGCCACGAATCACTTTGTTAGGGATTATACATAAAATTATGGATAGCATAATTATGGATGAACTAAAATGAGAGCTAATCTTCAGTAAATATAACCTGAACACAATTTTTAACTCCCAACTGATTAACTTATGGCTCGTGAAACCACAAGTTGTGGTGGATGGATTTGTTCGCATGTTATACACGTTGACAATGAGAGGCTCGGGGGTTTCTTTTTGTGAAATTACGTGCAATAAGTATGGGACATTCAGAATCTGTCCCATTGAAACTACACTGGAAAAGGCACAAGATTAGGGGCCCCCCACCCTTTTATATACCATGGAAGCCTGCCATTAACCAAGGGGCTCATGGACACCAGGTTGGAAACCTTTGCACTAGGTGAATGTTCCTGCTGTTAACATATTGTTAAAGGTGCAACCCCGCTACAGTTCAGGACAGATCTGTTTCTCATTTCATATTCTGGTTAGTTGTACAAACCCCATTTCCAGAAAAGTTGGGATATTTTCTAAAATGCAATAAAAACAAAAATCTGTGATATGTTAATTCACATGAACCTTTATTTAACTGACAAAAGTACAAGAAAAGATTTTCAGTAGTTTTACTGACCAACTTAATTGTATTTTGTAAACATACACAAATTTAGAATTTGATGGCTGCAACACACTCAACAAAAGTTGGGACAGAGGCATGTTTACCATTGTGTTACATCACCTTTCCTTTTAATAACACTTTTTAATCATTTTGGAACTGAGGATACTAATTGTAGTAGATTTGCAATTGGAAATTTTGTCCATTCTTGATTGATAGAAGACTTCAGCTGCTCAACAGTCCGTAGTCTCGGTTGTCTGATTCTCCTCTTCATAATGTGCCATACATTTTCAATAGGAGGTAGATCTGGACTGGCAGCAGGCCAGTCAAGCACACGCACTCTGTGTCTACAAAGCCACACTGTTGTAGCCCGTGCAGAATGCGGTCTGGCATTGTCCTGCTGAAAAACATGGATGTCCCGGGAAGAGACGTTGCCTTAATGGCAACATATGTCGCTCTAAAATCCTAAATGCCTCAGAGTCAATGGTACCTTCACATACATGCAACTCACCCATGCCATGGGCACTGATGCACCCCCATACCATCACAGATGCTGGCTTTTGCACCTTTGGCAAATCTGGATGGTCGTTTTCATCTTTGGCACAGAGAACTCGACGCCCATTTTTTCCGAAAACTAGCCGAAATGTGGACTCATCGGACCACAGCACACGGTTCCACAGTCTTTTGGTCCATCTGAGATGAGCTCGGGCCCAGAGAACTCGCCGGCATTTCTGCATAGAGTTGATGTATGGCTTCCTCCTTGCGTAATACAGTTTCAAGTTGCATTTCTGGATGCAGTGACGGAGTGACAATGGTTTTCCGAAGTACTCCCGAGCCCAGGTGGCTATAATTGTCACAGTAGCATGACGGTTTCTTAGGCAGTGCCGCCTGAGGGCTCGAAGATCACGCGCATTCAACAGTGGTTTCCGACCTTCTCTTTACGCCCTGAGATGTCTCTGAGTCTCTTCACAATATTATGTTGAAGGTTGAAAGTAGATGTTGAAGGACCTAAATTCTCTGCAATCTTGCGTTGAGAAATGTTCCTTTTGAACTGATTAACAATTCTCTCACGAATTTTGGCACAAAGGGGTGAGCCACGACCCATCCTTGCTTGCAAAGACTGAGCCTTTGATGGACGCTACTTTTATACCCAGTCATGATACCCAGTGGCTAAAGGGATCAGGGGGTATGGAGGGAAGGCTGGTACAGGGTTCTAAGTTGGAGAATCAGCCATGATCATACTGAATGGCGGTGCAGGCTCAAAGGGCCAAATGGCCTACTCCTGCACCTATTTTCTGTGTTTCTATGTTTCTATGATACCTCACCTGGTACCAATTAGCCTGCTCAATGTGGAGTCTTCCAAACCGGTGTTACTTGAATATTCTGTGCACTTTTCAATCTTATTTTAACTCTGTCCCAACTTTTGATGAGTGTGTTGCAGCCATCAAATTCTAAATTTGTGTACGTTTACAAAATACAATTAAGTTGGTCAGTAAAACTATTGAAAATCTTTTCTTTGTATTTTTGTCAGTTAAATAAAGGTTCACGTGAACTAACATAAAACAGATTTTTGCTTTTATTGCATTTTGGAAAATATCCCAACTTTTCTGGAAATGGGGTTTGTATAATCATGGAGTCATCCTTTAACTGTGGGAAATGTAGAATTCGTTGCCATAAACGGCTGTGGAGACTAGGTCACTGGGTGTATTTAAGGCAGAGGTTGATAGGTTCTTGATTAATCAGGGCATGAAGGGTGACGGGGAGAAGGCAGGAGAATGGGATTGAGAGAGAAATGGATCGGACATGACAGAATGGCAAAAGAGACTCGATGGGCCAAATGGCCCAATCCTGCTCCTATGTCTCATGGTCATTCTAAACAAAGGGGATATATTTTGAATGTTTAGAGTTTGTACTGAGGCTTTCGGAACGGAACAGACACTGGTATTGCATATTCAAAGAACCCTGCTAGCAGGGATTGTTGCCATTGTAAACATACAATTCTGTACATTTATCCAAATACATTTCAAATGTTAATGTAAGTGATCAGAGCAATTGAAATGGTAGTTAATTTTATCTTTGTGTTAAAGTAGTATAAAACAGTGTCAGGAGAGTGAAATTCTCTGGGACTCTCCCCGCCCCCCCTCCCTCCCCCCCAGAGGTTTGCTGAGTGAATAAATAAAAACTTTCATATTTCCTATCACAAACAATAGAAAAATCTGCAGATGCTAGAAATCAGAACTGCAGAAAGATGATGAGATGCCAGGTAAGAAGTTGGGGTGGGGGGGGGGGTGAAGTAAAGAGCTGGGAGGTCGATTGGTAAAAGAGATAAAAGGCTGGAGAAAGGAGAATCTGATAGTAGTGGACAGAAGGCTCACTGACGTCTTTTATGAACTCACCAACTCTCATAGCTACCTAAACTATACCTTTTCTCACCCTGATACTTGTTAAAAATGCCAGCCCCCTTTCACGATTCCACAAGCTCCACCAGATCTGCTCTCAGGATGAGTCTTTTCATTCCAGAACTAAGGAGAAGTCCTCCTTCTTCAAAGAAAGGGGCTTCCCTTCCTCCACCATATCTTTCATTATACACGTTTGCCTTCACTCCATCCTCCTGCCACCCCACCAAAGATGGGGTTCCTCTTGTCCACACCTACCACCCCACCAACCTCCATGTCCAACAAATAACTCTGCAACTTCTGCCATCTCTAACAGGATCCCACCAAGGACATCTTCCAACCCACTCCTTTCTGCGTTCCAGAGGGATCGTTCCTTACATGATTCCCTTGTCCATTTATCCCTCCCCACTGATCTCCCTCCTGGTATTTATCCTTGGAACAAGTGCTACACCTGCTCATACACCTCCTCCCTCACTAACATTCAGGGCCACAAACAGTCCTTCCAAGTGAGGCAACACTTCACCTGTGAGTTTATTGGGTCATCTACTGTATCCAGTGCTCCCAGTGTGGCCTCCTTTATATTGCAGAGACGTAGACTGTGAGACTGTGCTGCCGAGCACCTACCAGAAAAAGTGGGATTTCCCAGTGGCCACTCATTTTAATTCAACTTCCCATTCCAACATGTCAGTCCATGGCCTCTTCTACGGCTGTGTTGAGGTCACACATCAGTTGGAGGAGCAACACCTTATATTCCACCTAGGTAGCCTCTAAGCTGATGGTATGAACATTGACTTAATGAACTTCTGGTAATGCCCCCACTATTCTCTCTCACCATTCCCTTTTCTCACCTCATCTTCCAGCCAGTCCATTACCTCCCTGCCCCTTCACTTTCTTCCATGGCCTGCCATCCTCTCGTCAGATTTCCCCTTCGCCAGCCCTTTATCTCTTTTATCAACTTCCCAGCTCTTTACTTCACTCCACCCCTCAATCTGTTTCACCTCATCACCTACTGCTTTGCATTTCTTCCTCCCTCCCCCCCCCTTCTTACTCTGACCTCATCTCCTTTCTCCTGTTCTGATGAAGTGTCTCAGGCTGAAACATCAACTGTTTACTCTTTTCCACAGATGCTGCCCAGCCTACCAAGTTCCTCAAGTATTCTGTGTGTGTTGCTTTATAATTTCCTAGTCACAGCTTCTGTGGAGCACAGATTTAGTCAGTCACAACACTTTCACAGCGTTTCCTCGACTCCAGCAGACCTTTACACTCTCTTTCTCTCCCAATCAAAGCTGCCAGCTGCACACTCGCCCCGTTTCCAAACTGTAGGAACTGCACTCTAAGCTGACGGGAATCATCGCTGACTCAAAGGGCACTTCAACAAAGAACATTGCCTTGGACATAGGCCAGAGAGAAAGAAGACAAAAATAAGAATGACAAGTAGAAGAAATTCAAAGGTCAAGTTCTGACTGGGCTCAAAACAGGCAGATTCTTCATGACAACAGAATGCAACTCTAAGAATGATAAATGAAGAAACATTTTTGGAGTTACAGTACTGTAGCAGTTAGCACAGTGCTACCACAGCTCAGTGCGTTCTGGAGTTCAGTGTTTAATTGCAGTGCTGTTCTCTGAGTCTCTGCATGTCCTCCCCATGAATTACATACGTTTTCCCCAGGTGCTCCCACATTCCAAAGATGTACCGGTCAGTAGGCTAATAGGCCATTGTAAATTGTCCATTAAAGGGTTAGGGTTAAACTGAGTGTGAGCTTGCTGGGGAAGCATGGCTCTAAAGGCTGAGCGGGCCTACTCCATGCTGTAGCAATAGATAAGTACTTTGTAGCAAAGTCTAAATATTGCCAAAATGAACAAAATAATCAAAGCTCAGAAAAAGCCACATGCAAGCCAAAATATACGAATGTCACTGTTTAATCAAAGCAATAGCAAAGTAACAATTGTTGCAGGAACCAAAGGTTGCATATATCACATTTTATTTAAAACTTATGTCCTACAATTAGTTAGCATTTGACAGAGTATGTATTGTCAAATACTATCAAACAATGGGTAGCATGGCAGCACAATTACAGCACCAGCAACCTGTCTGTAAGGAGTTTGTACATCCTCCCAGTGACTGTGGGTTTCCTCTGTGCTCCAGTTTCCTCCCACATTCCAAAGGCATGACGTTTATGAAGTTAATTAGTCACATAGGTGTAATAGGGCGACGAGGGCTCATCGTCTGTTACCATGCTATATCTCTGTGCTATGGTGTATTAAATTTTGTAAAAGTATTAGATGAAAGTATGAACAAATCCAAATGACACCAAATCTTTGAGGTTGTAGCATGTAGGGTGTCTGTACAACTTAAACACTGTCAGTTTGTTAATAGCGACTGGATTCTTACACTGTATGTTTGTTAAACGTCTGCTAATAGTGGCTGCATGATTCTCTCTTAGCCTCAAGACACCAGTGGCATGAGAACAAATGACCAAAGAGTTTATCAGTCTTTGCATGTCTCACCATGCTTCTAGATTGAACTCCTATTTATTGGAACATCTTTCGCTGGTTCTTGGGACTTCACCTAGACCAAGGAATTGTGATCAATTAGTACCTAGGGCAGACCCAGGGTGGTTTTGCAGGTTGGAAATTGGAGTTCCCCCTAACAACAACAACTATTAAGTCACCCAACGACAGCAACAATCAAGTGAAGACTAAAGATTGAGAGCCCTGAAATCCTTGCAACTTCCCACATAGTATTTAATGTGGTTTTATTTATCCTTTCTGTTTTATAATGAATTAGGCTCGTTACTTTGCTCTGCTTGTATACTTATTACCACATCACCTGGACACTTGAATTGGTTTTGGTCTTTTAGGTCTGATCAGCCCAGACCATTACAATTTCAAAAATAAATAAATAAATCTGCACAATTTAGAAAACACCAGTTATGAGAAGTTCATGCCAGTGAAGTGAAAGGGCAGTCTTAATTCAAGATTTCAGGTATGTAATATTTTACGACTAAATGGTTTCACTATCTCCCAAATGATTCATCTCCAGTTTCAGTATTTCTGGTCATATTCAGTGTTTTTTTTAAAAAATGAAGTGCTAAAAAAATCAGAAGTCAGCTTAAACATTCATATTCAGGAAAAGTAAAACAAATATTAGATTCTAATAAAAAAAATCAACTTATTATCTAAAGAAGAAAGCGCCTGCAATGCCAAATACTAGTTCATACTGTCCCTGTCACACAAGTAGGCAAAAAAAAGACAACTGGTGGGGGAAAAAAACAACATGTTTTCAATAGATTGAGCACAGAAACAGCCTATCAACCCATCATATTCATGCCATTCTTATCACTCAGTCACAGAAAAGTGTGTGTGTTCGTCCATCATCGACGTCGATGAGGACCTCGACACCATTTGATGGTGTCGAGACTAACGTGTGATTTGGACTTAAGTGAGGGAGAGTTGCACAGTCTCAGCCTCACACTCTTCCCAATTCCCATCTGGATCCAGTGGCAAGACAGAGTAGAGACGGCTGGAGATGGGACAAGGCGCAGTGGATGACCAGGACGTCTTTTGTGTCTTGTCCTGCTCTACACATTCCACAACGCTTGCAAGAGACCCCCTTCTTGACTGCTGGACTTTCCATTGGTCTCATCCGCTCAGTCTGCCGTAGCCTGTCTTCACATGCTGGGATAGACAACTTTCTATCTCACCGAGGGTTTGAGACCCGTTGGCTACCCTCACCTGGTTCAACCGGCTTGTCAAAGCCATTGCCCGGGGTGTGGCTGCTGTCGCATACAAACAGCCACGGGGAGCCAAAGGTGAGTACAGCACAGAAAAAGGCCCTTTGGCCCATCTAGTCCATGCCGGACCATTTAAACTACCTACTCCCATCGACCTATACCAGGACCATAGCCCTTCATACCCCTACCATCCATACACCTATCCAAACTTCTCAAATATTGAAATTGAGCTCACATGCGCCACAGCTTATTCCACACTCTCACGACCCTCTTAGTGAAGAAATTTCTCCATGTTCTCCTTTAACTTTTTCACCCTTAACCTCTAGCTGTAGTCCCACCCCAACCTCAGAGTAAAAACCTTGCTTGCATTTACCCTATTTATGCCCTTCAATTTTGTATACTTCTATTAAAACTCATCTCTGGAAAATCTGGACAGAGAAGACACCCAGGCTCGGTATTGTTTATGGATTACAGTTCTGCCTTCAACACTATTATTTCAAGCAAATTCATCAGTAAACTTCAGACCCTGGGAGTTGATGCCTCCCTCTGCAACTGGGTCCTCAACTTTCTGACCAACAGACCGCAATCAATAAGGATAATCAGCAATTCCTCCACCATGATTATTCTAAACACTGGTGCTCCACAAGGTTGCATCCTCAGCCTCCTACTCTTCTCCCCACACACACTCACAACTATTCAGCAGATTCTGCTCGAGTTCCACTGACAAGAAGCAGATGACACCACCATTGGAGGCTGTATCTAAAACAATGATGGGTCAGAGTACAAGAAGGAGATGGAGAGAGCTCAGTGACATGGTGTCATGAGAACAACCTTTCCATCAACGTCAACAATGAGCTGGTCAGTAACCTTAGTAGTGGGGGGGGGGGGGGAGGAAGAGACGAATACCGTGCACATGCTCCCATCAAATTCAATGGCGTTGAGGTTGTGAGGGATGACTGTCACCTATTCATAGTTAACTTTAACTTTTGTTAAAAATATCTAATCCACCAATTAGTATTTATTTTTACACTTGATTTACAATTTTGGATGCAACTAGAATTTTAAACAAATTCTGCAAATGCCGGAAATTGAGAGCAATACACACACAAAATGCTGTAAGCATTCTCCAGGAGTCCCTTCTCCTGGACTAAAAAGGAAGGGGATGACCCCAGAATAAAAAGTTGGGGGAAGGGGAAGGTAGATTGCTGAAAGGTGGTACTGAAGCCAGGTGGGTAGGAAAAGTAAAGGGCTGGAGAGGAAGGAATCTGATAGGAGAGCAGAGTGGACCGTAGGAGAAAGGGAAGGAGGAGACAGCAGAGAGGGAGGTGATAGGCAGGCAAGGGGCAAGAGGCCAGAGTGAGGAATAGAAGAGGAGAGAGGGACGGAAATTTTATTTACTGGAAGGAAAAGAGGATATTCACACCATCAGGTTGGAGGCTACCCAGACAGAATACAAGAACATTGTCTTCTCGAACTTCCAGCAATGCCCCCTCCCCATCATTCCCCATTCCCTTTTCCCTCTCTTACCTCAATCTCCTTATCTGCCCATCACCTCCCTCTGGTGCTCCTCCCCCTTTTATTTCTTCCATGACCTTCTGTCCTCTATCAGATCCCCCCTTCTCCAGCCCTGTATCTCTTTCACCAATCAACTTCCCAGCTCTTTACATCACCCCTTCCCCCCCATCTTCTAACTCTGACTCTAATCTTTTTTCCTCCAGTCCTGAAGGTGGTTCTTGGCCCAAAACGTCGACTGTACTCTACTCCATCAATGCTGCCTGGCCTCCTAAGTTCCTCCAGCATTTTGTGTGTTGCTCGGATTTCCAGCATCTATAGGTTTTCTGTTATTTCAGAATACAAGGTGCTGCTCCTCTATCGGTCATGGACCGACATTTATTTACTGCAATTTACAGACTCAAGCTTACATTTCTCTTGTGCATGTTACTCTTTTAGTGTTTTTATAAAGTTTCCCAATAAGCTCGTGAAACTCAAAATGAAGTCAGAGGGTCACTTTGACCTATCAATCAAATCCAACACATTAAAATTCATACACCAAAAGACAGATGAAATGGGATGATATACAGTGGGCAAGCATAGCAGTTCCTTTGAGGAAACTGTACTGTGAACAAAATAAATGATTGATGCATCTGATTGTTACTCAAACCTAAATCTGAAGCTCAAGTCTGCAGGCACACTGTTCCATCAATTCCCCTATACGTAGTGGGAGGCCAACACAAACTACTTAGCTTCAATTCACCACCAATGACTTATTATTTTGTCATTCACCACACTGACATAAAACTCAGCAAACAACTGGGCTTTTCTTAAAGTACGTGTAGCATCTACTCAAACAAACCAACACTGCTCAGAGACTAAGCAGGGCGGGGGGGGGTGGGGGGGTGTTCCTGCATGATGGGCTTTCCAGTCCAAATAACAATAAGGCTCCAAAAAGAAATAAATGCAGTCAGTCCTTGATTAAGAAACTCGCAAAACGTATGATCTCGAAGTGATAAAAGTAATGAAACTAAAACTAGGGATATAACAAAATAAACAGACTTGGCATATTAAACATATTTAAGTGAGTCTGCTTAATTACATTGAAGAAAGCTTAAGTGATTGTAAATGTAATTAAGTGGCCAACAAAAATGATATCATCCCTAGCTCACTTCCTTAGCTAGACTGAACTAAACACAAAGGCATGAATACGTAACTAAAACTCTTCGTTTCCCATGCCCCTATCCAACTGACTAACTACGACAATAAATGTGGAACACAAAATACAGATAGAAAATAGGTACATAGCTCACAATTTAACTATTTAATCATTAGATTCCAACTTGGATTGTTAAAACTGTTAATAACATACAAACTGCAATGTTTTCAAATTACTTAAAATCTAGAAATTAAAAGGAATAAAGTTTAAGCAACAAACACACAAAATACTGGAGGAACTCAGCAGTCCAGGCAGCATCTCTATGGAAAAGAGTAAACCTTTGACGTTTGGGCCAAGAGAGTGAGAGAGTGCACTAGAGTGTATGAGTGTCTTGGATTTCCAAGATCCACAGATCTTCCTATCTCCGAGCTAGAAATGACAATGTTGTCATTTGGTACATAGTGAATTCTTGGTCAACAACTTATCAGAAGGGAAAATATCATTAAGTGGTGAATAAATGCTATAATATGCTGAATAGTTAATCATTAAAAACTTGATTGGAAGAGGTCCTTAGAGACAAAATTGTTATCATTGCTGCCCTCATCTGCACTGATATTTAATTAAAAATATTGGATGTCAAGTAAAAAACCACTGCTCAGAGTGAACAAACACTGATTCAGAGAGTTAGGTTCTGAGTATCCTCAACAAGAATGAAAATAGCAATTTCAAAAGACAATTGTTAAGGCTACATCTCCCCACCAGTGATCAATAAACCTGCAAATTTACAATTGCATTTCTGGAACAAAACTGAAAAATTTTTAAAAAGGTTTCTTCATTAGGAAAGGATGAAGTATAAAGACAGGTTCAATTAAAGGTGAACAAAAATTGGCGGGCTGTCAGTACGTACTGACAACCTAACTACGATGATCCATGAAGGAACATTAAAAATAAATCAGAATTGTCACATGACCTCAGCAATGGGAGCGGTGAGCTGGGCCCAACACCACGCGCCCCCCCCCCCCCGGCTTTAGTGAACTAATTTTAAAAGTACAGCGTGAGAAAGGAGAAGAATTCTCCATTGTTGTTCAATTGGCAATAAAAAGACAATTAATGTTTACAATCAACTCCCTCCTCCCCATGCCAAAACACTGAATGGAAACCATGTTTTACACAGTATACGTCTTACATACTTACACACAGCACATTGTTGAAACACCAAGGTTCAGAAAGTGCCCTGTACTTCACACTTGAGCATACTTGCATATATACACATATAGGGTTATAGTAGAGTACAGCACAGAAACAGATCTTTGGCCCATCTAGTCCATGCCAAACCATTTAAACTGCCTGCTGTCATCAATCTACATTGGGACCATAGCGCTCTACATCCCCGCCATCCATATACCCATCCAAATTTCTCTTAAACTCTGAAATTGAGCTCACATGCATCATTTGTGCTGGTAGCTCATTCCACACTCTCAAGACCCTCAGGGAAGTTGTTTCCCCTCATGTACCCCTTTAAACTTTTCACCCTTAACCCATGACCTCTAGTTGTAGTCCCTCCCAACCCCAGTGGAAAAAGCCTGCTTGCATTTACACTATCTATACCCCTCATAATTTTGTATACCCCCATCAAATCCCCTCTCCACCTCCTATGTTCCAAGGCATTATGTCCTAACCTAGTGGTTTCCAACCGGTTGATCTTAGAGACTTTCCCAGTAGATCCTGAAAAAAATGAAAAATAAATAAATACACAAATACTGTTGTAATGTGAGCATTATAAAGTAATACTAATTAGGATAATGGTAATATAGCAATACTCCAGCTGCTGAAAGCTGTTTGTAAAGAGAGATTGCTTCCGGGGTTTTAGTTTGTTCTTTCTGTCCAGTGCGCATGTATGTATAGCTGCCCCGTCATGCACCGCGGTAGAAAAGACTGGAAGTAAAACCTCGCAACCTGGAAGTAACCTCTCTTTACAAACAGCTTTCCGTAGCCGCGTAGCTACGGAATTGCTATGTTACCATTATCCTAATTTGTATTAACTTATCTTTATAATGTTCACATTACAACACTGCTCCCCCTTTAAATTCCAACATTCCCCAAATGTAAATAACTGGGAAACAAAAAAAACAGTGGTGTCATTATCTTGAAACTTATACTAGTGTCTCAGTAACAGCTTACCAATACAAAACACCTAAAAAATCTGGCAGATTCAACATTCAGTCTAACAAAGGAAACTGTTCATTCAAATATTCAGTCTGTCAGGAGGTTTGCGAGGGCGCTGTGCTGCAACAGATGAAAATTATGAAATCTTAGTACAGGAGCTGTCTTACTGACAGACACCTCACAGACTGTCTCAAACTGGCTGTCTGTAGTTATGAACCAAATTTCAGGGAACTAGCAGAAATTTATTCAGCCCCAGTCATCACACTGCGTGCAATAGTCAATTTTTATTCACTTATTTTTCGTGGTGAAATAAAATTAAATAATGAAACATAGAATTAAAGGTGTTGTAATGTGAGCATTATAAAAATAAGTAATACTAATTAAGATAACGGTAATATAGCAATACTCCAGCTACTGAAAGCTGTTTGTAAAGACAGACTGTTTCTGGGTTGTGGGGTTTTACTTCCAGTCTTTTCTGCCCGGTGCGCATACGTGCGACTAAACGATTTAGTAGGTCAATCTTGCCTTTCACTAAGGCCGAGGTAGGGGGATCTTGGGCTTAAAAAGGTTGGCGACCACTATCCTAACCTATTCAATCTTTCCTCAACTCAGGTCCTCCAATCCCAACAAAATCCTTCCAAATTTTCTTTGTACTCTTTTTACATCTTTCCTGTTGTTAAGTGAACAAAACTGCACATAATACTCAAATTAGGCTCACTACTGTCTTATACAACTTCAACATAACGTCCCCTCTCCTGTACTCAATTTATTGATTTATGAAGGCCAATGTGCCAAAAGCTTTCTTTACGACCCTACCTACCTGTGACACAACTTTCAATCAATTATGGGCCTGTAGTCCCAGATCCCTTTGTTCCACCACACTCTTCAGTGCCCTACTGTTCACGGTGTAAGACCTACCCTGGTTGGTCCTTACATTTGTCTGCATTAAATTCCAACAGCCAATTTTCAGCTCACTTTTCCAGCTGATCCAGATCCCTCCACAAGGCATGATTGCCTTCCTCGCTGTCAGTTACACCTTTGATCGTGGTGTCACCCGCAAATTTATTGATCTAGTTAACGTTATCATCCTGATCATTGATATAGATGACAAACAACATCTAGTCTGATATTTATTATCCAGACTGTAACAGCACATGACTGAAGCTCAGTAACCAATATCCATCCAGTTTGGCATCATTTGTTCTTAAACAACCATAATCTTAAAGCTATTCCACACTTACCCAATTCTATCTGTCTTGGGAAGTAGTTCTGATATGGAGTAGTTTTACAAGCTGATGCCTGAAGTAAAGAAAAAAAGCAACTTATTAATTATTGATTAGATTATGGCAAATCTAATCACATATTCAAGATATGTAAAGGTGTGATGGATAAGTTTTATTGCAGAGAATGGATTGTGTGAGGAAAAATAAATTCTGTTTCTCAAGATTAAGAATTCATCCAAATTATCACAGTGAAATGCAAGACTCTTGGGTCTATATTTCTTTACAATGATTTACAAAACATTTTAAAAAGGGCCAGAAACAGAACTTTGCAATATCAACATATTAATTTTAACCAAGGTCACATCTCATTGCTCCACATCAGTGCTTGCTCACAATCAGCTTCGTGTTACTCATTACAAGAGAATTTGAGCATCTGGCCCTGCAGGATTTTTGTCTACCTGGCACAAACTGTAGCTGCCAGAAATTACCACCATGCTATTGCATTGAAACAATTCCAGACACTCAAAATATACCGAGCAACAGTCTTCCCCCCCATAAGTGTTGCTTCCTCAGAATTGTTTAGTTGAACACAAATATAATTTCAGACACCCCCTCCACCCATGAGCCTGCAGGTCACTCTTGTGCAAGGTTCAGCAACTGCTTAGCCCCCCTGGATCAGGATCATGTGAAGCCATGAGAGCAGGTGATGGATGGCGCACATCACAAGTCCTGGTTATGTGACCACTGATGCCAGGCAGACAACCTCTGAAGAGTATTAATAATGGTTGGGGTTCACCCATCTTGTAAAGACACCACCCAGGAGAATACAATGGCAAACCACTTCTGTAGAAAATTTTGCCAAGAACATTCATAAGCATGGATAGAGAACTATAACTTTTAAGATTAAAGACAGATTAAAGACCTTGATCGCACGTCATACAACACTGCACCTGATGATGATGATGACGACGATGACATGCAATTGAACATCAAACATCTGTAAACAAAAAATCTTAAACAACTTTTTTTTAAAAACTTCCTCCTGGGTGTATAGAGGTCAAGGAGATAACCTGATCTGTTTATCAATCTATTGATTAAAAGGTCCTGAATAAGTGTCACAGTCCAAAACATTGACTGTTTCTTCATTTCCATAGATGCTGCCTGACCTGCTGAGACCTACAGCATTTTGGGTGTGTTGCTCAAGGGTTAAACAGCTTTCATTCTATTAGTTGATAACAGCCCTGTTGCAAACTGAGTTGAAGGAGGAAATCTGGGGAGGAAAAACAAGATATGCTGGTCAGGCAGCAGTTGTGGAAAAAGGAACAGTTAACATCTCAGTTCAGTGACCTTCAAGTTTCTGTAATATTTCACAGACTGCTCTTGTACTGAGTTCAAATGAAGGATCAGTGAGCTGAAACATTAACTTCAGTTTTGATTCTCTTCATAATACTGCCAAATACCCCCAGTATTTCCTGTTTTTATGTTGACATATCAGAATCAAATTTTTTTTCCCTTTAGGCTAAAGGGGGAAATTGATTAAACTTTCCCCCAATTGGGAAATGTTACAAAAACAAGTTTAGGGAAAACCATTTCATCACTTCAACATATTTGAAACTCCAATTCTTTTCAAAGAAATTAGTTACACTGTAGATTTGAACTTGTAAATCTTTATACCAGACAAGTGTATATAGTGCAACCAGAACAACTGCTTTGCTGTTGCCTTGCTGCTGCTTGTGCGTGGGAGGGGGCTTCAAGATTCTAACATTTAACTGTCATTCATTCTTTGGGGCACTACTGTTTTTGTGCATGTTAGAAAAAGAATTTCACGATGTATATTGAATACATTTCTCTGACATTAAATGCAACTATTGAGATATTTTGAAAAGAACATGACACTTCCAAAGCCTGATGTTCAATGGTTTCTCTGAATACAAATGTGGCTGAATAACAACCTCTGGCCTGAGGAAATATGTACAACTGTAGTGAACTCAATACAGTTCAACTTAAAGAAATTCTTTTCCATGGTTCTATATGACACAATGTTCTCAACCTTTTTTTTTTAAAAAATTACTTTAATTTTTGTCTAAACTTACCCTTGCTTTCTTTGCATTATATGTGAGCTCAGAGAGCCAGATTGGTTTTCAATTTTTCTCTTAATGCTATCATGCTGAAGATTCTGTTTTACATCTAAAACTTTTGACAAACTTCAATAGATGTGCAGTGGAGAGTATATTGACTGGCTGCATCACAGCCTGGTATGGAAACATCAATGCCCTTGAATGGAAAATCCTACAAAATGGTAGTGTATCCAGCCCATTCCATTTCAAGTAATACCCTCCTCACCTACTGTGCACATCTACATGAAGTGTTGTCACAGGAAAGCAGCATCCATCAGCAGTGACCCTCACCACCCAGGACAGGCTCTCTTCTCACTACGGGCATCACGAAGGTAGTACAAGAGCTTCAGGACTCACACCACCAGCTTCAAGAACAGTTATTATCCCCTCAACCAATCAAAATTTAAACCAAAGAAGATAACTTCACTCAGCTTCACTCACCCCACCACTGAAATAGGTTCCCACAACCTATGGAGTCACTTTCAAGGACTCTTTATCTCATGTTCTCCATATTGATTGCTTATTTATTTATTTATTTATTACTTCTTTCTTTTTGTATTTGCACAATGTTGTCTTTTCTGCACTGGTTGAATACCCAAATTGGTGTGGTCTTTCATTGATTCTATTATGGATAATATTCGATGATGGATTTATTGCGCTTGTCCACAGGACAATCAATCTTAGGGTTGCACGTGTTAATAAATTTACTTTGAACTTTTAATAAAGTAGTTTGTGGTCTTTAAGGATTTTATACTGCTTTACTGAGCAAAGGAATGATACAATCTAAGTATTTCTAAGACAAATCCAATAGCTTAAAGGAATTTGCTTTCAGCAAAATGCTACAAGTGATAACAGAGGAGGAAGGAAACCTTGAACAAGGTGGTTCAGGGATTGCAGTATAAAGATTTGCTGCTTGAAACAGATCAGATGGATGGTCAAAAAGGAAGAGGAAATGAAATACTTGTAGCTCTAATCATAAAATCAGAATTCTTGTATCAATGCCAAAGAAACATGGACAAATTCAGCCAAAGGGCCAAGTTTCATATTGTAATATTTTCAAAACAAAACATTTCAAAAACAATTTTTTTCCAATTCTCACAAGATTCAGGATGATGCACTTCCACTTGAAGCTAATGAGGTTAATGTAGCATCTGCAGACTCTGCCATTAATGCTCACAAGTAATGCATTAATAACTTGGAAGATACATCCTCATTCTATCATTAATGTAAAGCTTCTGTGTGCTTCCAGAGAATGAACAAAATGGTTCTCCAATGTCAGAATCAGAATCAGGTTTAAAATCACTGGGATATGTCACAAAATTTGATGTTATGCGGGGCAGCAGTACAATGCAATATGTAACAAAAAGATTAACAAGTAGTGAAAAAAAAAAGGGAAAATAGTAGTGAGACAGTGTTTATGGGTTCAGTGTTCACTCATTCAGAAATCGGATGGCAGTGGGAAAGGAAGAAACTATTCCTGAATCACTGAATATGTGACTTGAGTCTCCTGTATCTCCTTCCTGATGGTAGCAATGACAGAGGGCATGTCCTGGGTTATTAATAATGGATGCCACCTTCTTGAGGCATCATTCCTTGAAGATGTCCTGGATACTACAGAGGCTAGTACCCATGATGGAGCTGACTAAGTTTACAAATTTCTACAGATTATATCAATCCTGTGTCGTAGCCACCTCCACCCCACACCAGATGGTGATGCAGACAGTCAGAACGCTCTTGAGTGTTTTAGATGACATACCAAATCTCCTCAAATTCCTAATGAAATATAGCCACTGTCATGCCTTCTTTATAGCTGCATCAATATATTGGGCCCAGGATAAATCCTCGGAAACACTTGACACCCAGGAACTTGAAATTGCTCACCCTTTCCACTTCTGATCCCTCGATGAAGACTGGTGTGTGTTCTCTCATCTTACCCTTTCTGAAGTACACTATAGTTCATTGGTCTTACTGATGCTGAGTACAATGTCATCCTCAATGCTCCTACAGAGATCATGGACCAAAAACTCCCACAAATTTGTGGGAATGTTACACATTTTCAGAAGTTTTTGACAACATCATTTATTATTTTCCTCTGTTCACCTGGTTATCTTCTGCCACAATGATGTCAGCAAACATCTGCCCCTTCCACAAATCTGGTTATCAGGAACATGAACAATTTTGTCCATCTACAGAGCTGACAGTGTAATAAGACCATCAGTGCTGGGTATATTGGCTTGGGAGAGAATTATGATATTGGTTTGTCTTGCCTGCCAATGGATTTGAAGAATTTTGCTGAAACAGCAGTAATAGTAAGTATTCAGGTGCTTTAAGGTGCATGTTGCCAACAATCAAAATTAAAACCCTGGAGAGAACAGGGATCATGACTGCTTGATAAACTATGAGCTATGTGCTACATTCAAGGATTGGATCTTCCAACACTTTGCAAAAGACAGCTCAAGACCTTTGGCACATTCAAAGGTTATAGAAACATAGAAAATTGGTGCAGGAGTAGCCCATTTGGCCCTTTGAGCCTGCACCGCCATTCAGTACGATCATGGCTGATCATCCAACTCAGAACCCTGTACCTGCTTTCTCTCCATACCCCCTGATCCCTTTAGTCACAGGGGCCATATCTAACTCCCTCTTAAATACAGCCAATGAACTGGCCTCAACTGTTTCCTGTGGCAGAGAATTTCACAGATTCACCACTCTCTGTGTGAAGAAATTTTTCCTCATCTTAGTCCTAAAAGGCTTCCCCTTTATCCTTAAACTGTGACCCCTCGTTCTGGACTTCCCCAACATCGGGAACAATCTTCCTGCATCTAGCCTGTCCAATCCCTTTAGAATTTTATACGTTTCAATAAGATCCTCCCTCAATCTTCTAAATTCCAGCGAGTATAAGCCTAGTCAATCCAGTCTTTCTTCAAATGAAAGTCCTGCCATCCCAGGCATCAATCTGGTGAATCTTCTTTGTATTCCCTGTATGTGAAGAATTGTCTTTCCTCAGATTAGGGGACCAAAACTGCACACAATACTCCAGGTGTGGTCTCACCAAGGCCTTGTACAACTGCAGTAGAACCTCCCTGCACCTGTACTCGAATCCTCTTGCTATGCATGCCAACATAGCATTCGCCTTTTTCACCACCTGCTGTACCTGCATGCCCACGTTCAATGACTGGTGTACAATGACACCCAGGTCTCGTTGCACCTCCCCTTTTCCTAATCGACCACCATTCAGATAATAATCTGTTTTCCTGTTCTTGCCACCAAAGTGGATAACCTCACATTTATCCACATTAAATTGCATCTGCCATGCCATGAATTTGCCCACTCACCTAACCTATCCAAGTCACCCTGCATCCTCTTAGCATCCTCCTCACAGCTAACACTGCCGCCCAGCTTCGTGTCATCCGCAAACTTGGAGATGCTGCACTTAATTCCCTCGTCTAAATCATTAATATATATTGTAAACAACTGGGGTCTCAGCACCGAGCCTTGCGGGTACCCCACTAGTCACTGCCTGCCATCCTGAAAAGGTCCCGTTTATTTCCACTTTGCTTCCTGTCTGCCAACCAATTCTCTATCCACATCAATACCATACCCCCAATACTGTGTGCTTTAAGTTTGCACATTACTCTCCTGTGTGGGACCTTGTCGAAAGCCTTTTGAAAATCCAAATATACCATATCCACTGGTTCTCCCCTATCCACTCTACTAGTTACATCCTCAAAAATTCTGTAAGCTTCGTCAGACATGATTTTCCTTTCACAAATCCATGCTGACTTTGTCCAGTGATATCACCGCTTTCCAAATGCGCTGTTATCACATCTTTGATAACTGACTCTAGCACTTTCCCCCACCACCGATGTCAGGCTAACTGGTCTATAATTCCCCAATTCCTCTCGCTCTCCTTTTTGAAAAAGCGGGGTTACATTAGCCACCCTCCAATCCTCAAGAGCTAATCCAGAATCTAAAGAGTTTTGAAAAATTATCACTAACGCATCCACTATTTCTTGGGCTACTTCCTTAAGCACTCTGGGATGCAGACTATCTAGCCCTGGGGATTTATCTGCCTTTAATCCCTTCAATTTATCTAACACCACTTCCCTACTAATATGTATTTCCCTCCATTCCTCCATCTCACTAGACCCACGGTCCCCTACTATTTCCGGAAGGTTATTTAGGTCCTCCTTAGTGAAGACAGAACCAAAGTAGTTATTCAATTGTTCTGCCATGTCCTTGTTCCCCATGATCAATTCACCAGTTTCTGACTGTAAGGGACCTACATTTGTCTTAACCAATCTTTTTCTTTTCACACATCAATAAAAGCTTTTACAGTCAGTTTTTATGTTCCTTGCCAGCTTTCTCTCAATCTTTTCTCCCTTTCCTAATTAAGCCCTCTGTCCTCCTCTGCTGGACTCTGAATTTCTCCAGTCCTCAGGTGTGCCACTTTTTCTGGCTAATTTGTATGTTTCTTCTCTGGAATTCATACTATCCCTAATTTCCCTTGTTAGCCACGGGTGCACTACCTTCCCTGGTTTATTCTTTTGCCAAACTGGGATGAACAATTGTTGTAGTTCATCCATGCAATCTTTAAATGCAATTAACTATGTCACTCTCCATCTTAATGAAGAATTCCACCATATTATGGTCACTCTTACCCAAGGGGCCTCACACGACAAGATTGCTAACTAACACACGGGTGCACTACCTTCCCTGGTTTATTCTTTTGCCAAACTGGGATAAACAATTGTTGTAGTTCATCCATGCAATCTTTAAATGCAATTAACTATGTCACTCTCCATCTTAATGAAGAATTCCACCATATTATGGTCACTCTTACCCAAGGGGCCTCACACGACAAGATTGCTAACTAACCTTTCCTCATTGCTCAATACCCAGTCTAGAATGGGCTGCTCTCTAGTTGGTTCCTCGACATGTTGTTTCAGAAAACCATCTCGCATACATTCCAAGAAATCCTCTTCCTCAGCACCCTTACCAATTCAGTTCATCCAATCTATATGTAGATTGAAGTCACCCATTATAACTGCTGTTCCTTTAATGCAAGCATTTCTAATGCCATCCCCAACCTCACTACTACTGTTAGGTGGCCTGTACACAACTCCCACCAGCGTTTTCTGCCCCTTAGTGTTATGCTGAATTTCATTAATATGCCTTCACTGAAAGGTTTTGCAAAATGGAAATTGGCCTATATTCTCCAAGGTCCAGATGCACATTCAAAGAACATTATCAAATTATGTATACAGGATACAACTCTGAGACTCGTCCTCCTGTGGGAAAAATGAACAAATTACACAAATGGCAAAAAAAAAATTAAATCAAACAGACAACACAGAACTTCAACCCAGGAAACCAGTAATATTCAATTTAGTTTAGTTCAGTGTTGTGCTGTTAGCCCATCATAGGCCGCAGGGCAAAGCAAAGCCCACGTTGGTCACCCCAACCGAACAGCGAAAGAGTAACTAGAATCCAGCAACACATGCAACATGAGCCCCAAAGTCCCCCAAAACGAGTCCGCAGCCTCTCCGAACAATCTTTGCAAAATGGATCCCAGGACTCCCCCTCTCTCTCCAATGCCCATTCCATCTCCAACATTTCCTCATGATGACTGTGACCATGTCCTCTTGATGACACTGAAGGAGTAGGGTGCAATCGGAGACCTCTTTTGGTCAGAAAATATGGAGGATCTTCCAGCGGCTCAAGGTGCGAAATGACGACAGCTTCGCAAGATCACTCTGTCATACGCCAGCATTCTGACCCATACAAGAGTATGGACAGAACACAGCTCTGGTACAGTTTCATCTTGGTATGGACATCCTTAGCTCTAGGGTGGAGGCAATGCAGACTGAAATTTTCTGTCTATCCTGTAAATTAGATCCACTCAAGCAGAATATCTGTTGGATTTCTTCCAGGACGATGATAATTAAGAGAGCAGTATTGGGGCAACATAGCATTGATTGACATCATACTGTATTGCATGGAGTTTGTTCAGCAGCTGTCAGCTCATTTTACAACCTGGACACAGTCATGAAATAGATGCAAGACAACTGGTTTCTACAGGGAAATCAAATTTGCAATGAATGCACTGAATCAACAACTCTCAACCGAGTCAAAAACTTTTGAAATCGAAAGTCCAAGCCGAGGAGTTCCTGAGCACAAGAGATTCTTCAGGAATTTAGCAGGTCAGGCAGCATCTATGAAGGGGTAACATGCACCAAGGATTATGGACATTACAGCATACTAGCAACTCACTAATCCTAACATGTACATCTTTGGAATGTGGGCGGAAACTGGAGGAAACCCAAGTGGATACAATGAGAACATACAGTCTCTTCAGACAGTGGTAGGGAATCGAACTTCCATCTCACAACCAGTGCTGTTAAAGTGAAGCACACCCGCTTCGCTACCATGACGCCCCCAAATCAAGTTTATTGCCATTTAACTATGTATATGTATACTGCCAAATGAGACATTTCTCCAAACCAGGGTGTAAAGTACATTAGTACACGCATCACCGCATAACACACAATAACTTATGAAAGCAAGGGTAAAATCTACAAATAAATTACGCATAAATAAACAAAGCTAAGTGCATAAATTATATATTGTAGGGTACAGAACAGATAAACCAGTGACCCTTCGAATGTGATGCAGGAGGGAGTTCAGAAGCCTAATGGCGGAGGAAAACAATTATTTCTCATTCTGATAGCTCCCGATTTTATGCATCAAAGTCTGTTGTCTGATGGTAGAAAATCAAACAGGATGCTGGATGGATGGGTGGGATCCTTGATAATATCAATGGCCCAGCTTACGCAGCGGTCCTGCTAAGTGGCCCAGATGGAAAATAGGGAGGCCCTCATAATCTTCTCAAATGTTCTCAGTCCTTTGCAAGGACTTGCAGTCCAATGCTCAGATGCTCCCATTCCAGATGAAGATACAACTTCTAAGGATGCTTTTAATGGTGCTCCTATATAATTCAGTTAAGGGGAAGGCCTCACTTACCTCAATGGCCTTTGGAACAGTACCAACACAGACAGGATACTGCAAGTATGCTCAGTGCATTACCTTTTAATGCCACTTCCTGTCATTAACTAATGACCTGTGATCACAAGTAATTGAAATAATGAAAGATTTAAATCAAAGGCTATGTAAATGATATTATACAGGTTCCATCTTCTAAAATGGCATGAGACAATGGAAATATGCAAGTTCTTTTTGCTAGGTCCCAGCTACATTTCGCCTTTTATCAATTGGTTTTAAACTGAAAACCTGCCAAACACATTTTTCACCAGACCATAACAAACACTATAAAATATCTCTGCCACTCAGCTGACCTTAAGTGAGAACACTCAGCTGTAAAAAAAATCTTCTGCACACACCGATACATTCCTATAAACACACACACACACACACACACACACTCTGCCATAGTCGAGTATAGTAATTCAGCATGGAAACATGTCATTTGACTCAACTGGTCTTTGTCAACTACATCCTCCCTGCTAGTCCCAATTGCTCATATTTGGCCAATAACACTAAGCACTTTCTCTCCTCTACCAACTCAAATGCCTCTCAAATGGTGCGACTGTCCACCTCCTAACCACTTCCTGTCAGCTCATTCCAAATACAGCACATGAGAACAAATGATTTCTTAATTCTCTGCAACATACAAAATGCTGGAGAAACTCAACAGATCAGGCAGTATCAATAGAAAAGAGTAAACAGTCAACGTTTTGGGCCAGGACCCTTTATCAGGATTAATTCTTTTTCAAATCTCTCCCATCTTAACCTCTCTTTGCCCTCTAGTTTTTGGCTGTCCACCTTCCCCACATCCCTTAGTGACTTCAAAAACTATTGTGAGGTCATCCCTCATTCTCCTACACTCCAAGGAATAAAGTTCCAGTGTGTCCATGCTCTCCCTATAACTCAGGCCCTCTACTACAGATAGCATTTTCTTAAATTTTTCCTGCATCTTCTCCAGCTTGACAACAGGCTGACCAAAACTGCATACAAGATGCTAAGTGTAGTCTAGCAATTTATGTATCTGCAAGACAATGTCCCTTCTCCTGATCTCTAAGCCTGATGAAAGCCAGCATGCTAAATGCCTTTCTCACCACTGACGCATGCAGCCGCTTTCAGTGAACCGTGCACTGAACAGTAGTATTCTCAGGTCACTGTTCCACAACACTTGTCAGTGCTCTGCCAAGTACCCTGGCTTCAATGTCCAAAATGCATCACCTCACACCAAGGTAAGTTGAAATCCATTTGTTACTCCTCAGCCCACCTCCAACTCATTTACTGGAACGTGCTTCACTATCAACAACATACATCTCCCTCTCCAATTTAGTACCATCAGTAAACTCGCTATTCACACCATTTATCTACTTACATCCTGAGGCAATTATAAATGCATGCATACCAGAGACAAACAAGAGCTAAGTCTTCCTTCCATTGAAAGTGTGGGGGGGGGGGGGTCATTCAAACAAGAGGTATGGGGGTTAACTTGGGTGGTGGGGTGGAGATGCATCTCTACCAAAGGAGGTTCAAGGTGCTCCTTCTGTAGGTCACCCTTGAGCAATGTGCAGCACCTGCTGAGCTGCCTGATCAGCATCACATGAAACCATGGGAGCAAGTGATGGATGGTTATATGAGTGGCTGGTGCATATCACAAGTCCTGGTTATGCAACCACGAACACCAAGCAGACAATCTCTGAAGAGTATTGATAATGGCTGGGGTTGCCCATCTTGTAAGCTGCCCAGAAGGTAGCAATGGCAAACCATTTCTGCAGCAAAATTTGCTAAGAACAATCATGATCAAAGACCATGATCACCTATGTCATACAACAGGCCAGATAATGATGGCAGGTTTAACATCCATCAGAGGCAACAGATCTACAAGGGATATAGGAGGCAGCTTCACACGAAACACCTACCAGAAATACTCATACAGCTGGGCATATTAGCAACATTTAAAAGCCACTGAGGCAAGTACATGGATGAGAGCTGTTTAGAGGGCTATGGACCAAATTCAGGCAAATGGGATGAGCGTGCTGGGCACCACAACATATCAGTATGGACCAGTTGGGCTGAAGGGCCTGTTTGCATGCTGTATGACTGTGACTGATATCTCTGCAATTCTTTTGGTTATACTTTCTTTTACATATTAAAAATTTGTTCTGATGAAACATCATTGTGTGAAAACAAACTTTTTCCAGTCTGACCCGCAAAGTATTTCTATGCTTTTTAAACTGAGATAAATTTAGAATCCCAACATCTGTAGTTTTAGTTTTAAATTAGGTTTGATAAATGAAAAGAATTAGAATACTAGTGATCATCTTTAAAGTGATGGAAACCTGAAATAAAAGAAAAGCTATTAGGCGAGATTGCTATCAAGTTAAATCAAGTTCAGATAAAAAGTTGCACATCTCGGAAACAACACCTTGGCCCAACCTGTCCATGCCAAACAAGATGTCCAAAGCCAGTTCCATTAGACTATATTCAGTTCATATCCTCTAAGCCTTTCCAATCATGCCTTTTAATTATTGTTAACACACCTGCCTCATCCACTGCAAAAACGTGTACAGGTTTCCCCCGCCATCCGAAGGTAGAGCGTTCCTATGAAATGGTTCGTAAGCCGGAATGTCATAAAGCAAAGAAGCAATTACCATTTATTTATATGGGAAATATCTGTGAGCATTCGCAGATGCAAAAAAACCTACCAAATCATGCCAAATAACACATAAAACTTAAAATAACAGTAACATATAGTAAAAGCAGGAATGATATGATAAGCACACAGCCTATATAAAGTAGAAATACCTTTCTACAATCATTGTCGCACTGTCCACCGTAGCGAAAATCTCACGCAAGCGCTCATGGCAAAAACACTCTCTCCAGTCGCTTTTAAGCTATGAAGCTGCCAAATCATACCAAATAACACATAAAAATACACAGCCTATATAAAGTAGAAATAATGTGTGTACAGTGTAGTATCACTTACAGGAATCTGGAAGACAGCGCCAAGCACACAGATGATGGTGGGTTAGGCTGAGTCGTCAGAGGTTGGGGTGGTGCAGTGGCCCCCACACTCTGGGCAGCAAACTGATACCGATCCGTGAAGCATGCAGGGGTACAGCGGTAGCCAGGACGCACCCAGCACATCTGTAAGAACAAAACCAAAATAAAGCAAGTTAATTAGGTGCCGCCCGGCACCTAATTAATTAGCTTGTTTATTTCGTTTTTTTTCTTAAAGACGTGCTGGGTGCCTTCCGGCTACCGCTGCGTTCTCCACGAATCGGTATCTGTCCGCGGCCCGGGGATTGGGACCACTGGGGTGGTGGGACGCGGGGGTATCATCTCATCGTCGATCAGGGCAGGCAGGTCATTTTCTTCTATGTCTGCCTGCCTCAATGTCGAAAGTCGAGGTTCGTCGTCTGCTGTGGCTGATGTGGAAGGTTTGAAAAACGACAGTATGCTTGACTGCTAGCCTCGCGCATTTTTCTTTCATACAGTTCTTTGTGAGCGTTCAAACCATCTTGCAAATATGCCCTAAACTGACCTACCCTTTCAAAATTAAAGTCATGCTTTATCATTGCAGTGAAAATCTCATGCGGTTGTCTCTAGTTCAGTTCCTGGACGACTTCACTTTCAATTGTTATCCTTTCCTCTTCCAATTGCATCAGCTCTTCATCTATCAGTTTTTGGTCATGGGATGCCAAAACCTCTTCAACATCAGCTTCGTCAACTTCCACAAGCCAAACTCACTTTGTCCTTACTTGGTTCACCACGATTGAAACGCTTAATTATGTCTAGTTTTACGCTAAGTGTAACACTCTTAAGCTCTTTTTGGCTTTTCAGATACCTTAGAACTCATTTTGCAAACGGCTGCTCACAGGTACGTGTTTAAGCAATGCCAGCGAGAATGCCGTTCTGAATCCAGGGGAGAGCAGCTGCTCGGGGCGTGTACTGCTTTTTCCGCACGTTGCCTTTTTTCATAACAGTGAAAATACCTCCTGTTAGCGAAAACAGTTAACTACTGTAGGTCTTTCATAACAATGAGGTTTCGTAAAGCGAACGTTCGAAAAGCCGGGGACACCTGTACTGTTCTTTCCCTCCACTGATGCTGCTGCATTCCTGTAAGTTTGGTTTTTTTTGCACTCAATGTAGCATCCGCAGTCTCTTGGTTCTCCAGTAAACCAAGTTCATGTTTCAGTTCAGTAACCTTTCAGAGCCAGGAAAAAGGTTTGAAAGTACAGGCAGAGAATTGCAGAGATTACTAGTGGAATTGAAGCAGGGCCCATGTTCGGTCTGACATGCACATATTTTAAATTTGCCCCAGGAATACTGAGGTGGTCATCAGAAGCAAATCATATTATGTATATCTTGGGGTTAACACCAGAACTCTAGTGAAGACTTGGATAACCCGAAATAGAACGGGAATTTCAGTCTGTGCACTCTGTGTCAGATATGGAATAGGAATGGTAAGTGAAGTATCAGGAAAATAAACCCAACCTATTTGTTCATTCTGAAAATTCACCATCAATTATTGTGAAAACATTGTGTTAAGATCAGCAGCATATATAAATATACAGGTGAGTAGACACACCCAGTTTGGTGCAATGGCATATTGTCAAACATCATAGTGAAAACTACAACAAGCTTAAGAGGTGTCACATGGGAAGATCTACAAATGCTGGAAATCCAAAGTGAAACAAAAAATGCTGGAGGAACTCAGCATCTACGGAAAAGAGTAAACCAGTCGACCTTTTGGGCTGAGACACTTGATCAGCATTGAGGGGTAGAATGATGCCACATAACCAGCTATGGCCAAGTCACACATTCACACAATTCTTGAAGGGAGTCAAAAGATGAGATTCAGGAAATTGTGTTCAGCAGGTTTGGGGGATTTAGAAAAGCCCTAGGGGGTGGGAGTAAAGAATCATTTGCTTCTACTTCTATTCCATGTACTCTGAAGTGGGTGTTGAGTCTATGCGCTCGAGGAGAGGTAGTTGGTAATATGGAAGATGGCATTCATCTTCCAGCATTTTTGCTGAAATTCTTGGGAGACTGGGGGCTCAGTGACCTCATGGACGCTTGTCTATTTTCAATGGAGATGGATTTGGGTCTTTAGTGAATCTTTAGAATCACTGGTTAGAATCAGAGTTAGCACATCAATTTACAGATGTACTGAAGTCCAACTACACAATAGTGTATCAATGGAACGAAACACAATTTTTCCCCTCCAAGCAAATGCATAAAAATACATACTATAATAACAATATTTTCCCCCCAGCACACTCCTTCATTTAGCAAATACCAACTTTCAAGCAGGCATTTTGGTTCAGCTTACAAACTCAAGTAGTGGAATAGACAGCAAAAGAGCAAGAGAAATGGAGGTACCAGCGTCTATCATAACACATGGCCTTTTCCAACTGCACAGAAGTCTTAGAACCATAAACTAAGAGATCTCGAGAGGAATTCTTCCCACACAGAGTGGCCTCAAACTCAAGTACATTCCAGGTCTACAAACCAATAACAAAATGTTATTTTTCTCATGAACACATCTATCAAAGGCTCAATCGCAGTTGAAACTTGGGTCAATAAAAGATCACATATGATAACAATCAGAAGGAAACAAGTCCAAATACAGTGGATCCGGCTATTTGGACTTTCGGTTAATCAGGGCAGATGCTTATTTGGGACACTGTGCCTCTTAAATTGGGATGGGAAGCTGGTGACAAACTGTTTCTAACTAATGTCAGTCGTATGCACATCTGTGGCCATTATATACTACCCCGTGCTTAAGAGTGATCAGTTTTTAAGAACCGTCAGTTACTTGTTTCTGTTCGAAAAGCAGTGATTGTTTTCACTGACAGCTGCGAGTAATAAGCAGTAAGACAATTCAGACAACACACATCAAAGTTGCTAGTGAACGCAGCAGGCCAGGCAGCATCTGTAGGAAGAGGTGCAGTCGACGTTTCAGGCCGAGACCTTTCGTCAGGACTAACTGAAGGAAGAGTGAGTAAGGGATTTGAAAGTTGGAGGGGGAGGGGGAGATCCAAAATGATAGATCCAAACAGTTTTACCCACTGTGGTTTCAAGCATTCAGGCTTGGTGATACCAGAAATGGTTGCAATTAAAAATGAAACAATTTCACTACTTCAAGTATTGACAATCGTCTTGAATGTTATAACGAAAAAGATTCGAGCAGTCAACATCAAATCTGAATTGTTCTGAGGGCGACTCAAACTGCAGCCTCTTTTTCCAAGATTCTTGCTTCTGCGGCCGAATAAAGACCTCTATATCCACCAGCTTCAGTGTCTCTCTGGTGACTTCATTCACAGTCACAACAGAATGCACGAGTTATCTCCAGGTTTTCCAGTTCTGTCCCACTGTCCAAAAATTAGTAGATTAATTGGTCATTGTAAATTGTCTTGCGATTTCACTAGGGTTAAATCAAGGGATGCTTGGCAGCTCGGCTTGAAGGGATAGAAGGGCCTATTCCATGCTGTAGCTCTACAAAAAATATATTGTGACAAGGTATGTGCATTTATAGGATTATCAATCTTAATTCTTTCAGGATTGAAGATACAATTCAAGTAGAAGTCCCAAAAGACCATGATTAATTGCACTTTGATCCAAGTAGAAGTATCAGTTTAAGGTATCATCCAGCTCTTTGTCAATGACTAAAACACAAGGTTTGGTATTTCCCACGTCCACGGCTATAATAATGTTTAACTACGGTGGACTATATGTCAACATGGTAGGAAATTGAGACACACACACACGCGCGATCATTCGCAAAATCACCTCAAAATGTATTAATCCCCAAACAAGTTGACTGTGGAAAACAGTTCCAAAGGAAACCACAAGCATTCAACTGCTTCCAGGCAAATCCTAGATTTACTGGGACCTGCTCCAAGTCAATGATTTGCTGAGATACAGATGCCAGCACATCTGTCACTCCATTCTAACTGGAGTCCATAAGATACAGGAACAGAAGTAGGTCATTCAGCCCATTGAGTCTGCTCCGCCATTGGATCATGGACTGATCCAATTCTTCCAGTCATCCCCATCCCCTGCCTTCTCCCCATACCCTTTGATGCCCTGGCTAATCAAGAACCCATCTATCTCTGCCTTAAATGCACCCAATGGCTTGGCCTCAACAGCCACTCGTGGCAACAAATTCCACAGATTTACCACCCTCTGACTAAAGTAATTTCTCTGCATCTCTGTTCTAAATGGACATCCTTCAATCCTGAAGTCGTGCCCTCTTGTCCTGGACTCCCCTACCACGGGAGTCTAGCAGCAAAGCCAGATCACGCTGACATTTATTTATTTATTGAGATGCAGCATGGAATAGGCTCCTCCGGCCCTTCCAGCCACCCTGCCCAGCATCCCTCCCAATTTAACCCTGGCCTAATCACACGACAATTTACTATGATCAATTAACCTACCAACCAATGTCTTTGGACAGAATGGAAACCAGAGTACCCAGAGGAAACCCACACTGTCAAGGGGAGAACGTACAAACTCTTTACAGGCAGTGGTGGGAATAGAGCTCTGGTCACCTGACCGTAAAGCATTGTGCTAACCACTGTGCTACCATACTACCCTATAGATGAGATGCGAGAAAGTGTTATGTTTCACTTAATATTAACATTTTAATTTTGCTCTGATGTTTTTATAATTTTAGAATACTTTAGTAAATTTAAAGCAATCCAAATTGCTTACAACTATCTCCAAACACTTAACATCTATTAGCATTGATATAATAAGCAAAAGCAAAGTCCTGACCAACTGCACCATATCAAATGCTATCTGAGGCCCCAACCATTGTTAGAGCTATGTTTTATCATATGTCTTTTATTTTGGGTCGGGTATGTTGGTAAAAGAGGAGATGGGAGCCCTCACTTAGCCCTCTATATCCAACCTAGCTAGTTCTTGAAAAGCTGGATGAAGGCTTCAAACTGATCCTCCAAGGCAGGCCAATACTACAGTTATGTGCAGAAATTAGTTCATCTTGACTCATGCCATATTTCTTTCCTTTATAACACTTGTCACTTGAGTTTATTACACTTGGCACATGCCAACATCTCTACAGCAACTATTTTAATAGAATTGAATAGAGTCAAGGGATTTAAAATTATTTGTTAGAAAATTAAGAACTGCGGAGCTCAATAAGCAGAAACTATTCCATCCCGGAAGACTGTTGGCATGGTAACCAGATCCAGGATAGCCATTGTATAATGTCAGTTCAGCTTGGCCTGTTAGAAGAGTTTTCGTACACTATTCTGACATAGCCAAGCATTTTCATGAAGAACTGCCATTACAAAAAAAAGTATAAGTATTCAACTTAAAGTGAAAAATACAAGGAGAGAATTAGAAGTATTTCTTGAATTAAATATTAATTTAGTCATAGTCATACTTTATTGATCCCAGAGGGAAATTGGTTTTCGTTACAGTTGCACCATAAATAATAGTCATAGAACCATAAATAGTTAAATAGTAATATGTAAATTATGAAATAAGTCTAGGACCGGCCTATTGGCACAGGGTGTTTGACCTTCCAAGGGAGGAGTTGTAAAGTTTGATGGCCACAGGCAGGAATGACATCCTCTGACGCTCTGTGCTGTATCTTGGAGGAATCTCTGCTCTGCATCTCTGGCTGAATGTACTCCTGTGCCCACCTAGTACATTATGTAGTGGATGGGAGACATTGACCAAGATGGCATGCAACTTAGACAGCATCCTCTTTTCAGACACCACTGTGACAGAGTCCATTTCCATCCCCGCAACATCACTGGCCTTACGAATGAGTTTGTTGATTCTGTTGGTGTCTGCTACTCTCAGCCTGCTGCCCCAGCACACAACAGCAAACATGATAGCACTGGCCACCACAGACTCGTAGAACATCCTCAGCATCCTCATCCTCAATTTGATACCCAAGTTGCAAAAATAACGGAGTGTTAGGAAAATACTGGATGCTAAAGTAACACCAGACTTCAAGGTGAGTGGTCCCAGGTTCAAATCCAGCCTGCTCTTTGTATGCTATCCATCCATGCTGAGTTGAGCATCAACCTCAAGGTAACACCAAAATGCTAAAGAAACAGCAAGGTTGCTCTCTGATGTGCCACAACGCACGGAAAGGAATAACAAAAGGTAGTTTGCATATGTAATTACATTAAGATCTAAGATGTTATGGTCAAAGATTTACTCCACAAAATCTGTACATTTTTGCAGGACATGCTCTTTTCTTGCTGCTGTCATCAGAATATACAAGAGCCTTCAGACTTTCACTATGAAGTTCAGGAATATTTACTACCCTCAACAATCAGGCTCTTGAACCAAAAGGGGATAACTTCACTCACCCCATCACTGAAATGATCCCACAGCCTCTGGACTCCCTTTCAAGGACCCCACATCTCATGTTTGATATTTATTGCTTATTTATTTATTATTATTTCTTTCTTTTTGCATGTATTGTCTTCTGCAGTCTGGTTGAACATCATCATTTGGTGGTCGTTCATTGATTCTGTTATAGTTATTATTCTATAGGTTTGTTGAGTATGGTCACAAGAAAATTAATCTCAGGGTTGTATATATTAACAAACATGTACTTAGATAATAAATTTTACTTTTAACTTTGAAGACAACATAAACCATTTAGTGATGAGCGTATAACCATTCCAGTAGCTGTAGTTTCAGTACAGTTTTTTTTAAAAAACGTCATACATTCAGCCTCTGTAGGATATACATAACTTCATTACATTTTCTGCATCTTCAATGTCAATCTTACAATATTGTCATTGACCTGGTGAGTATCTGTCCTCAGTTAACATGAAACCAAGATTTGGCATTTCAAAATAGGCTCAATATTTACTACCACACTTGATATTTTTTTTTTAAAACTTGTCTCTTCATTTCTTCCTGGATTTAGAGGGGACTCATAAGCAGTTAGTCAGCAAATACATTTCTCTACAAATTCCAAGGACAAACATTCTTGCTTGACAGCCCGATCGATTTAGCCCCCAGTCCCCAGATTTTTGCAAGGAGGAGATGCAAAGTCAGCTTAGCTGGGAGCAATTTATATGCTATGGCTTGGATGTAACAGATTTGGACAAAAACTTGGTCCGAGGAAACAAAAAGTAAGTGTACAAGAGAGAAAGAGCCAAATTGTTGAGTTTGTTCATTAACCATATTCTACAGTATCCCAATTGGATTATTATTATTGACACTCGTCATGAAATTGGTTGTTTTGTGGCAACACTAGTGCAAGACGTTAAAATCACAAGTCACAAGAATAAATAAATAAATAAATAAATAGTGCAAAATAACAAACAGGCATTCAAAACTCTCATGGCAAAGGGGAAGAATTGTTCCTAAAATGTTGAGTGAGTTTTCTGGCTTCCATACCACCTCCTTGATGGTAATAAGAGGGCAGGTCCCATGTGGTGAGGGCCTTAGTGTCTTATTTAGGCACTGCCTCTTAAAGACATCCACCATGGAGGAAGGATTGCACCCGTGATGGAGCTGGATGAGTCTATAACCATCTGCAGCATCTTGTGATTCCGTGCACCACACTGGGTATCATGCAATCAGTTGGACTGCTCTCTACACGTGTCTATAAAAAAAATTGCAATACTCTTTGGTGGCACATCAAATCTCAAAACTCCTATTGAAATAGCTATTGGCAAACCTTCTTCACGAGCATTTGATGGGTCTGTACTCACTGAAATTCAGAAGGGGGGGGGGAAGACGCAGTTGGGCTCATTGAAACCCAATCGAATATCGAAAGGGTTAGATACAGTGGATGTGAAGAGGGTGTTTCTTTTGGTGGGGGAGTCTAAGACCAGAGGACACAGCCTGCCCATAGCCTGTACATGGATGTCCATTTCGAACAGAGATAAGGAGGTATTTCTGAAACCAAAGAGTAGTGAATCTATGGAATTCGTTGCCACAGGCAGCTGTGGAGCCAAATCATGGGGTATGTTTCAGGCAGAGGTTGATAAGATTCTTGATTAGTCAGGGCATGAGGGGATACAGAGCGAAGGCAGGAGATTGAGGCCAAGAGGGAACTGAATCAGCCATGATAAAATGGCAGAGCAGACTCAATGGGCCAAATGGCCCCCTTTTACTCCTATAGCTTATGGTGATGGCATCAACATATTGGCACCTAGGAACTTGAAGTTGCTCATCGTTTCCACCACTGCACCAAATGAGAACTGGTGCATGCTCTCCCGACTTCCCATTCATGAATTTGATAATAATCAGCTCCTTGGCCTTGCATTGAGTGCAAAGTTGTTGGTGAAAGAGATAATTAAAAAGCAATTTAAAAGTTAGATCTTCAGAATATATTTACAGTAATAAAGAACAGTAGCGTAGTGGATAGCACAACACTTTACAGTACAAGTAACAAAGGTTCAATTCCCATCGCTGCCTGTATCGAGTTCCCATGTTCTCCCCAAGACCATGTGGGTTTCCTCCAGGTGCTCTGGCTTCCTCCCAGTCTCCACTGCCACCTACAGCAAAGAATCCCACATATTCACCACTCTTTGGCTAAAGAAATTCCTCTCCATCTCCCTTCCAAATGGATGTCCCTCTATTCTGAGGCTGTGTCCTCTGGTCTTAAACTCACCCCACCATAGGAAACATTCTCTCCACAGCCACTCTATCTAGGCCTTTCAACATTCAATAGACTTGGTAGGTTAATTGTCCCATGATTAAACTCAGATTAAATTGGGGGATTGCTTGGCAGCATGGCCTGAAAAGCTGGAAGGACCTATTCTGCAAGATATCTCAATAAGATAAATAAAAGATTCCTGTCTGGAATGAAAACCAATTACTCAATGTCACATTTTGCCAATTGTACTGTACTACATGTATGTCTTTTGCATGCATTTTAATAAAAATTTACTTTTCAGTTGCAAGGATCTCAAAGTGGAGATCAAAAGGAGCAACCAACAAATACTGGTCTTTGGTTTATTGCTCTGTCCATCTGAATAAAAGCAAGTTCAACATTTCCGATATTCAAAATATCAACTCAGAATCCACCCAAACATACATGTACAAAATTATCAGTTCTCCTCATAGATCAAGCTGAAACAGACTATTACCTTTACCAAAATGCACAAAGCTGCCTGCTGTAAACAAGCACTAATGTTCATGCTTTGCCATAATTGGGGCTAATCAAGTATGTGTTAATATTTGTTACATCAAATTATCCATTCTCTCTGCCTCAGCTAGTGAAATCCAAGGACAAGTTGATATTACTAACATACACAAATCAAGTTCAACAGGCTGCAGTTCACATGGCAACAGATTTTTTTTTCCATTTCAAATCATCGTGTTTTCTTAGTCAACCAACTCTCACAGGCAGGGAGGGAGGGTAGGCCCAGGTTACAAGATGTCAGAGGCAAATTGTTTTTTTTGCAGAGTGGTAAGTGCATCTAGCAAGGGGTGGTGGTACAGGCACAAACATTATGGACATTTAAGAAGTTCTTAGTTGGCACATGGAGAAAATAAAATTTGAGGGTTATACAGGAGGGAAGGTTTAGATTAATCTTAGAGTAGGTTAAAGGGTCAGCATAACATTGTGGGCTGAAGGGCCTCTACTGTGCTACGGTGTTCTATGTCCTAATTATGAACATCAGCTCCTAATAGCATTTTATTTCTCTCTCAAAATATTCCTCTAATCAAGTGCCCGTGTATAGCTGGCCTTAATCTCACAACTAAATTAGAAAACATACTTACAGTTTTTACATTGGGTACCTTGATATTCGAATCTAGGTACAAGGCTGAAAATTTCAGCACCCAACTAATAACTTGGATGAGGGCTGAAGGAGCTGTAACCAGCAGAAGTGGGAATCACAGATAGCTTCATTTGTGACCCCTCTCAGAGGATCATAACTTTGTCATGGTTTGGACACTCACATGCCTCAACGACCTGGAGAGCAATATTGGTTGGAATCAGAGCTTTATGCTTTGGCTCTTGGTAGGCTCACCCACGCCAAACAGGTCACAGAGTAGAGGCTAGACTATGAGTGGATCACCAGTCCTCCAGGTTCAGGCATTCAGCTCAGGACCAAGAACCCCGACTGGTAAAACAAAACTGTTACGGAAACAGCAATGAACGTTCCTGCTACATCTGTGTGCGACAGTATTCCTGAGTTTCCACCCAGGACTTGCATGAATGACAGAAGTGAAAATCTAGAGGAAGCTATTCACATGATGAAGGAAACCCTGAACACTGCCATAGATGGAGGACATTCATTGCTGTCCTAAACATCAGTTGTGTAATGGGCAGTAAGCAAGTCACTTGCAGACTGAGGAGTTGAGTCCTAGCCCTCAGGGTTCGCTGATGAGCACGCTTGGAATTAAGGTGTCGAAGGTAGACCTGTAGTCAATAAACAGCAGTCTAGCTAAGGTGTCTTAACCATCCAGATGTTCCAAAGAAGAATGTAGGGCCAAGACGACAGCATTCCCCATAGACTTAGTGATAATGGCTGGGGTTACCAGCCTAGTAAAGACACAGCCCAAAAGGCTGCAATGGCAAAATATTTTCATCAATTGCACCACAATTCAGAAGCATTAAAGGACAGTTGCAAAACAAGTTCCTTATAATTATGGCCCTTATAAACCTTGCACAACAGTATTTTTGAAATTATTTCACAAGGACTGTATTGGTTAAAGATGGTCACAGCTACTTTCAAGTTTAATCACGAATGTGCACTGAACACTGGTCTTCCCAGCACCCTTATAAACGAATCAAAAAAAATTTATGAACCCAAGATATGTCCAAGAAATATAGCTATTTTAATATTGAATAGTACAGCACAGGAACAGGCCATTTGGCTCATAAAAACTAAAGCAAAAAACATCCAGACACTAATTCCTCCTACCCACACAATGTCCATATCCCTCCATTTTTGTTACATCCATGTGCCTATCCAAGCATCTCTTAAAAGCCTCTAAAGTATTTGCCTCTACCAATATACCATATAGCACATTCCAGGCATCCACCACTCTGAGTAAAAAAAAACATTTAACTCTTACATCCCCTTTACAACCCCCTCTCACCTTCCATGTATGCCCTCTGGTATTAGACATTTCAACCCTGGGAAACAGATACGCTGCTCACTCTACATTGATCATATTGAAAACCTCTATCTGATCTCCCCTCAGCCTCTGCTGTTTCAGAGAAAACCACCCAAGTTTATCCAAGCAATATATACAAAATGCTGGGTGGACTCAGTCAGCATCTGCGGAAATGAATACTAACAGTTGACGTTTCGAGCTGAGACCATTCATCAGGACTGGGGAATAAACGTGATGAGAAGTCAGACTAAGATGGTAGGGGGGAGGAAGTACAAAGTAGCAGGTGATAGGTGAACCCAGGAAAGGTGGAGGGTCTTCAGTAAAGAGCTGGGAAGTTGATTGGTGAAAGAGATAATGGACTGGAGAAGGGGGAATCTGATTGGAGAGGACCCAGGACAAGAGAAGAAGGGAAGCGGGAGGAGCACCGGAGGGAGGTGATAGGCAGGTAAGGAGACAAGGTGAGATGGGGAAAATGGGAATGGGGAGTGGTGAAGGTGGGGGGGGGGGGGGGTGAGCCATTACCAGAAGTTCGAGACTTCAATGTTCATGCCATCACGTTGAAGGCAACTCAGGCTGAATACAAGGTGTTGCTCTTCCATCCTGAATGTGGCCTAATCGTGACAGTAGAGGCAACCATAGAATAACATGTCAGAGTGGGAATAGGAAGTAGAATTGAAATGGGTGACCACCAGGAGATCCTGCTTTTTAGGTGGACCAGGTGCTCAGCAAAACAGTCTCCCCAATCTACGTCAGGTGTCATGGACATACAGGAGGCCACACCGATGAGCCCAACAGACTCACAGGTGAAGTGTCAGCTCATTTGGAAGGACTGTTGATTTATCCAGCCTCTCATGATAGCACACATCCTCTAAACCAGGCAGCATCCTGGTAAACCTCTTCTGCACCCTCTCCAAACCCTTAACATCCCATAACATCATATTTTATACAGCAAGAACATTTTATTCACTTTGTTTTCTTTACACTGGTATGTCATCAAATTTTTTACTGGATACTAAAGAATGCTTTCATGTCATAACTACCATCTCGTGAATGGAGTATTAAACCAGAAACAACACACACAAAATCCTAGAGGTATTCAGTAATTCAACCCTTCATCAGCACTGGAAAGATTCTAGCTTCTTCCCCTTTCCTTTCCAGTTGTGATGAAGGGTCTCTTCCCAAAACACATTGCTCTCCATAAATTCTAACTGACCGACCATCTGACTAACCAACACCAAAGTGCTGGAGGAACTCAGCAGGTCAAGCAGCTATGACAGGGAAAGAACAAATAGTCGACATTTCAAGCAGAGATCCTTCAGAATCTACAGAATCTTGACTGCTTACAGGAATCTGTCCCACAATTGAAAGGCCAGTATTCACACCAAATAAAACAATTAAAGTATTTTGCCCCTTGTAGTATCTACCTAGGTGTAAACTGCTTATCATTTACAACTACTTAACCATTACAACAATTCAAACCCATTAGGTTACAACCACAGGATATTTTCCCTAAAATTAGATTCTCAACTTCCAGCCAAAAGGTATAAAGGAATCACTGGCATAGCATTCAAATTCCAATCATTACACATCACAAGCAGACTAGGAAATTCTTTCTCCAGCTCTACACCACTTCAGCAAGAACCCAAAAATAACTACAGTTTTTAAAAAACTTAAGTTTTAATCATTTCTACTTTGAAATTCTCTTCAACTCTTCCAGCAAGGTTTCTTTCCCCTAATTTATTACCATACAGGAGAAGGAGAAGTATTACAGGAAAGATCTGTTCATTACCAAAGGTGAAATTACAGACTTTATTGAGACAGAGCACAGAATGGGCAACTTGAGCCACACCCCAAATTTAATCCTAGCCTAATCACAGGACAATTTTAATCACAGGACAATAGCCAAATAACCTACCAACCAGTAGGTCTTTCAACTGTAAGTGAAAACCAGAGCACCCAGAGGAAAACGACAAGGTCACGGGAAGAAGGTACAAGCTCCTTACAGGCAGCAGTGGGAACCCTGGTCACTGGTACAGTGAAGTGCTGTGCACTACCATGCAGTCCAATGTGACCCGGTATCCATTATATTGTAGCAAAGTGTTCAATTATGCTATTCAATGAAAACTAATATCGCATAAAATTACAGAACAGCACGGAGAAGCCACGTCACATCATAGTCAGAAAGCTAAAAACTTTTGTGTTATCAGACTAACAAGTGTTTCTTCAAGTACCCAAACAATTTCAATCTTTACAAAAAAATATAGCCCAGATCCTTCAGAAAAGGTGCTGATACTCCAACACATCGCACGCATCAAGAACAGAGACAAAATGGAGATCTTGAGCAGTGCACACAAGATGCCAGAGGAGCTCCACAGGTCAGGCACCATTTATGGAGGGGAATAAGCAGTTGGTGTTCCAGGTCAAAACTGATGAAGTACTGATGGAGGGCCTCAGCCCGAAATGTCAGCCATCTATTCCCCTACAGAGATACACATTAAAAAGATGCAAGCGACCAGGCTCTATTAAAGATAAAGTTTATACCTGTCACAAGTTTTTTTTCTCCATCCAGCTAAACAAATTCAAACCCAATTATAGTGACAGTCCCTTTCAACAAAATGACAAATAGGCCTTCATTTTTGAGTCAGATTGCTACAGTCTAGTCACATTAACCCACACTTGGACCATAACCCTCCATACCCCTCCCATTTACGTACTTATCCAAACTTCTCTAAAATGCTGCAAGTGAACTGGCACCCACCACTTCCACTGGCATGATAGCATCCTTTCAAATGTGCCAAGAAAAATTGATTATCCATGAATTTAAATGACTCTAGGAACAAAGGCCATAAATTTATGTGAACAATGACAGCATGGGTATGACATTTGATTACTATTTACCCCAAAATTCAGCTCCTCGAGATAGGGGGCATACTTTGCAGCCCAAAACTTGCTGGAGAACAGCCTGTTCAAACAGTGGCATCAGCCTCCAACAACAGATGAATGCCAAGTCCAAAACATCTATGAGAGCCTGAACAGACGGTGAAGTCACATCTTCAGCATTATCAAGTGCAACTCCAACAAATTTCTATAAATGTACTGTGAAGGGCACTCTAATTGGTTACATCACCATCTGGTATGAAAGTACCACTGCACAGAATCAGAAACAACAACAGGAAGTTGCAAACTCAGCCAGTTCCATCATGGGCTCGAGCCTCCCCAACATAGAGGACACTTTCAAAAGGTGATATCCATCATTAAGAACCCAGGACATGTTCCTTTCTCATTGCTACCATCAGGAAGGAGATGCAGAAGCCTGAGAAAACAACTCAACATTTTAGGAACAGCTGCTATCCCTCTGCCATCAGACTCCTGAATGGACATTGAATCCATGTATATATACTACCTCATCACTTATTTTAAACCATTTAAAAAATTATTACTTCTTGTAATATAGTTTATTATATATTGCACTTCACTGGTACTGCAAACAAAATTTCACAACATATGCTACTGAGCAGACACCACCTTTTTCTTTTTTCCTTTTAACTTTATATATTCCTTATGATTTATATAGTTTGGTGTATTACACTGCACTGCTACGATAAAGCAGCAAATTTCCTCCACTGCCATGATGAGGCTAAATTCAGGTTGGAGGAGCAACACCTCATATACCGTCTGGGTAGTCTCCAGCCCCTGGGCATGAAGATTGAATTCTCCAACCTCTGGTAATTCCCACCCCCTCCCATCCCCCATCCCATCGTACTCTGCCCCCTCCCCCAGCTGCCTATCACCTCCCTCATGGTTCCGCCTCCTTCTACTACCCATTGTGTTTTCCCCTATTCCTCCTTCACCTTTCCTGCCTATCACCTCCCTGCTTCCCCTCTCCCACCCCTTTATCTTTCCCCGTTACTGGTTTTTCACCTGGAACCTACCAGCCTTCTCCTTCCCACCCTCCCCCCACCTTCTTTATAGGGCCTCTGCCCCTTCCCCCTGCAGTCCTGATGAAGGGTTCTGGCCCGAAATGTCGACTGATCTTTTCCATGGATGCTGCCTGACCTGCTGAGTTCTTCCAGCGTGTTGTGAGTGTTGCTTTGACCCCAGCATCTGCAGAGTGAATTAAGTGCAACAGATCACATTCTCCAAATAGATAATGATGAGAAACCATTGCTAACTTAAAAGAAATATCTTTCTATTGTGACCATACTACATTTAAAGATGGTATCAGATTTCAGAGTAGTTGTGGATCAGAGATTTAAAGTGACAGTACATTTTAAGCTCAGGATATACCCATGCAATGCAGATGACTGAGTGTTTACCAGTAAATCAAAGCAAGTTGTTTGCTTGAAGAATAGATTTGGAATCCTAGCTGATGAGATCCACTACATTCAGGCCTGTTAAAAGTGCCAAGGGCAGTTCTTACCCCTAATTGCAGAGTGAACCCATTCACTGCAAAGAAAATCAAATATTCTCAAGTATGCCACAAGTAGACTAGATTTATTTTGGTGGAAGTATCTTCGGGGAGTTGGGATGATGAAAATTCTTTAAGTTGGTTTAGTCAAAGAAGAAATGTTACATTTCTGCAAAATGGGTGAGGTGAGCAAAAGCACTGAGGGTATTGTCCGAGTGGCAGGGATTCAAGGGCTGTGTCAATAAAAGTGGAAAAGAATTTATATTCAAGAAGAAACATCAAGTCATATTGGAAACACTTTGCATTAGAATGTATGTAACAATGAAGGAAAAACATTATAATCCTTTTGGGGGTGGTAAAATTTTTAGCGGAGTCAAATGGGTTTCCAGGACTATGAGGGATACTGTGAAGAGATGGTACCTACAGAACTGGACAGGCCATTCAGCCTATATAATACTGACCTTGATGTCAATTTATACTGAATGTCCCCCTCCTGTGTATTACCCATGTCCCTCCATTCCCTTCATATTCATGAGTATATTTAAAAGCCTCAAACTCCACCAAACTGTCTACTTTGACCCCTGGTGACCTATTCCAGGCACCTTCAAAACTCAGAATAAAAACTAGTCCCTCCTGTAACCTTTAAACTTCTGCCTTCTCACCTTAAAAACATGACCTCCAGTGTTGATTTTTGAACTGGGAGGTGGGGAAGCTTCTGATTGTCTACTTTATCTATGCCGTCCAGTTTTAAAAATCTCCATCAAGTCTCCCCTCAGCCTCTGGAACTCTAGGGAAAGCAACCCAGGTTTGCCCAGCATCTTCTCATACTTCATACCCTCTAATCCTAGTAAATTACTTCTGCACCCTCTCCAATCTCCACGTTCCTCCTACAAAGGGTCAATCAGAACTGCATGCAATACTCCAAGTGCAATCCAATTAAAGTTTAAAAATAGCTGCAGCAAGACTTCCTTATTCTTTTGCTAAACACCCCTACCAATTGATGGCATGCCATATGCCTTCTTTACCACCTTATCCACTTGTGTAACCACCTTCAGTAAACTATGGGCCTGGACCCCAAGATTCCTCTGTATTTCAATGCTATTAAAGGATTTACCATTAACTCGGTGACATCCTCATTTATTTCAGTTGACCTCCCAAAATGCAACACCTCACACTGTTCAGATTAAATTCCACCGGCCACTTCTCTGCCCATATTCGCAGTGTATCTATATCCTGCTGTATTATTTCACAACCTTTGTACACTACCCACAACTCCACCAATCTTAGTGCTACAGTAGTGCTGGAAAGTTTGTGAACCCTTCAGAATTTTCTCCATTTCTGCATAACTATGACCTAAAATGTGATCAGATCTTCACTCAAATCCTGAAACCAGATAAAAAGAATCCAACCAAGCATTAACATAATACTTTTTCCATTTAATTATTGAGAAAAACAATTCAATATTACATGTATTTGTTGGAAAAAGTATGTGAACCTTTGTTTTTGGTAACTGGTGTGACCCCCTTGTACAGCAATAACTTCAACCAAATGCTTCCAGTAACTGTTGATCAGTTTCGCACATTGGCTTGGAGGAATGTTTAGGCTATTCCTCCTTACAAAACGGCTTCAACTCTGGGATGTTGGTGGGTTTCCTTGTCTGAACTACTTGCTTCAAGTCCTTCCACAACATTTCTATAGGATCAAGGTCAGGACTTTGTCTTGGTCATTCTAAAACGTGAAATTTTGTCTGCTTTAACCATTCTTTGGTACACTGACCTGTTTTATAAGGTTGTCCGGCTTGCTGCATGACCCAATTTCTCTTGCGCTTCAGTTCACAGAGGGATACCCTGACAATTTCCTGTAGAATTTGTTCATAGTTTGATCAATGATAGCAAGCCATCCTGGCACCAAAGCAGGCTCAAACCATGACACTGCCACGTTTCACAGATGGGATGAGGTTCTTATGCTGGAATGCGGTATTTGCTTTTCGCCAAGCATAACACTTCTCATCTGCAGCTCCTTGGATGTTACCCTGGGGTTCTTTGTGACCTCCTGGAATATTGCACACTTCGCTCTTTTTGTTGGCTGACCACTCCTGGAGAGAGTAACAACAATGTTGAATTTCCTCCACTTGTACACCATCTGGCTGACTGAGGATTGGTGGAGCCCAAACTTTTTAGAAATGGTTTTGTGTATCTTTTTCCAGCCCGATGAGCATCAACAACTTTTTTCTGAGGCCCCAGAAATCTTTGATCGAGGCGTGGCACATTTCAAAAATCCTGGGAGGTAAAGATCAGACTTCAATAGTGAAGACCCAGGTTTATGTTCTTTAGATAGAGCAGGCCCTCCAACACTCACACCTGATTGTCATCCCATTGACTGAAACACCTGACTAATTTCCCTTTAGTGAACTGATAATCCTAGAGGTTAACATTATACTGGATCATTCTTCTTAACAAATAAATTGCATGAAGATCTGATCACATTTTAGGTCATATTTATGCAGAAATAGACAAAATTCTAAAAGGGTTCACAAACTTTCTAGTACCACTGTATGCATAAACTTGCTAATCAATCCATCTACATTTTTATTCAAGTGATTGATAAAGAGGACACAGCAATGATCCTCATTAAACACACTAGTCACAGACCTCAGCCAAAATAATTCTTCCATCCGTGTTCTATAGGCAAGCCAGTTCTGAATTCAAACTTACAATATAGCCTGGATCCTTAAGTATTTTTATCTTCTGAATCAACCATGATGGACCTTATCAAATGCCTTCCTAAAATCCATGCAGGTAGCATCCACCACCTGAGCCTCAATCTCCTTCGTCCTTTCCTCAAAAACTCTACCAAATGTGCAAGTTGTGACCTGTCCTGCATAATACCATGTTGACTGTCTCTGAGCGGGCCATGCCTTTCCAAAGGCACACAAATCCTATCCTCCAGTATCCTCCCTAATATCTTCTCCTTTGTGGCTCACCAGCCTATAATTACCTGCATTATCCCACTTCCTTTGTTGAACAAAGGCACATCTGCTACCTCGTTTGATGCTTGTGAGGGCACAGGTTTTTGTCAAAACTTCGGTAATCTCTAACACATTTCTTTCAATATTCTGGAATATACACCTTCAGGCCCTGGAGAGTTATCCACCTTAATCTTTTCAGAAAACCCAGCACTGCTTCCTCTTCAATCGCATCACATTAACATATCACTGTTTCTGCTCTCCTCCAAATCCTCCTCAGTAAGTACTACAGAACATACTAATTTAATACGTCAACCACTTACTCTGACTCCAGGTACAAATTCCTTCTTTATCCTTGAGTGGATTTTACCCTCTCCTTTGTTATCCTTTTCTTTTTACAAGAGCCTTAATCCCATTCACCAAAGTTATTTCACGTCCCACTTGTCCATCCTCAAACATCTGCTTAATCATTTCTTGCTCTCTTTACACTCCACAAGATTCCAGCCTGATTTTAACTTTCCAAACTCTTGAATGCTCCCCCATTCTTCCCACCTAAATTTAGAAAACTCTTGGGTCATCCAAGATTTCCTTACCTTACCATCCTTGCCCTTGCTCTTTATTAGACATGACAAACCAGAATCTGATCAAGTGACCTTTAAACAACTCACACTGGTCAAGATGTGGACTTGTCTGGCAGCAACTGCTCCAGATCAACCCCCCCCTTTAGCTCCTCACCAAGTCCATCACCTGGCTTGGCTCATTTCCTAAAACTAAGTCCAGTATGTTTTCTCCTCTGGTTGGAATCTCCACATGATGTTTTAAGTAGCCCTCGAGATGCACTGAAGAAATCCCACCCCATCAAAGTCACTTCCATTAAGGCAGGTCCCATCAATACTGGGGAAGTTAAAGTCCCCAGCATGCACTCATCCATTATCCACCTATGTGCCTGTTCCTTCATCCCTTGCTGGTTATTGGAGGGATAATAGCATACACTGGGTTATGGGGGTGAAGATACATCTCTACCAAAGCAGGTGTAAGGCTCCCCTTTCCTCCACTAGCCTGCAGGTGTTATGTGACAACTGACGCTAGGCAGACAAACAATGTTCGAAGAGTAGTGACACTCATCTTGTAAGGACACTGCCCAGAAGGCAGCAAACCATTTCTGTAGAAAAATTCGTCCCAAGAACAATCATGAGCCAAGACCATGACCACCTACATAATACGACACAGCGATGATGACAATAGCATACTGCCTGCGTAAATTCATCTTTCTTATTTCAGAGCTCCACTCAAACTGCCTCTACAGATAAGCCCTCCAGTGCATTAAGTATTGCTGTGGGAGTAATAGAATTCCTCCACTTCTTTTACTATCTCTCCAGCACGTCTAAAACAATAGAGATCAGAACTTTGAGCTGCCAGCTGCCAGCCCTGTCCCTCACACAACGAGGACTCTGTAATGGCAACAACATAATTACATGGACCGATCCAGACTAGGTTCAGTTTCCTTACGCATAATAGTTCTAGTGCTGAAATAAGTTTATTTCAGCCCACCAGGCACAACACGTTTCTTCACCTGTCCCTTGCTATCCATCCTTACCTTTTTACTCATCATGCCACCCTTATTGCCCTGCTGCTTGGTTCCCAACCCCCACTATCCCTCCAGTTTAAGTTCAAGTTTATTGTCATTCAACCATAGATATGTACACAAAACTAAACAGAGTGCCTCTGGGACCAAGTTGCATACACAGTGCATTTAACTCACACACAACACAGTAATTTTACCACAAATAAATCAACAAACAATAAAATAAACAGGTGTCACCCACTTTTCGAACGTTCACTTTACAAAACCTCACTGCTACGAAAGACCTACATTAGTACCCTGTTTTTGCTTTCAGAAGGTGTTTTCACTGTTACAAAGAAAGGCAGCGCGCACCCCGAGCAGCCGCTCTCCCCCAGATTCGGAACTGCATTGCTTAAACATGTTGCATTGAGCAGCTGTTAGCAAGATGAGCTCTAAGGTGTCGGAAAAGCCTGAAAGAGCTCGTAAGGGTGTTACACAGCGTAAAACTAGACATAATTAAGCGTTTCGATCGTGGTGAACAAAGCAAGGACAAAGTTAGTTTGGCTTGTGGAAGCTGACGAAGATGATGTTGAAGAGGTTTTGGCATCCCATGACCAAGAACTGATAGATGAAGAGCTGATGCAATTGGAAGAGGAAAAGATAACAATCAAATCCGAATGCAGTAGCGAAAGTGAAGCAACTGCGTGAGATTTTCGCTGCAATGATAAAGTACGACTTTAATTTTGAAAGGGTACGTAGGTTTAGGGGATATTTGCAGGATGGTTTGAGTCCTTACAAAGAACTGTATGATAGAAAAATGCTTGCAGCTCAGCAGTCAAGCAAGCCTTCCACATCAGCCACAGCAGACGACGAACCTCGACCTTTGACATCGAGGCGGGCAGTCACAGGAGAAGTTGACTGAGCTACCTGCCCTGATCAACGATGAGATGACACCCCTGTGTCCCACCATCCCAACGCCCAGGCCCCGGACAGATACTGTACCGATTCGCGGAGAAGGCAACAATAGTCTGAAAGCCGAAATAAACATGCTAATTAATTAGGTGCCGCCTAGCACATAAATGTCAACCCAGATCAGTGCCAATCCAATCGGCAATCGCCTCTGATCTGCGCTGACATTTACGTGCCAGGCAGCACCTAATTAATTAGCTTGTTTATTTTGGCTTTTTTCTTAAAGATGTGCTGTGTGCCTCCTGGCTACCCCTGCGTGCTTCGCGGCAATGTATCAGTCGGCGGCCTGGAGGGTGGGGGCCACTGCACCACCCCAACCTACGACGGCTCAGTCTAACACACCATCAGTGTGCTCGGCGCTGTCCCAATTCCTGTAAGTGATACTACACTGTACATACATTATTTCTACTTTATATAGACTGTATTTTTACATCTTATTTGGTATGATTTGGCAGCTTCATAGTTTAAAGCTTACTGGAGAGTGCGTTTATGCCAACAGCGCTTGCGTGAGATTTTCGCTATGGAGATCTATGCAGGCAATCGTTGTAGAGAAGTATTTCTACTTTATATAGGTTGTGTATTTATCATACCATTCCTGCTTTTACTATATGTTACTGTTATTTTAGGTTTTGTGTGTTATTTTTCATGATTTGGTAGGTTATTTTTGGGTCTGCGAACGCTCACAAAATTTTCCCCATGTAAGTGGTAATTGCTTCTTCGCTCTACAACATTTTGGCTTACGAACCGTTTCATAGGAACGCTCTACCTTCCGATGGCGGGGGAAACCTGTATTCCAGAAGATTGACATTGAGGTATACGACAAGTCAAAAAGTGAACAGTATAACACTACTGGCACTTCGTAAGTGATGAAACCTGGGTGATTGTAGAGAGTTCCTTAGACTCATGGCTTGGAGGAAGCAGCTGTTTCCCATCCTAAGAGACTTGTTCTAATGCTATGGTACCTCCTGCTTGATGTTAGGGATTCAAGGAGATTCTGGGAAGGATGGGAGGGATCACTGACAATGCTGAAAGCATTGTGTATGCAGTGTTCCAAATAAATATCTCCTATAGGTGGAAGAGAGACCTTGCTGACCCTTTCAGCAGTTTCACAATCCTTTGTAGGGACTTGCAGTCAGATGCGCTGCAAGTTCCCTTCCAGACAGTGATGTAACTGGTCAGGATGCTCAATCGTGCCCCAGCAAAAATTGGTTAGAATGGGGCCGGGGGCTTCACTTGTCTCAATCTCCTCAGAAGTGGAGACGCTGCTGTTGCATCCATGATGTGTACTCTCAGTAACTTGGGGTGCTCTAATACTCTCCGTGGAGAAGCCATTTAATGTGCATTGAGGACTACACATTTCCAAAGTACCACTAGCAAACCTCCCAGCAAAAATACTGGTTCATCCCCAGCATAGATTCTACCTGTCCTAGAAGGGATCCAAATGATCCACAAATCTGAAACACCCTCCCCCACCCCTCTTCAGCTATTGTATTTGGAAAGCATTACAAAAAGGAAACAGAAATCCAAACTGAGAATGTAAAAGGTGTACAGTATAATTCTGCTCTGACTATTCTAAGATCCCAAGGATTCAGCATCTGGCTCACCAGGTAACATTTGCTCTGCTCCCTTCCCACTTGCCAGGGTCCTAACTCGAGCATTTCATTTAAACTTTAGCTCCCTAGAAAATAACTTCTGCTGCCTAGCAGGTTTATTTTATTTGTTTAGAGATACAGAATAGTAACAGGCAATGAGCCTGCACTGCCCAATTACACCCATGACACCACTTAACCTAACCCATACAACTGTGGGATGCAGAAGAAAACCCATGCAGTCACAGGAGACAGTAGCAGCAATTGAACCCAGGTTACCAGCACTAATTTTTGGAAAGTCAATTATAGAAACAGTATTGGGATATTAATTAAATAATTTGTACAACATAAAATCTGCTAGCCGAGCACCACTACTTCAAATGCATCAGAATTATTGGAGTTTAAGCAACATACGAAAAATCACCTACACGAATTTTAATTGAGGCACGATAAAAGTAATCTAACTTGATGCACACTCGCAACTGTTCTGCACTTTATGGAAATCAGCTAGCAAAATCTAACTCCGATCCATCCCAGACATTCTCTCTTCTCCCTCGTCCCAAATGGCAGAAGAACCAAAATCCTGAAAGGATATACCACCAGGCTCAAGGATAGTTTCTAGCCTGCTGTTTATAAGGTCACTGGGCAACTCCCTAGCATGACAAGCTGAACTCTTGTTTTGATTTGATCTTGCAACTTGTCTTTCTGCACTATACTTTGTGTGAGAGCATATTCTGGAGTTATGGTACACAGGTTTCCCCCGCCATCCGAAGGTAGAGCGTTCCTATGAAACGGTTCGTAAGCCGGGATGTCGTAAAGCGAAGAAGCAATTACCATTTATATGGGAAAACTTTGTGAGCGTTCGCAGACCCAAAAATAACCTACCAAATCATGCCAAATAACACATAAAACCTAAAATAACATTAACACATAGTAAAAGCAGGAATGATATGATAAATACACAGCCTATATAAAGTAGAAATACTTTTCCACAATCACTGCCAGCACTGTTCTCTGTAGCAAAAATCTCACGCAAGCGCCGTTGGCAAAAAAAAACGGCGCAAGCGCTCTCCAGTAACCTTTAAGCTATGAAGCTGCCAAATCATACCAAATAACACGTAAAAATACACAGCCTATATAAAGTAGAAATAGTGTATGTACAGTGTCGTATCACTTACAGGAACCGGGAAGACAGCATCGAGCACACTGATGATGGTGTGTTAGGTTGAGTTGGAGTTTGGGTGGTGCAGTGGCCCCCACCCTCCAGGCAGCGAACCGATGCCGATCCGCGAAGCGTGCAGGGGTACAGCGGTAGCCGGGACGCACACAGCACATCTTTAAGAAAAAAAGCCGAAATAAATATGCTAATTAATTCCTACCTACCTATGTTCGTGACACTTCTCACGCTCTTAAACTTTTCGATGATTTTAAGTTCCCTGGCCCCCACCGCTTTATTTTTGCCATGGATGTCCAATCCCTATATACTTCCATCCCCCATCAGGAAGGTCTCAAAGCTCTCTGCTTCTTTTTGGATTCCAGACCTAATCAGTTCCCCTTTACCACCACTCTGCTCCGTCTAGCGGAATTAGTCCTTACTCTTAATAATTTCTCCTTTGGCTCCTCCCACTTCCTCCAAACTAAAGGTGTAGCTATGGGCACCCCTGTGGGTCCTAGCTATGCCTGCCTTTTTGTTGGCTTTATGGAACAATCTATGTTCCGTGCCTATTCTGGTATCTGTCCACTTTTCCTTCTCTACATCGACGACTGCATTGGCGCTGCTTCCTGCACGCATGCTGAGCTCGTTGACTTTACTAACTTTGCCCCCAACTTTCACCCTGCCCTCAAGTTTACCTGGTCCATTTCCGACACCTCCCTCCCCTTTCTAGATCTTTCTGTCTCTGTCTCTGGAGACAGCTTATCCACTGATGTCTACTATAAGCCTACTGACTCTCACAGCTATCTGGACCATTCCTCTTCTCACCCTGTCTCTTGCAAAAATGTCATCCCCTTCTCGCAATTCCTCCGTCTCCACCGCATCTGCTCTCAGGATGAGGCTTTTCATTCCAGGACGAGAGGGATGTCCTCCTCTTTTTTTTTTAAAAAGAAAGGGGCTTCCCTTCCTCCACTATCAACTCTGCTCTCAAACACATCTCCCCCATTTCACGCACATCTGCTCTCACTCCATCCTCCCACCACCCCAACAGGAATAGGGTTCCCCTTGTCCCCACCTACCACCCCACCAGCCTCCGGGTCCAACATATTATTCTCCGTAACCTCCGCCACCTCCAACGGGATCCCACCACTAAGCACATCTTTCCCTTCCCCCCCCTCTCTGCTTTCCGCAGGGATCACTCCCTACGCGATTCCCTTGTCCATTTGTCCCCCCCCATCCCTCCCCACTGATCTCCCTCCTGGCACTTATCCTTGTAAGCAGAACAAGTGCTACACATGCCCTTACACTTCCTCCCTTACCACCATTCAGGGTCCCAAACAGTCCTTCCAGGTGAAGCGACACTTCACCTGTGAGTCAGCCGGGGTGATATACTGCATCCGGTGCTCCCGATGTGGCCTTCTATATATTGGCGAGACCCGACGCAGACTGGGAGACCGCTTTGCTGAACACCTACGCTCTGTCCGCCAGAGGAAGCAGGATCTCCCAGTGGCCACACATTTTAATTCCACGTCCCATTCCCATTCTAACATGTCTATCCACGGCCTCCTCTACTGTAAAGATGAAGCCACACTCAGGTTGGGGGAACAACACCTTATATTCCGTCTGGGTAGCCTCCAACCTGATGGCATGAACATCGACTTCTCTAACTTCCGCTAATGCCCCACCTCCCCCTCGTACCCCATCCGTTATTTATTTTTATACACACATTCTTTCTCTCACTCTCCTTTTTCTCCCTCTGGCCCTCTGACTATACCCCTTGCCCATCCTCTGGTTCCCCCGTCTTTCTCCCTGGACCTCTTGTCCCATGATCCTCTCATATCCTTTTTGCCAATCACCTGTCCAGCTCTTGGCTCTATCCCCCCCCCCCTCCTGTCTTCTCCTATCATTTTGGATCTCCCCCTCCCCCTCCCACTTTCAAATCTCTTACTAACTCTTCCTTCAGTTAGTCCTGACGAAGGATCTCGGCCTGAAACGTCGACTGTACCTCTTCCTAGAGATGCTGCCTGGCCTGCTGCATTCACCAGCAACATTGATGTGTGTTAATTAATTAGGTGCCGCCCAGCACGCAAATGTCGGCCCAGATCAGAGGCAATGCAATCGGCAATCACCTCTGATCTGGGCTGACAATTACATGCCGGGTGGCACCTAATTAATTAGCATATTTATTTCGGGTTTTTACTTAAAGATGTGCTGTGTGCCTCCCGGCTACCGCTGCATTCTCCGCGAATCGCTATCTGTCCGCGGCTCGGGGGCTGGGGTGGTGGGAAACTGGGGTGTCATCTCATCGTCGATCAGGGCAGGCAGCTCATCTTCTCCTATGACTGCCTGCCTCGATGTCGAAGGTCGAGGTTCGTCGTCAGCTGTGGCTGATGTGGAAGGCTTGCTTGACTGTTGAGCCTCACGCATTTTTAGATATACAGTTCTTTGTAAGGACTCAAACCATCTTGCAAATATGCTCTAAACTGACGTACCCTTTCAAAATTAAAGTCATACTTTATCATTACTCATTCGGTTTCGGTTGTTATCCTTTCCTCTCCCAACTGCATCAGCTCTTCATCTATCAGTTCTTGGTCATGGGATGCCAAAACCTCTTCAACATCACCTTCGTCAACTTCCACAAGCCAAACTCACTTTGTCCTTGCTTCGTTCACCACAATCAAAACTCTTAATTATGTCTAGTTTTACGCTAAGTGCAACACCCTTACGAGCTCTTTCAGGCTTTTCTGATACCTTAGAACTTATCTTGCAAACTGCTGCTCACAGGCATGTGTTAAGCAATGCCAGCTAGAATGCCGTTCCAAATCTGGGGGAGAGCAGCTGCTCGGGGCGCGCGCTGATTTTTATAAGTCGCTGCCTTTTTTTTCACGCGCTGTTTTTCTTCGTAACAGTAAATACATCTTCTGTTAGCAAAAACAGGGAACTAATGTAGGTCTTTCGTAACAGTGAGGTTTCATAAAGCGAACATTCGAAAAGCGGGGGACACCTGTATAGCAAACATTAATTTCAACAGCAACCAGTCTTCAGACCTGAAGGTGGACTGGTGATTTGAGTTTAAAATGCAGCTAGGAACAATGGTGTTCAAACGCAGGGCTGATTGCAAAGAAACACCCCATTGATCTAAAATGTTTGCATATGCATGAATGCAGCCCAGAGTCAGTGGGGATTAACATTCATTTTGGGTGTCTGGAATGATGCGATGAAGATTAGGTGCTTGAAAATTATATGCAATTCAAAGGAAGCATTATAGATACATTGTAACTATAAAATTGTTCCACACTTATCTTTGAAATTTAGCATATAAAAATGCGGTGTAATATTGGGTCAAGAAGCCTCTTCTAAGAGTGTCTCCAGTTTGATGCCTGCTCGTGTGCTGAATACAAACTTATATTGTCATCTTCAGCGTCTCCCGATGACTTTGTTCCCAGTCACATCACTCTGCAGCTGTTGCACTTTATTGCATATTCAGTTATAGTTTTACCTTCTTATATCTGAATGCACGGTACAATTTGATCTGTATAAACTGCATGCAAGACAAACTTTTTATGTGCATCTCAGTACACATGACAATAATAAACCAATTTCAAAAGATTCATATCAATACTCAAAGAAAAAAAAAGGGACCTGTGGGACTCACGACATACAGAAAAGAATAGCAGACATTCAAAATAAGGCCAAGATTAACATATATGCAAAATAACAAGGCAACAAGACTCATAAAGATCAATCAGAAACAGGTTTAATATCACCAGCATGTGTCATGAAATTTGTTAGCTTTGCAGTAGCAGTATAATACAATACATAATAGAGAAAAAATGAATTAAAGTGTATATTAACTAGTTAAATTATGTAGGGCAAAAATAGAAATTAAAAAGTATGAGGTTGTGTTCACAGGTTCAATGTCCATTTAGAAATGGGGTGGCAGAGAGGAATGAGCTGTTCCTGAATCATGCCTTCAGGCTTCTGTACCTCCTTCCAGAGGGTAGCAACGAGAAGCACGCTGGACAACGACAGCTCTTTCAGAAACTCAGCATTGTATAAAGCATGAGACCGATATTTGTTGTGTCTGTTAAAGTTTCCTGGCATGCTACTGGAGTGGAAATCTGAAGAACAATGAGGTGTTCGGCATTAACGCACATTTTCGAGGAAAGGGCAAGGTTAGCAATTCACCAACAATCATGGCTCACATTTTCACCCTCTGAATGAGATAAATTGCCTTGCTGCAGGGAATCTCTGTGGCCTCGATCGAACAAGACATCAAGTTTATGCACTTCAACAACATACCAGACTATGTTTTTATCAATAAGAGTTTGCAGGTTTTTAAACAGCACATTTATATTGCTAAACTACTATACACAGTGGTAGTGGTGGCAGCAGTTCAGTCCCTTGGAACTATATACATCAATGTAATCTTTTTGGAGCTACTGTCTGGAATGCACAACACAAGTTTTTTGTTCAACACCAAGCGTCTAGCCATCTTTGATGCTGAAAGAATGCATGTAGATGAACAGGTCTTTCAGCCTACAACACAAAATATTCTGCAAATGTTGATAATCCAGAGACAAACAGACACACACAAACAATGCTGGAGGAATTTAACAGGGTAGGCGCCATCTATAGTAATCAAAATTATGTTTAACATCACTGGCATATATTGTGAACTTTGTTAACTTTGCAGCAGCAGTACAATGGAATACACAGTAAGAGGAAAAAAACAATTACTATAAGTAATATTAATTAAATTAAACAAGTAGTACAAAAACAGAGACACAAGAAGTTGTATTCATGGGTTCAAAGTCCATTCAGAAATCTGATGGCAAAGAGAAAGAAGCTGTTTCTGGATCGTTGAGTGTGCCTTAAGGCTCCTGTATCTCCTTCCTGAGGGTAACAATCAGAAGAGGGCATGTCCTGACTGATAGGAGTTATTAATGACGGATGCTGGCGTTTTGAAGATACCTTGAATACCATGGAGGTTAGCGCCCATGACAGAGATGACTAATTTTACAACGCTCTGCAGCTTACCGCGACCCTGTGCAGTAGCTCCCCCCACCCCTTACCAAACAGTGATGCAGCCAGTTAGAATGCTCTCCATGATACATCAGTAGAAATTAAGTGTTTTTGGTAACATACTAAATCTCCTCAAACCTTTAATGAAATATGGGGCAAAACACACACAATGCTGGAGGAACTCAGCAGGCCAGGCAGCATCTATGGAAAGGAACAAAGAGCAACATATTGCACCAAGACCCTTCATCAGTTTACTCATTTTCTTAAGACCAAAATTTTTTGATTTGTTACTATACCTGTACAGATACCCACAAAAGATTCCCATAAAACTGCACCATTTAATTTACAGAAACAAGTGCCCAACAGTTTTTCATACCAGTTGTTTCTTTCAGTAACAATTTATAATTGGCCCGCATTTGTTCCTTGTACCACTCATATGGAGGATCAATTTGACTAAGTACTTTGACAACAGCCCAATACCTCATCAATCCAGATGTTTAATACAATTGAAATGAATGAATGAATGAATGAAGAGGACAAAATGGTTTTCCCCAATCCATCTGAAGGACCCTGGCCCATATGAAATTACTTAGCTAAAATTATTTATTTAAAGCTCCAAGTATTAGAACTATTTAATCTTTTCATTCTCCAGATATTTATGGAGACTTCATAATACAGTGACAAGGGCACATTATTGGATGACATTAAACCAGGAACTTAATTTATTTTAGTCCAATAGCTTTTAACTAAAAAGTTCAGCTGTCTGATCCTTAAGAAACAATGAAGTAGTACATCAGGGAATGAATATCAGGCACCCTGTTGTTCTCCCCACATTCTCAAGAACTCTCCCACTTACCTTCATATGGGAACGAACTGGAGTATCAGAGAAACCCCCATACAGTCTTAAAGAGAACACAAACTCCACACAGACAACACCAAAGGGAAGAATTGGATACAGATCATTGTGGCCGTAAGGCAACAGCTTGATGAGCTGCACTATTGTACCATTCTTAAACAAAATTGTTATACATGTATCAACATATAACAGTGATGAGTACACAAAATCTAAAACTTTGTTATGATCTCCTTCGATTACTTGCAAAATGTAAAAAAACAGACCCACCACTTCTCTAAAAGTGATGACTGAGAACACAACTTCTAGGTTTATTAAAGAAAACCTCTTCTGGAAAAGTAGACTAAAGGACTAAGAATAAGCAGCAGCCTAGACACAAGGATGAAAGTGTTCAAAATACTGCTTTACACCTTCAGCATCACTTGCTTTTGTAATGTCCAACATAGAAACTACAGTCACAGCAGCTGAGGCCTCAGAGTGGGCAGTGTGGATAAATGAACTGCTGCACTTCTGCCATTATCGTAATTTTTAAACTTTCCTAATAGTGACTGTCAGTGGCAGGATGGAGATATGTCTCTACCAAATGAGGTGCAAGTTGCTCCTTCACACCGCTAGTCTGAAGATCACCCTTGGACAAGGTGTAGCACCTGCTTAGCCCCTACCCCCAATCAAGGTCACGTGAAGCCATGAGAGCAGGTGGTGGATGTTCGTATGAGCGACCGGTACATATCACAAGTCCTGGTTATGCAACTATTGATGGCAAGCAATCTTTGAAGATTACTGATAATGGTTGGGGCCACCTGCCTTGTAAAGACTGCCTAGAAGGCAATGGCAAACCACTTCCATAGAAAAAATTACCAAGAACAAACATGGTCATGGGAACACCATGATCATCCATGTCATACGACACAGCACATAATGAACAAGCATCGACAGGGACTGCTTTAGAGTTGAAGGAATAGATGGGGCCAGGAAAAATCTCTGAAGCAATAATACTAGGGTAGGGAGGATGGACAGTAGAGAAGTACTTTGAGATCAATGACCATAATACTATTAGCTTTAATACAGTCATGTAAAAAGATATGACTGGTCATCAAGTCCTAAATTGGAGGTAGACATTGGACAGAAACTTAGTTGGTTGGTTTAAATTTTTAATGTCACATGTACCAAGACACAGCGAAAAGTTTTCTTCTCTGTTTGTACAGAACAAATTACACAGAGCAGCGAATTAGAATAAGATAAGACAATAGCAATGAAGAATAAAGTGCAAAAAGCCCTCAAAAGGAAGTCTTGTGGAGGTAAACGATGAAGTGCAAGATCACAGCAAGATAGATTAAGTGTCCCATGTGCAATAAGAGCTGTTGTTGAGTCTGGTAGTATGTGGTTTCAGGCCTTTGCACCTTCTGCCCAATGGCACAGGGGAGAGAACATTCAGGAGAATGATTGGGAAAGGTTGTTTGCAAGCAAAAGGAACACATGGCAAGTGGGTGGCTTTTACAAATAAAATAGCAGGAGTTGAGGGCCAGCATTTTTGTGTTAGAGTAAGGGTAAGGCTGGCAATATTAGGTGCCTTGTGATGAAAAGTCCAGCTGGGGGGGGGGGGGGGGGGAGAGGGGGAGGGGGGAAGAGGCATATACCAGATGTAGGCAGATGGAATCAAGCAAGTCCCTCAAGTGGAAAGAATGCAAGCGAAAAGACAGGCACAAATGGGCCCTGAGATATCGCAGCTAAAAACACAGGGCAGTACAGCACCAGAAGAGATCCTTAACCCCATATTTAAATTAGTAATCAAATGCCCAACGAAACTAATTGTTTGTTGCTACACAATCTCCATATCCATCTAGTTCTTGCACCTAAAGATAGGGAGTCCCAAAAGACTTTAGGAGAAAAAGGGTAGCTCGGTTGAAAGTAGCACCCGTTAAGGATCAGTGTGGTAATCTACTCGTGGAGCCACATAATACAGAGAAATACAGTACAGATGCAGACCAATCAGTCCAGACTGATCACAGTGCCCATCCATATAGTCCTAATTTCCTGCATTCAGCCCATATCCCTCCAGCCCCTTCCTCCATGAACCCACCCAAATTGCTTCTTAAATTATACTACTGTGCCCACCTCAACCTCCTCTTCTTGTGGCTCATTTCATATACCCATCAGCCTCTGCACGAACAACAGGAATTCTGCGGATGCTGGAAATTCAAGCAACACACATCAAAGTTTCTGGTGAACGCAGCAGGCCAGGCAGCATCTCTCGGAAGAGGTACAGTCGACGTTTCAGGCCGAGACCCTTCGTCAGGACTTCATTAGTCCTGACGAAGGGTCTCGGCCTGAAACGTCGACTGTACCTCTTCCGAGAGATGCTGCCTGGCCTGCTGCGTTCACCAGAAACTTTGATGAGCCTCTGCATGAAGTTGACCCTCAAGTCCATTTAAATTTTTCCCCTCTCACCCCAAATGGGTGACAGTTCAGGACTGTGATGAACTCAGATGACTGGAGAACTCAATACTGATGAAGGATCTCAGCCAGAAATGCTGACTGTTCATTTTCCTTAATAGGTGTGCTTGACCCACCGAGTTCCTCCAGCACTGTGTGTGTCGCTCACAACAGATACAAGTTCCTGACCAGACATGTACGCTGCTTGCTTCTATCACTGACATCATCCTGGTGCAACTCAGCAGGTCAAACAGCATCTATGGAAGTGAATAAACAGTCGATGTTTCAGGCTGAGACTCTCCTTCAAGATTGAGAGGGAAGGGGCGAGATGCCTAGAATACAAGTTGGGGAGGGGAAAATAAGCTAAATGGAAGGTCATATGGGGTGGGAAAGGTCCAGGAGTGGAGAAGAAAGAATCTGATAGGAGGAAAGAGTGGACAATAGCAGAAAGGGAACAGAGAGGGGACCCAGGGGGAAGTAATAGGTGGTGTGAAGTAGTAAAAAGGTTGGGGGGGATTTTTTTTTTTTTTTTAATATATACACCGGAAGGAGAAATCAATGTGCATGCCATCAGGTTGGAGGGTACCCAGATAGAATACAAACGTTGCTCCTCCCCAGAGGTTGGCCTCATCTTGGCACAAGAGGCAACATGTCAGAATGAGACTGGGAATCAGAATTGAAATGTTTGGCCACCAGGAAGTTCGACTTGCAGCAGATGGTGTGGAGATGCTCAATGAAGTGGTCCCCAATTTATGATGGGTCTCGCCAATGCAGAGAAGGTTGCACCAGGACCACTGGACACAAGATGTGGCCCCAGCAGAATCGCAGGCAAAACACTGCCACACCTGGAAGGACTGTTTGAGGCCCTGAATAGAGATGAGGGTATTCTCTTGCCTTAAATTTGTGACTCAGACATTTTGGATTCTTCCACTTGGATTGCTCTATGCACAATAGAACTCTTTGTTGATCATTGTCCCCAAATGATTTTTCTTAAATTAATAATTAATCTAAAAAGACTATTTAGTCAAAAGCATTCAATCAATTTCAAATACTCACTCTGCCAATTGAATTTAAATTTCTAGATATCCAAGTCTGAGAATCCTGGAGGCCTGGAGACAGCCTGTCTAGGCATTTGAGGGCAGATGGGTGACAGATTGGAGAAAGGCTTGTTTTGGTTATTGCTGCTACTTGTGTTCTTCTGTGGAATAATGACAGTATGCTATGTTGGCACTTAAATGTGTGGCGACACTTACAGGCTGCCCCCAGCACATCCTTGGGTATGTTGGTTGTAACACAAATAAAACATTTCAATGTACATGTGATAAATCTGAATCACGTCAAATACAGTGGGAATAGTGCTCATTTCATACACAAAGTTGTTTTAATTTTTCATAGCCATTTTAACACATTTCACATGCAAGAGCCAGTGACAGATTTAGCCCTGAAGCAGTTGCCAGATTTCTTGTGTGTATAGATAGGCACAGTTTGAATAACAATGAAGGAAATGTCTGAGGCAAAGGAATGTAAGCACAATGGACTGATCCATATGCCATGAAAAAAATCCTCAAGTGCTTGTACTGCATAGTGGATTTTAACGAGTAAACCCAGCTCTGCAAACTGACTTGTGAACAGATTCCCAAACTGCATACGTATTGAAAATGCCGATAGTCAAGATCCTGGGTGTCAATATCTCTGAAGCTCTATCCTGAGTGCAACACATCAATGCAGTTACACAAAGGCAGCACGACAGCGGCTATATTTCATTTGGAGAGAGAGGACATTTCGTATGCTACCAAAGGCACTCGCAAATATTTACAGATGTACCGTGGAGAGCATTCTAACTGGCTGCATCATTGTTTATTGGGGGAGGGTCAAGGATTAATAAGCTGAGAAAGTTGTAAACTCAGCTCCATCATGGGTACTAGTCTCTGCAGCATCCAGGACATCTTCAGGGAGAGATGCCTCAAAAAAGAAGGCATCATCCATCACTAAGGACCACCATCGTCCAGGACATGCCCTCCTTCCCCCTTCTCAGGCACACACTCAATAATTCAGTAATGGATTCTTCCCCTCTGCCAACCATTTTCTGAATGGACATTAAACCCATGAACACTACTTCTTCCCCCTCTTTATGCAGTATTTAATTTAACATTTAACATATACATCATGCTGTAATTTACAGTAATTTATTGCGTTGTACCACTGACGCAAAACGTTAAACCAGACTCTGACATGACAAGTTGCAATTTTGAATCTTGTGGTAATACAGATGTGAAATTTCAAAAATCCAACTATCGCCACTGAAGGTCATTTCAGTAAAATTATCAATTAGGTTGGATTGAGTTGGCAGTTTACTTGTAAATGTTTCATCACCATACGAGGAAACATCAACACTGTACTGATAATTTGTGGTATGTCCTCCAAATGCTTGGCCTTTACAGGTTTCCCCCGCTATCCAAAGGTAGAGCGTTTCTATGAAATGGTTCATAAGCTGGAATGTCATAAAGTGAATAAGCAATTACCATTTATTAATATGGGAAAACTTGAGCGTTCCCGGCCCAAAAAATAACCTACAAAATCATGCCAAGTATCACATAAAACCTAAAATAGCAGTAACATATAGTGAAAGCAGGAATGATATGATAAATACACAGCCTATATAAAGCAGAAATAATGTATGTACAGTGCAGTTTCACTTGGTGGAATCGGGAAGACTCCAATAAATTGCAGTTTCATCACAGTTAAACACTTGCTTATATGAATAAGCACCTGATGCAATCGGCAATTGCCTCTGATCTGGGCCAACATTTACGTACCGGGCGGCACCTAATTAATTAACTTGTTTATTTTGACTTTTTTCTTAAAGATGTGCTAGGTGCGTCTCGACTACTGCTACACCACTGCATTCTTCACGGCCCGGAGGTTGGGGACCACTGCTTAAACTATGAAGCTGCCCTCGCCTCAGAAACCGATCAAACCACCCATGACTACCTTTAAATTCCACTTTCATCACCATCATCCAGTGCTTTCTGTTTCAACTTATTAAAAAGACTAACTGATTTATCCTTAAGTATAAAACTTAACGGAACACCATACTTTGTACACCCATCAATCCACTCAAGCAATAGGCTTTCCATTTTATCCATTATTGGATGCTGACTAAGAGAGACCACTTTGCTAAAAGCAGAACCAACAGTAACATCGGCAGCTTTAAAATTTCTCTCTCTGCGTATAAATAGTGCGAATGGTGGACGCAGGCAAGTTCAACGTGCAGACAATGTCCTTACTTCGTTCACCATGATCGCAACGCTAATGTCTAGTTTTACGTTAAGTGTAACACCCTTACGAGCTCTTTTAAGCTTTTCTGATACCTTAGAACTCACCTTGCTAACGGATGCACAAAATAAATCGAGATAAAACACGTGTTTAAGCAATGTTGGCTAGAATGCAGTTCCGGGGGAGGAGCTTGGCTGCTCGGATGCGCGCTGCCTTTTCTCGTAACAGTGAAAACACCTGTTAGTGAAGACAGGTAACTAACGTAGGTCTTTTGTAACAGCAAGGTGCCGTAAAGCGAACGTTCGGAAAACGGGGGCCACCTGTATATACTTATCAGCCAGCTGGTAGACATCATTTCAGAAACACAATTGCAATGTGGGGAAAAAATCTCACTGCTGATTGGCTGAGTGGTGAACATAGTGCACTGTGGTCTGGAATTTTGCCTGCATCGGGTCATAAGTAGGAGAGGTCTATATGTCTTTTTACAGGGGAAAAAAAAAATCAGCAACAAGATTTCTGCCCCACATTTCTTCCCCCACAACTGAGTTTCCAAAATGACAACCTATCAACTGATTGAAAAGTATACAAGTGCTGTATAACTCATCGCCTACCTAAGGCCACGAACTTATCAATCACCCCTGCTGTGGACACTTTCTGGAGGTCCAAGATCCGTATGCTCCATGACCTCTGGACTAAGTGTATACATGTAGGAGGGGAATATGTTGAAAAATAAATGTACTAGGTTTTCTAAAATTGACTTCTTCTACCTTAGGCCACGAACTTATCAATCACCCCTCGTATGTATACCGTATACAATCCCTGAGATTCATCTCCTTACAGGCAGCCACAAACGGAAAAAAAAGAACTCTTTTTTTAAAAAAAGGCCATCAACACCCAATGTGCAGTAAGAACAAATGAGTCCATAGCCACAAAGCCACTGCAGCTGGTCCGGGAGCCAGCCATTAGCTGCTGGTGACAGCCAGAGCTCAGCATAGTGATGAATAAAGCTCAGCATGTCCCTCACTTTTGAGCCCAATTCAATCCACACCCCATCTTTCCAACGTGGCTCAGAGCTTAAACCAGTCATACATCGGCTTCTCCCTCACTCTTGGGCCCAGGTCCCACCACCTCAGATCTACCACTTCAAATTGTTTTCAAGTCCACTCCAGCAATGGCCAAACATTGGCTTGTTCCTCATTCTCAGGCCAGGACCCTACTGCCTCAACTCAGCCCATATACACCACGACCGCCCTGCAACTTCGAGACTTGAATAGGTTTGGACTGCATTCCTTAGAACGTAGAAGATTGAGAGGATATTTGATGGTGGTATGGATAGAGTAATTGCAGGCAGGGTTCCGCCCCCCCCCCCCCGAGGTGTTGGGTGGGACAACAATCAGAGGTTATGGGTTAAGGGTAAAAGGTGTGAAGTTTAAGGGGAACATGAAGAGAAGCTTCTTCAATCAGAGGGTGGTGAGAGTGTGGAATAAGCTGCCAGCACAGGTGGTGCCCACGAGCTCGATTTCAACATTTAAGAGAAGTTTGGATGGGTGTGAAGGGCTATGGTCCCGGTGCAGTTTGATGGGAATAGGTAGTTTGAACGGCTTCAGCACAGACTAAATGGGCCAAAGGTCCTGTTTGTGTTGTTTTTCTCTGTTCACAATGCAAAAAAAATGGCAGGTCATACAGGAGTTCAAAAGCACAACTCCAAAAGGGGATTTACAGGCTATTGATTGCAGTGATCGTGGCCCAGAAAAATATGATTAATTAGCTCACATGTTGAAACAATGAAAACAAAGCATCACATTTTTTTTTTAAAAAAACGATTTTACTGGATGCAACGGGCAAATTGTCAGTAAAGTGCTGTCTTGACATTTTCTAAGCGGAAGTATCTTTGGGATACTGAACATACTTTGTTGCACTACAGTTGGCACAGCTGTTTTACAACTAACAAAAATACTTGTTACAATAAAAGACAGCGGTGTTCCACAGGGATCTGTTCTGGGACCCCTTCTCTTTGTGATTTTTATAATTGACCTGGATGAAGAAATAGAAGGATGGGTTAGTAAGTTTGCAGATGGCACAAAAGTTAAGGATAGTCCGGAGGGTTGTCAGAGGCTACAGCAGGACATTGATAGGATGAAGAACTGGGCTGAGAAGTAGCAGATAGAGTTTAACCTAGAAAAGTGTGAGATAGTACATTTTGGTAGGTCCAATCTCAAGACAGAATATAGTATTAATGGTAAGACTCTTGGCAGTGTGGTGGATCTGAGAGATCTTGGTGTTTGTGTCCATAGGGCACTCAAAGCTGCTGCGCAGGTTAACAGTGTTATTAAGAAGGCGTGTGGTGTGTTGGCCTTCATCAACCATGGGAATGAGTTCAAAAGCTGATAGGTAATGTTACAAGAACTTGGTCAGACCCCACTCAGAGTACTGTGTTCAGTTCTGGTCACCTCACTACGGGAAGGATGTGGATACTATAGAAAGAGTGCAGAGGAGATCTACAAGGATTTTGCCTGGATTGGAGAGTGTACCTTATGAGAATAGGTTTAGTGTACTTGACCTTTTCTCCTTGGAGCAACAGAGGATGAGAGGTGATCTGATAGAGGTATACAAGATGATGAGGGGCATTGATTGGGTAAATAGCCAGAGGCTTTTTCCCAGGGCTGAAATGGCTAACACAAGGGGGCTGAGTTTTAAGGTTCTTGGAAATAGGTACTGTACCAAGGAGATGTTGGGGTAAGTTTTCCCACACAGAATGCGATGGGTGCATGGAATGCACTGCTGGTGGAGATGGAAGCAGATACAATAGGTCTTTTAAGAGCCTTTTAGATAGGTACATGGAGATTAGAAAAGTAGGGGGCTATGCGCTAGGGAAATTCTAGGCAGCTTCTGGAATAGGTTACATGGTCGGCACAACATTGTGGGCCAAAGGGCCTGTAATGTGCTGTAGAATTTCTATGTTCTATAAAACTGTGTACTAGTTTCTAATACAGAGGAATTTATCCACGTCGTGTTCATTTGCCTGTAAATGAACAAAATCAGCACAGACACCTCATGCAGAAAATGAACTGCCTTCATGTAATGCTGGCAATAATTAGAGCTTCCAAATCTTGATTATCATTGCAACATTCAAGACACTTGTTGATACCTTCAAATTCTTTGTAGTTCCTAATTTGTTGAAGTAATGAAATCATTTTTGTTTACTCCCAGCCACTTCTGGCATCTCCTAAACCTCATTGCTGGAAATCACAGTGAACAAAATAGTTCTGAATTGTCTTCTTGCCCATCTATCTCTCACCAACTATCAGTGACAAAAACTCACTGTTTTGAACACAAACTCACACGCTATTTTAAAACCTGCTCACTCGATGTACTTTTTTTTGCAAACAACAGGAATTCTGCAGATGCTGGAAATTCAAGCAACACACATCAAAGTTGCTGGTGAACGCAGCAGGCCAGGCAGCATCTGTAGGAAGAGGTGCAGTCGACGTTTCAGGCCGAGACCCTTTTAGCCTGAAACGTCGACTGCACCTCTTCCTACAGATGCTGCCTGGCCTGCTGCGTTCACCAGCAACTTTGATGTGTGTCACTCGATGTACTGTTGTGTCTTACGGCCACCCAAGATCAAGTGACAGATGCTGGTTGGAATCTGTTCGGCAACGGTCTCCTCTCCCAATTAAGCAGCACAGTTTCAAAACTAAATGAAGGAAATCAGGACTACTATCTCAATTAGTTTTTGTTATTTAAGAGTTGTCCCAAATAGGTGGTTGATCCGATTAACCGATGGCCCAATTAAATAGAATCCACTATATATTAGATAGATATCTATCTATCTAAATAGAATCCACTATATATTACGCACATGCATATAAACACACATTTCCAATTTAGTAAACAAAATTACAAAATTTATCAGAAAGGGGAATATGAACTAACCTTGGTTCTCTATTTGAAAGCTAGATGAAATTTCAGACAATAAAATGAACTCTAATACAATGTGTATATAAAAACAAATCCTCATCTGTGTCTAGCCATGCAAGAGGGAAAGAAACAATATCATTTCCTTTAATAGCAGTCTCAGCTACCCACAATATAATTTATAATTATAGATTCTCCATTTCAAATGAGTGAGGCTACATAATTGCTTCCAATGCTATTCCGCTCCACCTTCTCCATGTTCAGCAGTACTCAGCATTGATATGTTATGTATTTCTCTTTCATCAAACACTGCCTGATCTACTGATTGTGTTTTTATTTCAGATTCCTCCAAGTCTATCCACCCAGAATTACCAATAGAAACCAAAGTGCTGATTTTACAAAAGCATACACAATTGCAACAAGGAGACAAAAGAGACTGCAGATGCTGGAAATCTGGAACAACACAAAAATGCTGGAGGATCTCAGCAGGTCAGGCAGCATCTATGGAGGAAAATGAACAGTTGATGTCCCAGGTCAAGACCCTTCATAAGGAATCAAAAGAATGGAGATTGTTCATTTATTGAGGTGAGGAGAGGGAGCATGGTGGGAAGAGGTGTAGCAAGAACTCCACTGATAGGCTGTAATGCTGAATGAGGTTTGCGGGTCTTCAAGTGAGACAGAAAACATTGCCTGCGAATAAGTATATCATTTACAAACAGTAAGAATTCAAACGAACATTCAACGTACTTAGTTAAAGCGCATGCAGAGCATACCTTCCAAATGGCCATTGAGCACCACTTGCTTTAAACAAAGGGAGGGAGAGCACAAGAACCTCCCACACGTGCTCTCTCTATACCTAGGATATTTGAAACTGGACACCAGGCAGCTAACCAATGGGAAAAAGCAGCTGCAGTTTCTAAACCAACTAATCATGACTGAAGCAACTTTTGACAATCACAATAAGCTATGCCCCCCCCCCACCAAACATAGGTAAATGACAGGTGGCGTGGGAGTGATGCAAGGTGGTGGATGTGAAAGGTAAAAGCGACAAATAAGCAAAGATGAAATCTAGTAGCAAAGGACAATGGACCAAAAAGAGGAAGGAGGTGAAGAGGGGAACCACAGGGAGAAATGTTGGGGGGGGGGGGGGGGGAGTGATGGGCAGATTGAAAGGGTGGGGAAAGGGAAAAGGGAAGAGTTCATGGAGTCAGGCTTCCTTCATCATATTCCAAACCTCTGCAGGGGATCCGAACATACAATTTGTATTTCCAATTGCCTGTGGTATCATTAATATCACTAAATGCCAATATCATCCTGTATATAAACATTTCTTAGTTTATGTACAAAGTGTTAAATATCTTATTCCTCAAGTAAATAACTTGCATTTGCACATATTATGTTCAATTTACTACCTTCTAGCCCATTCATCTGAACTACATGTTTCCCCCACTATCCGAAGGTAGAGCGTTCCTATGAAACGGTTTGTAAGCCGGAATGTCGTAAAATGAATAAGCAATTAACATTTATTAATATGGGAAAAAATTTCTGAGCGTTCCCAGACCCAAAAAAGTAACCTACAAAATCATGCCAAGTAACACATAAAACCTAAAATAACAGTAACATATAGTAAAACCAGGAATGATATGATAAATACACAGCCTATATAAAGTAGAAATACTTTTCTGCAGCACTGTCTAGCGCAGCAAAAATCTCGCAGAAGCACTCTCAGCAGAAACACTCTGTCCAGTAACCTTTAGGCTATGAAGCTGCCAAATCATACCAAATAACACATAAAAATACACACCCTATATAAAGCAGAAATAATATATGTACAGTGCAGTTTCACTTGGCGGAATTGGGAAGACTCCAATAAATTGCAGTTTTGTCACAGTTAAACACTTGCTTATACGAATAAGCACCAGATGCAATCGGCAATCGCCTCTGATCTAGGACAACATTTACATGCCGGGTGGCACCTAATTAATTAGCTTGTTTACTTCGGCTTTTTTCTTAAAGATGTGCTGGGTGCGTCTCGACTACCGCCGCACCACTGCATTCTTCGCGGCCCGGAGGGTGGGGGACCACTGCTTAAACTATGAAGCTGCCCTCGCCTCAGAAATTGATCAAACCACCCACGACTACCTTTAAATTCCACTTTCGCAACACTTTCATCACCATTGTCCAGTGCCTTCTGTTTCAGCTTATTAAAAAGACTGACTGATTTATCCTTAAGTACAAACCTTAACGGAACACAACGCTTTGTACACCCATCAATCCACTCAAGCAATAGACTTTCCATTTTATCTATTATTGGATGCCAACTAAGAGAGACCACTTTGCTACAAGCAGAACCAACAGTAACATCGGCAGCTTTCAAAATTCTTTCTCTCTGTGTATAAGTAATGCGAATGGTGGACGCAGGGTAGTTCAACGCACGGACAATGTCCTTACTTCGTTCACCACGATCGAAACCCTTAATTATGTCTAGTTTTATGCTAAGTGTAACACCCTTACGAGCTCTTTTAGGCTTTTCCGATACCTTAGAACTCACCTTGCTAACGGACACACAAAATAGATCAAGATAAAGCATGTGTTTAAGCAATGCCGACTAGAATGCAGTTCTGGGAGAGGAGGTTGGCTGTTTGGGCATGCGCTACCTTTTTCCGTAACAGTGAAAACACCTCCTATTAGTGAAAACAGGTAACTAATGTAGGTCTTTCGTAACAGCAAGGTGTCGTAAATCGAACGTTCGGAAAACAGAGGCCACTTGTATATAGTTCTTTGCAGACTGAGCCCTCGAAATTCTTTGCCCCCCCCCCCCCCCGCCACCAAGCTTTACATCAGTAGAAAACTTGGATCAATACAGGGCCTTTTCAAATTCATACAAGTTGTGAAGACAGCAAGCCTAGACACCCTATAAGAAATAGCTTGGCAACTTAGACAAGACCCAGTTACTCCAAATCTCTTTTGGTCTTAAACTAATTCTTCATGCAAATATAGTTCTCCCAATCCTTCAAGCTCATGCAGGAGTGAGATTATATCATCTTGTTGAGTGGTGTCGCCGCAACAACCTTGCACTTAATGTCAGTAAGACCAAGAGGACCGATTGTGGACTTCAGAAAGGCCAAAGGAACACACACCAGTCCTCAAAGGGATCAGAAATGGAAAGGGTGAACAATTTCAAGTTCCCAGGTGTGATCATCTCTGAGGATCTATCCTGGGCCCAACATATTGATGCAGTTGTAAAGAAGGCACAATTGTGGCTATATTTCATTTGGAGTTTGAGGAGATTTGGCACATCACCAAAGACACTCAAATTTCTACAGATGTACTGTGGTGAGCATTTCAACTGGTTGCATCACCATCTGGTGTTGGGGGGTGGGCTACTGCACATGATCTAAAGCAGCTGCCGGATGTTGTGAACAGTCAGCTCCGCTCCACCATGGGCACGAGCCTCCCTAATATCAGGACATCAAGAAGCAATGCCTTGGAAAAGTGGCATCCATTATCAAGGACCCCCATCACCCAGGACACGCCTTCTTCTCATTGCTACCATCAGGAAGGGGGTACAGAAGCCTGAAGGCATACACTTCAGAATTTTCTTTTAGTTGAATATTTCCTCTGCCTAAATGTTATTATTTTTCAAGCAACTTTGGCAGAAGTTTTGGAGGCAGTGGATAGCTAGGGATAGCAGGACTGTTTAAGCTGCATTTTCCACTGCTCAACAATATAATTAAAAACAATGAAGGCACAATTATTTAATATGTGATTAATCAAAATAATTTTTTAATTAAGTTTCTTGACAACTGTAATGTGCAATGCAATCCCAACCAATCACTCTCAGACATTTGTAATTGACTACCAAGCCTCCAGTTTGTCAATAAAGCAAAACAATGAACTGCAGGGATACGCTATCTAATCCTTTAAAGTTACACTAAAGTCATAACTGATTTGCTACCTCAGCTCCCCTTTGCTGTCCGACATCCCTCAATTCCCAAAACATTCATATGGTTTCAATCAACTTAATGACTGTGTTGCTCAGGTACAAAATTCCATTGACTTAAGTTTTAACACAAGCTTGTACAATTGCAAACAAAATTTCCCCATCATTCCCATATGGCCAATTCCTTATTCTGAAACTGTGACCACTGGTCATAGACACCTTATCCAGAGAAAACATGCTCACTACATCAAACATAATGGCACTGTTAAGTATTATATTTCAGAGAGATCAGCCATCATTATTTTACGTACAGAGAACAGGGATATTCAGAGTTCAAGTCCATTATCAATGTATACATGATACAACTCAGATTTTTCTCTGAACAAGCAGCCATAAAACAAAGAAACAAAAAAAAGGCTGTCAAACACCCAACGTGCAGGGGGAAAAAAAAACAAATCATACAAGTAAACAGTATTCTGAACTGAAGCCCAGAGAGTCCATCCACAGACTTTTAGTTTAGTACAGAGCATATGCTTCGGGTGCAGGTCAGTGGGACCAGGCAGAAAAATGGTTCGGCACAGCCAAGAAGGGCCAAAAGGCCTGTTTCTGTGCTGTCGTGTTCTATGGTTCAGAACAGCGAGCTAAACTGGCCCAACCCTCACTTCCAGTCCTAATACAGTCACCTTTCCAACTCAGCTCAGCAACTAAATAGTCATCCAAATATCAGATTCAGCTGCTATGATATGCTCTGGGGCCTGGACCCCACCACCTTGATATGGCCTGCATCCAGCTTTTCTGATGGGGCACAACACTTAAGTCGCCATCCAAATGTCAGGTTCAGTTGCTTCAATACAATCTGGGGCCTGGACTTATTCCTCACAGCAAAACTGTCATTGCAAATACATCCTCTTTTAGGTTTGATACCATACTGCGCCATACACTCTTACACTCCCACTAGTGGTCTCACAGGAGCCCCATTTCATTCTAGGAATGACTTCACACAAAATTAATCTCCAGGTTATATATGGTGACATACATGCACTTTGATAATAAATTGACTTTGAACTTATTTGCTTTCCCAATCACTTGTTGCATCTAACTGGCTGCTTCAGCCAAAAAAAAAACAATGAACAGTCCCTATGGTATCATTACACAAACTATGCTAAACTAACCAGATGCTCCCTATTCCCACTCTACTTTCTGTCCATTATCAATTTAAAAAACATATTTGAAATTGATTATGGGCAAAAACTGGGGACAATATACAGTACTGTGCAAAAAGTCTTAGGCATACACAATATAGATATAGCTAGGGTGTCTAAAAGTTTTGTATAGTACTGTATATTATGTAATCCCAGTTAACAAACACAATACTACTGAGCTAATACAAAGCCAAGTGCTGTTTCCCAACCAGCTTCTTATTAAACCAATATACAGTACTGTGCAAGTCTTAGGCACCCTAGCTATATCTATATTGTGCATGCCCAGGTCTTTTTGCATAGTACTGTACATTATCTCCAATTCCTTATTCTCCAACCTTGTTGACAACTGATTTAAAACTGAAAGCCTCCTGAATACCTCAATTCACCAAACCCACTGCTCCCTCCCTTAGCCATTCTAAGTCACATGCTCAAAGAAAATAGTCTCAGAGAATCTCAAAAAGAATCTCAGAGTATAAGGTGACATATACACAATAAAATGACAAATTTACTTTGAACTAAATAAATCAGTCATATTTTTAATTATTCTACAATTTTTAAAAAAATTTCTTTCCATTTTAACACCCTTTTAATAGATGCCAACAGGTTAATAGTTCCATTTTCCCCTTAGCTACTTTATTTTAATTTCCCGGTGACAGACTGACTACTTTTCCTATTAGCTTGTGCCTTAAAGTGATTTTTACTTTGCAAATTAATACTTCATAATCTGTGTAGAGTCCTCAACAGCTGCAGTAAACTTGCTCATCATGTTTGTGGTTTCCTTTACTTCGGTTTAAATCCTTGGTTCTGGATTGAAGCACATCACTTTTTCTGTACAATTCCAAAGCACTGGAGAAGAGTTCCCATCATCTCATCATAATAGCTCCATAAAGAAAGTTTTCAGCACATTTGCCTTCATAAAACAAAGTACTGAGTACAGGAGATGGGATGTTATGCAAGCCCTTGGTGAGGCCTAATTTGGAATATTGTTAGTAGTTTTGGTCACCTACCAACATGAAAGGTAGGTACAAGGATAAGAGGGCTATGGAGGGCTATGATCCTGGTGCAGGTCAATGGGAGTAGGCAGTTTAAAATAGCTCAGCATGGACTAGATGGTCCAAAGGGTCTGGTTCTGTGCTGTACTTCTCTATGACAATTCTCACTGCATATTAAATCCAAAATAATTTTTCTGTCTAGAAAAATACTGCATACATTTGTCTGAACCAGTCTTCCACTGGTTACTGCAAACTTGACTTGATTAAATTACATGTAGATTTAAGTCCTTCACGTTTGCAGTATTAACCATCATATGCTCTTCAAATTTCCTAATTTGTGCCATGTTTATAACTACTTTTAGTCCACTAAACAACAACCACCAATGTTGCTGGTCTCTCCCGGTCCAATAGTTACAGGAGAGGGTGACATCTCACTCCCCTCAACGAGGAGAGGGAGAGCCTGTCCGAGTACCCAAATGCTGGGTTTGTTGGACTCTTTGGGGGAGGGGCTTTTGCTATTGCTTGCATGGTGGGGTGGCGGGGTAGTCAGTGATTCTGCTGGCGCATTTGGGAGAGGGACAGAGTCGATACACCTGCTGCTTGTGCATGGGAGGGGATGTGCTTTGGGATTCTGACATTTCTATCATTCATTCTATGGGGGTTTCTTGTTTCGTGGATGTCCGTGAAGAGAAAGAATTTCAGGTTGTATACATTCTCTGATATCAAATTGATCCATTTGTTTTCTTCCATTCGCCATTGCTTAGCTCCACCAATTGATTCTAATTCCATGTCATTTGCCAATTTAGAGACAGCATCCCTTACTAAGAGTGCTACCCAATCCCTTTCACTCCCACCTCTATTGGTTTCGCATGTATTTTTAAATACACTCCAACATTCAGGTCCCACCATTGGTCACCTTCTAACCAAACTTCTGGAAGAGCAATGAGATTACTCCATTACCATGCTATTCCATGCCCTCACCTTGGGAGGTCTGATCACCTGGCTGTACTTCTACTCCCCGAGTATAGGCAGATACTGAGGACTGCAGCACCAATATATAGAAGGCCACATCGGGAGCACCGGACACAGTATATCACCCCAGCCGACTCACAGGTGAAGTGTCGCCTCACCTGGAAGGACTGTCTGGGGCCCTGAATGGTGGTAAGAGAGGAAGTGTAAGGGCATGTGTAGCACTTGTTCCGCTTACAAGGATAAGTGGCAGGAGGGAGATCAGTGGGGAGGGATGGGGGGGACAAATGGACACATACCAATCCTCAAAGGAATCAGAAGTGGAAAGTGAGAAGCTTCAATTTCCTGGGTGTCAAGATCTCTGAGGATCTAACCTGGTCCCAACATATTGATATAGTTATAAAGAAGGCAAGACAGCAACTATACTTTATTAGGAGTTTGAAGAGATTTGGCATATTAAAAGACCACCTTGATGTTCCACAACTTTTCTGGGACAATGTTCTGTGAACAGAAGAGACAAAAGTTGAGCTCCTTGGCAGAAATGTACACCACTATGTATTGTGGAAAAAGTGCACTGCACACCAACAGCTCATTACAGTTATTCAACAGTAATGCATGGTGGAAGGAGCATTATGGTTTGGGGCTGCTTTGCTGACTCATGACCTAGACAGCTTGCAATCATTGAGCGATCAATAAACTCAATTGATTCAAGACATTTTACAAGAGTATGTCAGGGTAGCAGTCCATCACCTGAAGCTTCATAGAAGTTGAATAATGCAACAAGACAATGATCCAAATCAACAACAAAATGGTTAAAAGGGAGGACATTTGTGTTTTGGAATAGCCAAGTCAGAATCCAGACCTTACCCCAATTGAAGTGCTGTGACATGACCTGAAGAGAGCTGTTCATGCAAGAAATCCCAGAAATACTGATTAATTGAAACAGTTTTGTATGGAAGAATAGTCTAAAATTCTTCCTCGCCATTATGCAAATCTGATCAGCAGCTACAGGAAATGTTTAGCGGAGGTTACTGCTGTTAAAGGAGGTTCTAACAGTCATTAAATACAATGGCTCACATACTTTTTCCTGCCTGGACTGTGAATGATTAAACAATGTGTTCAATAAAGACATGAAAAGTATAATTGTTTGTGTGTTACTAGTTTAGGCAGATTTTGTTTGTTAATTATCATGACTTAGATGAAAATCAAACCACAATCTATGCAGAAAACCTAGGTTATTGTAAAGGGTTCGCAAACTTTTCTTGCAACTTTGTGCCTCTCAATCTTGTAAACCTCTATCAGGTCTTCCCTCAGCCTCCGTCGCTCCAAAGAAAACAACCCAAGTTTGTTCAGTCTCTCATGATGGCACATACCCTCTAAACCAGTCAGCACCCTCAGAAACCTCTTCTGCACCCTCTCCAAAGCATCAATCGGAACTGTAAGCAGAACTCCAGATGTGGCCTAACCAGAGTTTTAAAAAGTTGCAACACAATCTCCTGAGTTTTGAACTCAATGCCTCGACTAATAAAAAACAAGCATTCCGTAAGCCTTCTTAACCACCCTTTTGATCTGTGTAGCCGCTTTCAAGGAGCTATGAACTTGGAACCAAGATCTCTCTGCTCAGCAATGCTATTAAGGATATTGCCCTCAAGTGTATGGTCTCCTTGCATCTGCCCTACCAAGGTGCAACATCTCACAATTATCTGGACTAAATGCCATCTGCCACTTCTCTGCCCATATCTACAACTAATAATCACACTATATTCTTTGCCAGTCTTCTATGCTATCTGCAACTCCATCAATCTTGGTATAATCTGCAAATTTACTAACCCACCCATGTTCATATGTACAACGGCATCTCCCTGGAGAAGGATTTGAATACCAAGTAGTTTTCAAACCAAAGTCACAAACTATCGATAGCTGCCTCACATTCTGAGAAAGGATACCCAACAGCTGGCTCTGTGTCAATTCAACTTCTGTACTACATGATATTAACAAATATTTTCATAGTAGCACACGCAAAAATTTGACCCCAGAAGTCAGCTTTAATTCCTGTTTTCCCGGATAGAACTGATGTATACAATGACATTGCAAACAGGGTTCCTACATGGCAAACTCCAGATAGTACACAAATTTCTTGTTTTACTAATAAAACTGAAGATGCTATACTCTGATAAAAGTTAAGTGGCATCAATTCAATTTATTGTGTACAGTAGCTGTTCTGTTCTGCCTATTTTCCTCCACATGCTCCGGGGACTCACTTGCCTTGAAGTTCTCAAAACTAGTATTTGACAGCAGCTAAATTTATTAACAGTTTGATTAACACTCAAAAATTTCTACAGATGTACTGTGGGGGCTGCATCATTGCCTGGTATATGGGGGGGGGGGGCTATGATACACAGAATTAAAGTAAACTGCAGATCTGTAAACTTTGTCAGCTCTATCACGAACATTATCCTCCGTAGTATCAAGGACACCTTCAAGGAGCATTGCCTCAAAAAGGCGGCATCCATCATTACGGAACCCCATCAACGAAGTTCTCGTTACTATCATAAGGAAGAAGGCACACACTCAATGATTCAAAAACAGCTTCTTCCCCTCCGCCATCCAATTTCTGACTGAACACTGAACCCATGAACGCTACTTCAGTAGACAGACCTTCTACATACTTGAAGAATTTTTTGTACCAAAATATATACTAGTTTTCCAAACCTGCCAACTAAATATTTTTAAAAACTCAAACATGAGGATTTCTGCAGATGCTGGAAATTCAAGCAACACACACCAAAGTTGCTGGTGAACGCAGCAGGCCAGGCAGCATCTCTAGAAAGAGGTACAGTCAACGTTTCAGGCCGAGACCCTTTGTCAGGACTAACTGAAAGAAGAGCTAGTAAGAGATTTGAAAGTGGGAGGGGGAAGGGGAAATCCAAAATGATAGGAGAAGACAGGAGGGGGAAGGATGGAGCCAAAAGCTGGACAGATGATTGGCAAAAGGGATATGAGAGGATCATGGGACAGGAGGCCCAGGGAGAAGGAAAAGGGGGAGGGGCGGGGAAACCCAGAGGATGGGCAAGGGGTATAGTCAGAGGGACAGAGGGAGAAAAAGGAGAGTGAGAGAAAGAGTGTGTGTATATAAATAACGGATGGGGTACGAGGGGGAGGTGGGGCATTAGCTGAAGTTTGAGAAGTCAATGTTCATGCCATCAGGTTGGAGGCTACCCAGATGAAATATAAGGTGTTGTTCCTCCAACCTGAGTGTGGCTTCATCTTACGGCCTCCTCTACTGTAACATGTCTATCCACGGCCTCCTCTACTGTAAACTTCCACCACCTCCAACGGGATCCCCCCACTAAGCACATCTTTCCCTCCCCACCCCTCTCTGCTTTCCGCAGGGATCGCTCCCTACGCAACTCCCTTGTCCATTCGTACCCTCCATCCCTCCCCACTGATCCCCCTCCTGGCACTTATCCTTGTAAGCGGAACAAGTGCTACACATGCCCTTACACTTCCTCCCTTAGCACCATTCAGGGCCCCAGACAGTCCTTCCAGGTGAGGCGACACTTCACCTGAGTCGGCTGGGGTGATATACTGCATCTGGTGCTCCCGATGCAGCCTTCTATATATTGGTGAGACCCCATGCAGACTGGGAGATCGTTTTGCTGAACACCTACGCTCTGTCCGCCAGAGAAAGCAGGATCTCCCAGTGGCCACACATTTTAATTCCACATCCCATTCCCATTCTGACATGTCTATCCACGGCCTCCTCTACTGTAAAGATGAAGCCACACTCAGGTTGGAGGAACAACACCTTATATTCCGTCTGGGTAGCCTCCAACCTGATGGCATGGGAATTGACTTCTCTAACTTCTGCTAATGCCCCACCTCCCCCTCGTACCCCATCCGTTATATATTTATTATTTTTTTCTCTCTCTCCTTTTTCTCCCTCTGTCCTTCTCACTAAAACTCCTTGCCCAACCTCTGGGCTTCCCCCCTCCCCCTTTCTTTCTCCCCATCCCATGATCCTCTCATATCCCTTTTGCCAATCAACTGTCCAGCTCTTGGCTCCATCCTTCCCCCTCCTGTCTTCTCCTATCATTTTGGATCTCCCCCTCCCCCTCTCAAATCTCTTACTAGCTCTTTCTTCAGTTAGTCCTGATGAAGGGTCTCGGCCTGAAACGTCGACTGTACCTCTTCCTAGAGATGCTGCCTGGTCTGCTGCGTTCACCAGCAACTTTGATGTGTGTTGCTTAACTAAATATTTTATTGTTTGCCATGGAGGGAGGGCATGGGAAAGACTGATCAACAGGAATTCCTGTGTACTACTGAGTGCCATTTGAAGTTTTGTCTCTCGTGTGGCTGAGTTATTGATGATGCATTTTCACCACACACAGTCCTTTTCCACACTGCTCTCCTCTTTCATGTGCTCCCTTTAGAAACAATGGATCTTCCTCCTCTGTACTTTGATGTATATTTATCTGAACAGACGTCAGTAACTTCAGTCAAACACACCCTTGCTTCCTTAGTTATCCATAAATTCTTATTGGAGCAACGAGAAATAATACCGCTCAAGAGGAACGAGATGAATTTTTAAAGTGTCCAGGTGGCTCATTTTTAAACACTAAAGTTAGTTCAGATGTTGATCACTTAACTTCAGTAGGAAGGTCAACTAATAAACTCAATCTACCAGTAAAATCCTTTGTGAAAAAAAGAAACAACTTGAGGGCAATACTCCAAAGAAATTAGATCTTTTCAAAAGTAGCTGTTGAAATACAATCTCAACAAATTTCCATCAAATTAGTAAATCAGATTTCAGAATTTTAACCGTGCAACTTGAACAAATGTGTATCAGTCATGGTGACAACAGAATAATCATCTCAAACATGTACTGAACTGAGAAATGTTCCACATATTGTATCATTATATGCCATGTTGTATGATGATGCACACATACATACTCAAGTACTTGTGGGTCCTCACCATATGCATACCCTCACCAGCAACAGTTACAGGGAGCAGTGTAAGCTTGGTCATTTATCATCACCATCTCCTTTGTCTTACTGATGTTGAGCTGCAGATGATTCATGTTGCACCATTTGACAAAGTCCTCCAACAGGAAACTACATTAATCCTTCTGTCCTCCCTTTATGTACCCGACTATTGCCGAGTCATCAGAGAATTCCTGCAGTTGACATGACTCAGTGTTGTATCTAAAGTCTAAGGTAGACAGGAAGGGAGCCAATACAGTCCCCTGTGGGGCCCCAGTGCGGCTTATACCCATATCTGACACACAGCTCTGAAGCCGCACAAACTATGGTCTGTCAGCCAAGTTGTCCATTATCCAGGATACCCTGGAAGTGCCAACCCGCATTGAATGGAGCTTTTCCCCTAGCTATGAAGGCCTTATGGTATTGAAGGCACTCAAGAAATTAAAAAAAAAAACAATTCTTACAGTGCTCACATGGTCTTGACCATTATAGTCCTTGACAATTTTTTTTCCTACAGAAGTCGTTTGCCATTGCTTCTTCTGGGCAATGTCTTTACAAGAAAGGTGACCCCAGCCAATATCAATAGTCTTCAAAGATTGTCTGCCTGGTCAGTGGCTATGTGACCAGGTCTTATGATGTGCAGTAGCACTAGACAAGGTAGTATTATGTGAGGTCTGAGTGTACTCCAATGCAGCGGTCCCCAACCACTGGGCCACGGACCGGTAGCAGGCCGCAAAGTATGTGCTACCAGGCCGTGAGAAAACGATATGAGCCAGCTGCACCTTTCCTTATTCCCTGTTACGCACTGCTGAACTTGAACACCGGGTTGCCAACTGTCCCGTATTTGCCGGGACATCCCCTATATTGGGCTAATTGGTTTGTCCCTTACGGGACCGCCCTTGTCCCTTATTTCCCCCACTAAGGTAGAGCGTTCCTATGAAACCTTTCGTGCCGAAATGGCATGAAGCGTAGAAGCAATTAACATTAATTTATATGGGGAAAAACTTTTGAGCATTCCCAGACCCAAAAAATTACCTAACAAATCATACCAAATAACACATGAAACCGAAAATAACAGTAACATATAGTAAAAGCAGGAATGATATGCTAAATACACAGCCTATATAAAAATAGAAATAATATGTACAGTATAGTCGGGAAGATTAAGCCAAAACCCTTTGGGGGGGGGGGGGAATTGGCACATACGCACATGCATACATCACTTATGCGCACGTCACTCACGCATGCGCACACAGGTCATGGTAGTCTTTCCTGGGGTAAAGTGTCCCAGGATTTGACTGATACTTTTGTCCCTTATTTGGGAGTGAGAAAGTTGGCAACCCTAACTGTAAAAGACACGTTGAGGTGAGTTTAACCCTATTTGAACACCCCCCGGTCAGCCGGTCCGCAAGAATATTGTCAATATAAACTGGTCCGTGATGCAACACCAAGTCCCATTCAGCCATGCTGAACTACTGAGAGAATGGCATTCTACAACAAGGCGGCACTGCTTCATGGAGTCACTTATTTACAGTAGTTTCTTGTTTTACAAGATTAAAGATCTTTAAAATTCACCGTTTTAAAAAGATGGAAATTGAAATCAGAAAAATGGGGAAAAAAAATCAGCGAACGCTGAAAACCCAAAGCAACACACAAAATGCTGGAGGAACTCAGCAGGCCAGGCAGCTTCTACGGAGAAGTGTAAACAGTCAACGTTCTGGGCCAAGACACTTCTTCAGGACTGGAAAGAAAGGGGAAAAAGTCAGAGCAAGCTGATGTGCTGGGCAGGGTGGGGGGGAGAAGAGAAAAAAGGAGCAAGTTATACAAGGTGGCAGGTGATAGGTGAAACTAAGAGAGGGTAAGAAAAGAGCCAGGATATTGATTAATGAAAGAGATAAAGGGCTGGAGAAGCGGGGGGGGGGGGGGGAATCTGATTGGAGAGGACATAATACCACAGAAGAAAAGGAAGGGTGGGGGAAGCACTAGAGGGAGATGATGGGCAGGTCAGGAGATAAGGTGAGAGAGAAACAGGAATGGGGAATGGTGAATGGTGAAGGGGGCAATTATTGGAGGGTCAAGAAAGTGTTGCTCATGTCTTCAGGTTGGAGACTAGCAAAGGTGTTGCTCTCCAACACGAGTGTGGGCTCATCATGGCAGTAGAGGCGGCCATGGACTGACATGGCGCTACAGGCATCCCCTTACCTACCCATCACCTCCCTCTGGTGCTCCTCCCCCTTTCCTTCCATGATCTTCTGACCCCTCCCATCAGATTCCCCTTTCTCCAGCCCTTACCTCTTCCACCAATCAACTTCCCAGCTCACCCTCTCACCTGGTTTCATCAATCACCTGCCACCTTGTACTTCTTCCTCCCCTACCCCTCATCATCTTACTCCAACTTCTCCCCCTTCCTTTCTAGACCTGATCAAGGGTCTCAGCCCAAAACATCGACTGGTTACTCTTTTCCATAGATGCTGCCTGGCCTGCTGAGTTCCTCCAACTTTTTACGTGTTGCCATAGAGGTGAAGAGCTTGGGACCATCACGGTTGAAGGTACTATGATTAAATTCAAGAGAAGGCTCAAAAGGCCAGAGCTGAGGATTATACAACTGGAAGTTTAGCCTTAGTGTATTTTAAATATGCAAAACTCAAAATGTGACCAAATTTGCCAGTAGGATCAACACCCACGTGTACCTTTCAGTACGGCACTTCCATTTAAGGAATAACATTTACAAGCTATTGTTTAGGCACAACTTCACCAGGCACCATAGCTTAGTGGTTAGCACAATGTTTTACAGTAGCAGCAACTCAGGTTCAATTCCCATCGCTGTCAGTAAGCAGTTTGTACCTTCTCCCCATAACCATGTGGGTTTTCTCCAGGTTCTCTGGTTTCCTCCCACAGACCAAAGACGTACTATTTGGTAGGTTAACTGGTCATTGTAAATTGTCCCATGATTAGGTTAGGATTAAATTGGGAGATTGCTGGATGGCACAGCTCAAATTACTGGAAAGGCCTGTCCCATGCTCCAGGTCAATGAATAAATAAAATAGAAAACTTTAGCTCCAACTAAGTGAACTTATTGCTGCACTGGTCACAGCTTTCTATCAATATAACACACTCAGTTTTCCCCATGATTTAGCAAACATCCTGTTTTTGATTCTAAAATTTCAAGAATTATTCATGCATTCTAAAATCTCTTTCAACACATTAAAATAGTTACACCTTGAAATTAGAACTGACTGATGTCACAATAATTAAACGAAAGATCCACACACTAATGGTGCGGTGCTGTCATGCAAATAAGCAGATAATGCTGAACAGCATCTCTAGTGAGCTTCACAATTTCCCGAATTCTACAGAAGTCAAAAACAAAGTTCAAATTAGATTTTTTATCAAAGTACATATATGTCACCATTTACAACCCCCGAGATTCATTTTCTTGTTGGCATACTCAATAAATCCATTAACCACAACAGAATTAATGAGAGACTGTACCAACAGGGTGGCACCCTTAGTGCAAAAGAAAGAAAGAATAGTCATAGAATCAGAAAAATACAGCACAGAAACTAGCCCTTTGGCCCATCTAGCCCATGCCAAACCATTTAAACTGCCACTCCCATTAATAATAAACAAACAATGAATAGAGTACATGAGAGAAGAGTCTTTGAGAATGAGTCTATTATGGGAACATTTCAATGATGAGACATTGAAGTTGAGTGAAGTTATCCCCTCTAGTTCAAGACCCTGATGTTTGGGGGTTAATCATTGTTCTGAAGTGGGTAGTGCGAGTCCTGAGGCTCCTGTACTTTCTCCCTAATGACAACAGCAAGAAGAGAGCATGGCCTGTGTAGTGGAGTCCTCTGCCCAAATAATGCAAAGCATCGCACCACAGATGCTGGTTTTTATATGTCAGAGTAAAAGCATTTTGGACACTTTCTGCCGATTTAAACACAAAAACTGTAAACCCTAGCAGCCCTACCATACAACTTAAATTAACTTGCTGTCATTTGGGTGCCTTTCATGCAAAGAAATGTTACGAATAATGTCCTTCTTGAAATTTGTCAAATTTCACCTTTCATTTCGCCACTATCTACTCATATTCACTTACATAATGACAACATAACTGAACATTTGAGAGGCGTTATACAGTAATGGCAGGATTCTAGTCTATAATCCTTGTCTCAGAGCTCGCAGTGACAGCAGCTAGCTTCAGTGCATCCTGCTACACACACTTTAGAGTATCAGTGACCCGGGTTCAATTTTCCCCACCACTGACTGTAAGGAGACTGTGTGGGTTTTCTCTGGGTGCTTCAATTTCTAAGTCCAAAGATGGACTGGTTCTTGTTTAACTGGTCATTGTAAATTGTCCCATGATTAGGCTAGGGATAATTCAGGAGTTCCTGGATGGCATGGCTCGGAGGGCCAGAAGGTTCTATTCCATGTGTATCTCAGTAAATAAATAGCATTCATTTGTAAACATCTCCTTGCACTGGAAGATGACCACTCATGTGACTAATTACCATAATGAACACACAACACAGAATACAATGTAAAGAACAGATAGATGGCACCTACGCTGATCAAGAATATACATGGTCCAGAACACCAGGAATAACCTTTTCAAAACAGTGCCAGGGAACTCAACATCCCGGGACTTAAGCGTATCAGAAAGGAAACATTCTGGACAGCATCATGTTCCTTCAAGAACATACACAAGTACTGTTATAAACTTTCTTGCTCAATGATCTAAATTGAGTCAGTGCTAAAGTAGCAATAAGTACCACAATTTTGAGTAAAGTAGTCTTGGACACAAATATCTTAATGCATGATACCATCTCAGCATCTTTTAAGTTCATAAGGTTTTAAACTGTGAAGCTGACTTTCTTTTAGAAAAAACTTTATATTTATGTTTCATGACAAGAGTCATTTGCTATTGAATTTATACACTCGGAAATCGCATCAATCACACTGCCCTACCCATATCCTGGTAGCCTATTTACCCTCTAAGAACCATCAACAGCACTCGGACTACACTAAGGGCAAGTTACAAAGGTTAATTACCCTACCAAACAGCACATCTTTGCAAAATAGTAAACAATGAGAACACTCAAGAAACCCAAGTGTCACAGGGAGACCATTCCACAAAGGGAAAAAAAAACAAGGTCAGGGTCAGATCCAGAAATGCAAGGCAGTGGCACTAAGCACTGCACCATCTGTCAAAGTGTTCACAGTGCTAGACATGGTCCCTTACAATGACTAGTTGACTCAAATCAAAATTTAATGCTTGCCAAGCAGCCCAGTCCTCAAGGAGGGCCACAAACTTGTCATTGGGTTTGGAGGCTTGCATGCCTCAATGATCCAGAGAGCTATGTTGGCTGGAGTCAGGGCCTTGTGCTTTGGCTCTTACTAGGGTCACCCATGCTAAACAAGTCAAAGGATAGTGGCCAGACTAAGAGTGCTCCAGGTCTGAGGGTTCATCTCAGGATTAACAATCCTGACTAGTAAAACAAAACTGCTATGGAAACAGCAATGAAAAATCCTATTCCTCTGAAAGTGTATATGTACTTTCTACTTATAGATCTTGAGGCCTCCATTGGATTGGTCGAGGTCAACCACAGATGGTACGTCCCAGCTGTCTATGTGATAGCCAAGCCAGGGCAGTACGATATGCAGAGCAAGCTGTTGCCCATGCAGCAGGCTCTCCCTCTCCATGCAGCTGATGAATCCAAAGAAATGCAATGTAGGGACTCCAGCTCCAGATTTATCCCCTGGGCTTACTCCCAAAGCCTTCTGGGTATAACAAGGCAGCAGAGGTTTGAGATCAGAGTTTTCCTTATCCTAGATGAGCTGCTAACCACAGCTGACGAGCCCCATCTGCCTGAAGTGACTGGTCGTAAGGTGCCAGTAACCCGCCTTTGTCCCTTCTCCTGTCACTGAAGGTTCCACGAGGCTTAGTAGCTAAGCCCCACATGATGAACAGGTGCTGGACGTGGTTGTCAGAGGTTATTTGAGACGCACAGCATTGGGAGCATTTATTAGGTATGACAGCTTATCCCCGCTACCTCCCCCAACTATAACCTTAAATAACCACAAGATCTCTACACAAAGTAAACATAAGGTTTTCCTGCATAAATGATTTAAAATTTAGTACATATTAAAATATTTATTCTTACACAATGACAAATTTATCTCAGATTTGGATGACTTGGTCATAGAAAAGTATGTGCTAAAATTGCCCACTGCCATCCAGCTACACTGGGATCACAGCCCTCCATACCCTGCCAACCATGTACTAATCCAAATTTCTCATTAATATTGAACTTTGAGCTTGCATGCACCACTTACGCTGGCAGCTTGTTCAACACTCTCCTGACCCTCTGAGTGAAGTTGCCCCCACATTCCCCTTAAACTTTTCACCCTTAACCCAGACCTCTGATTGCAATCCCACCCAACCTCAATGGAAAAAGCCTGCTTGCATTTACCCCATCTACGCCCCTCATTTTCTTGTTTGCACTAAGAAAAGTTGACCGCCAGTGGCAAGACCCAAGTTTCTAGCCATTACTTTCTCTTCTGTCTTCTGAGGAATCTATTGTCAGGTTAGCCAAATTTAACAATATAGGGAACTGTTGAGAAAATTCATCTGTCGATTTCAGAAGAGTTCCACTACGAGTCAAAGGCAAGTCACTCAGGCCCTTCATCTATAAACATGAACTCAAAAAGAGAAGATGAATAAAAATAATACAATCACCCTCAAAAATATATGCATAACTGTTCTAATCAAAGTTTTCACAATATAATCACAATATGTCAGACATCAATTAAACCAGTACTGCACAAGTGACTGGGCACTTAGGTGCCATTTCAACTTAATTACCCTGAGCCAATGTACAGAAGCAGTTAATTAAGAAAACCATTAGTAAGGAATTCCACTTTTAATTGCTTCAATGATATAAAAACCACAGTATCTGAAGATACCTGATGCAGAGAAAAAAAACTGATCCAAAAATCAAACAAAACAATTGCTGGTAACCTGTGACCGCCACAGGGTTGTTGCACGACTCACCCTCAGCTCCAAAGAAATGATTGTTCCAAGAGTCGAATTCCTGACTTTGATCCTTCATTAGCAAATTAAATGAAGCAATATTAAATGGTATTAAGTGGTCAGCAAAGATATAACATCCATTGTCCCAAGCTATAAATTGATACAAAACAAACAAGAACACAAAACTTACTCCCTTCACTTATACCACACCCCACTCATATGACGAGCTGCCATAATAAATGCGCAGCACAAAATACATGGCTCCTATAATATGCATTATTCAACAGAAGTGTTGGTGCGTAGCCAAATGGTTAAGGCTGTGGTCCCCAACCACTGGGCCGCGGACCGGTACCGGGCCGCAAACCATGTGCTACCGGGCCGCAAGGAAACGATATGAGTCAGCTGCACCTTTCCTCACTCCCCGTCATGGCCACCGTTGAGCTTGAACACACGCAAGGTCATTACCTGCACGTCATCCATGTCAGTGTGGGAAGGACATCAACTCCCTGAGCTTGCAAATGACGGCGGGCTGAAAAGTATGTTTGACATAACATCTCTGCCGGCATTCTAGATCAAATTCAAGGCTAAATATCCTGAGATAGCCACGAAAGCACTGAAAACGTTGCTTCCATTTCCAACATATATCTCCAATGAAACTGAATTGTGGAATAGACTGGACATAAGGAACCCCCTTCAAGCATCGCTGTCTCCCATCACCCTTCGATGGCACCGTCTTGTTGCAGGGAAACAAGCCCAGGGCTCAGCGATATTGGTGTGCTGCAATGATTTTATATGTTCATACAGGGAAAATATGTGCTATGGGTTTAATATCCAAACGTTACTTAAAATGTTATGTTGCTATTGACTTACTTATTTAACCATATAACAATTACAGCACGGAAACAGGCCATCTCTGCCCTTCTAATCTGTGCCTAACGCTACTCTCACCTAGTCCCACCGACCTGCACTCAGCCCATAATGCTCCATTCCTTTCCTGTCCATATATCTACCCAATTTTACGTTAAATGATAATTTCAAACCTGCCTCTACCACTTCTACTGGAAGTTCGTTCAACACTTACTTCAAGCTCCCCGTCCTCCCGATAATTGACTTATCACTATATTCATGCAAGGAAAATATGCAGTGTGTGTTTAATATTAAATTCCTTAGATAAACCCTTTTATAAACGAAATTGAGTGTATTAGCCACTTATCACCTATATTCCGGTTATGATTAACACCCTCCCCCCCCCCGAACAGAATCGCCAAAAACGATTTGTAGGGAAAAAAATCAGCACGTACACGCATGCGCACACAGGTGCCCGCGCAAGGCTTCATGGTCATGGTAGTCTTTCTTGGGGTAAACACAATGTATTTGACTGCTACTCCTGTCCGTTGGCAACTCTACCCCCCAGGGGTCAGCCGGTCCACAAGAATATTGTCAATAATAAACCGGTCCACAATGTGAAAAAGGTTGGGGACCCCTGTACTACTGGGTTATGGTCACTATTACAGTCTGCACCTGGATGTTTTGCATTGAGTCACTGAGTTTCTAAATCTTTGGTTTATAGTAGTAAAGTCAATATTATTAACTTGATGTAATTCTAGAAAAGATGCATTTAAATTTATATTTTTTGTCAGTACTTGGAAGACAATATTATTAATAGTAATAAAGTTCAGTGTTATCATCTGGACTTTTCCAGGTCCACAAGTGTCTTGGATGGTTTTAAAGTAGGTATTCATAATGACCTGATTATTCACCTTGCACCATTCTGCCCATTTCTCACCTCTTTCGGTCCGTGGTGCAAACAAGGTTGGGGACCCCTGGGTTAAGGCGTCAGTCTAGTGATCTGAAGGTCGCTAGTTCGAACCTCAGCTGAGGCAGCGTGGTGTGTCCTTGAGCAAGGCACTTAACCACACTTTGCTCTGCGACGACATCAGTGCCAAGCTGTATCAGCCCTGGTGCCCTTCCCTGGGACAACATCGGTGGCATGGAGAGGGGAGACTTGCAGCATGGGCAAATGCCAGTCTTCCATAAAACATTGCCCAGGCCTGAACAGTGAACATCGAAATCAATGGACAGCCAAAGAAGATTCAACAGAAGTAGTGATACAGTAGCAAAGAACATGGTAGAAGGCGGAGCTTAGGAAGATTAATGGCACCTAACGGCAACTCTTTTGCTTGCGTCTTCAGAAACAGCTCTCCATCCATCTTTAATATCTCTAATTTTTCCCTTTCAGGGTTCTTTTGAAGACCATGACCTGGCATTACATGCTGACTACAGTTTTTTGCGGGAATGGGACCCGCTCTCAGGGTTTCATAACTGGCCAAAGGCTCAGCCTAAGAGTCCAGCTCGAATTCGGAAGCCTAGGATCTCAGAGCTCTGGAGATGGGCAGATTGAGGGTCGGTGTCACGACAGGAGACCTGTGTGCCGTTGGGGGAGTCAGGGTATCTGCTATGTGCCTGGAGACCCAGGATCTTTGTGATCTTCAGGCACAGAACTCAAAAAAAAAAGTGATGTAACACACTTTTAACATTGTAAACCAGCGAGTTGTTTGTCTCTCTGCTCGCTGGGAAAATGGAAACACGCCTTTCTCCCTTATTAGAGAGAGAGAGAACCTGCGGTATGTCGAATACTGGGTGAAGCACCAAGTCTTTGGGGTAACTGCAAGTCTGTGGCTATGTTATAGCCTTGCTCACGCTTGAGTGCTCGGAGGCAATGCCAATGCTTTTTTTTTTGCTGATGGGGGAGGGGGGAATTGTTGCTCGGTGCCATTTATGCGCTGGAGGGGGGGAACTTTGGGGTTCTAATATTTAACTGTCATTCGTTCTTTGGGGCACTACTCTGTTTTTGTGGATGGTTGTGCAGAAAAAGCATTTTAGAATGTATACTGTATTGCTGTAGAAGGGGAGAGTACAGGAGAAATGTTGTTTCTCTATTGAGGACATTCCAATTCCTATCAGCACAGAGAACCCTGTTAAAAGTCTTGGGAAGATGTTTGATGCAACACTCAGAGAAAAGGCGGCAATAAGGAACACCTGTGGGGAGTTTGAACAATGGTTGCAAGAGGTAGACAGGACTGGCCTTCCAGGGCGGTGTAAGGCATAGATCTACCAGCACGGTATACTACCGCGAATCCTCTGGCCACTGTTTCTCTATGAGTTTCCAATTTCCACTGTTGCTGAATTAGAGAGGGTAGTCAGCCAGTTCCTGCGAAGATGGCTGGGTTTACCGAGGAACATCAGCAGCATTGCTCTGTACAGGAATAACTGCAAACCGAGGCTCCCCCAAAATCCATCAAGGAGGAGTTGAAGGTTTCGCAAGCAAGCGAGGTGCTGTAGTTCCGAGAATCTTCAGATCTAAAGGTTGCCGGAGCAAAAGTGGCAGTGAGAACTGGAAGAAAGTGGAGAGAAGCTGCATTGGAAGAAGATGAGACACAACTGTGCCACAACGTGCTGGTGCGGGTCGTCGCCAAGGGAAGAGTTGGATTTGGAAGCCTTGAAGTCCCCCATTTTGACAAAGTACAAGGGAAAGAGCGACGGGAACTGGTCCAGAATGAAGTAAGGGCCGCTGTGGAGGAGGGGAGGACCAGCAGAGCAGTGGCAATGAAACAGCAAAGAGCCTGGACCAAATGGGAGCAGGTGATCTGGCGAAAGATCACGTGGAACAATCTCTGGAAGGTGGATCCACACCACATCAAGTTCCTTATCCAGGCTGTTTATGATGTCCTTCTTAGCCCGTCCAACCTGCACTGCTGGGGCCTTGCAGAACTACCAGCTTGCCCCCTCTGTGAGAAGACTGGTACACTAGAGCATATTCTGAGCTGCTGCCCCAGAGCTCTTGCCGATAGGTCCTCCGGACAATTGCTGAGACAATCTGCAGCACCCTTAACATCTGTCGGAAAACAAGTCCGGTCGAGAATACCATCTGCTTTGTCAAAGAGGGGGAAAGACCAACAGAACACCAGAAAGCAACCAGGTTGCTCTTCACTGCACAGGACTGGAAGCTAAAATCAGACATGGGAAAACAGCTGCAGTTTCCTCCCCACATTACAGAGACTACATTGCAGCCCAACATTGTGTTGTGGTCCGACTCATCGAAGCACGTTCTCATGCTTGAGCTTACCGTGCCGTGGGAAGAACGCATGGAGGAGGCCTACGTGCGGAGAACAGCCAAGTATGAAGATCTGAAAAACCTGTCCATCAAACTTCACACTTCCTATTGTCTCAGCAGGATTGTTAGTGAACAGTTCAGGTTCAAAGCAAACTGTCTGAGGCAGACACCAACATACTGAATTATGTGTCCCTCTCTTGTTAATCTCTCTCTCTTCTCTCTTATTAGCATTTTGAATGGTTCTCCATTGTCACTCATTATCTCTCTCATTAGCATCATCCATTCTGCAGCTCTGCTTGGCTTCACACATGACACCAGATATACAACATCCACTACATCCCCTTTATCTATCCTACTTGTAATCCCATTCAAACAGGTTTGTCGGGCAGGATTTTCCTTGAAGGAAACTATGTTGACTTTGTCCTATCTTGTCCTGTGTTACCAAGTACTCCATCACCTCACCTTTATCAATTGACTCTAACATCTTTCCAACCACTGAGGTCAGGCTAACTGGTCTATAATTTCCTTTCTGCTGCCTTCCTCTCTTCTTAAAGAATGGCGTAACATTTGCAATTTTCCAGTCTTTGGCACCATGCCAGAGTCCAAGGATTTTCGAAAGATAATTTCTAATGCCACCACAATCTCCAATGCTACCTCCTTCAGAACCCTAGGGTGCAGTTCCTCCGGTCCAGGTGACTTGTGTACCCCTAGGTCTTGCAGCTTTTTGAGCACCTTCTCTCTTGTAACAGTAATTGCACTCACTTCTCTTCCTTCACACACTGCAACTCAGGCATACTGCTAGTGTCTTCCACAGCGAAGACCGACGCAAAATACTCATTCAGAAAGGGGAGATTGCCACTATAAATTAAGAGGAAGGCAAAAGGGTGGAGCAAGATGTGATAGGTGATGGGTGAATCCAGGTGAGGGGACAGCAGGTGTGAGGAAGGGGAGAGTGGAAATGAGTGAGAAGCTGAAAGGTGAGAGATAAAGCAGCAAAGGCTGGAGAAGATGGAATCTGATGGGAAAGAACAGTAAGTAGACCATGGAATAAAGGAGGTGAAGCCAGGGGAGGAACATGTAAATGATGGGGAGATCAAGAGCTGGAGAGGAAAAACTAATGGGGCAAGGAAAAATACTGGCCACTACTCTTAATTTAAAATTCTTTGGCAGCAGCTTATGCCAGCTGAAAGATGCAAAGGTTTTTACCCCATGTACGACAGAAAAAAAAACATTAATTCTTGTAAAACTAAATAAAGGCAAAGATGTTAGAAATTTCCTGCATCTGTAGTTTGCTTTTATTTAAAAGCTGATGGATTTGGAAAATGAGAAGTTCAAGGAAATACACTAACAGAATCAGTTTTGTTATCACTGACATAACCCAAAAGTGTGTCTTCAGGTTCCTACACGTCCTCCTTGATTGTAGCGACAAGGGCATGTCCCTGATGGTGAGGGATCCTCAAGGATGCATGCCTCCTTCTTGGAGGCACCACCTCTTGAGGAAGCCCTCAATGGTGTGGAGGGTAAACTCACCCTTTCCACTGCTGACCCTTCAAAAAGGGATGGTGTGTGTTCCTCTGATTTCCCCTCAATGAAGTCACAGCTGGTGTAGCAATAAACAAGATCACTCCTATGCTTGCAAGGTAGTGCCATGAAGTAAGGATTGCTGGGCACTTCAAAGGACAAAAAGAAAAAAAAACTTGGAGAAAAATACAGCACAGTAACAGACTGTTTGGCCCATCTGGTTTGTTCTGAACCTGGCTAAACCAATCGAACAGCACCCAGACCATAGCCATAGTCAATGCGTGATGGTAACCTCATGCAGGAGAGACCAGAGAAACTGATGGACAGCCAGCCAGTGGTGTAGTGGCATCTGCACCAGAGTTCGAGGCGAGTGGTCCTGGGTTCAGATCTGGATGGCTCCTTGCACACTTTCCATCCATGCTGGGTTAAGCAATGAGCCAACAACTCGGCCTCATCAAAAAGACAAATGCGAAAGATACAGCAAGGTTACCACCCAATGTGTCACAAGGCGTGCAGAGGAACGGCGACACTGATGGAGTTGAAGCAGACCTTGGTACAGCTCTGGGAAAGCAGGAAGGGACAGTGTACAAGTTCTGGGCCAGAGGCTTGAATTTATAATCATTTTAAGAATCCTTCAACCAAGGTAGAGGGAAAACACAACCTGAGATGAATTAATAAATCAGAAGCAATGAAATGAGAAAACTGAACATAACTTCCTATCTTCCAGAAAGATAGGAAAAAGTAATAAAGTAAAGATTTAATGTAGATATGGGTGAATGGCATTTCTCAGAATTGTTAAAATGGGGAATTAAAACAAAAAAAATTTAAACAGTGGGTAGTGAAATTTTAGAGCTTATGACAAGAACAGAAACTACTCCAATGTAGCTAACCAGATACTTGTGTTTTTTTAAAAAATTTTCCCACTCTTGGGATGTCTTCAGTCAGCGTTTCCTATCTGTACTCAAATGACTCCATCAGTAGCTTGCCACCCAAGTTTGATAACCTCAAGTTTAAAAGAATGAGAAGTGATTTCATTGAAATATGCAGGTTTCTTACCAAGCTCCACAAGAAAGATATGGCAAAACTCATGGATAGAACACTCAAGGCAATGAAAGGAAATTTCTTCACACAGAATCTTTCAAATGCTCTGATCAAGAGGCCAAATACAGTGGCATGCAAAAGTTTGGGCACCCCTGGTTAAAATTTCTGTAACCGTGAATAGCTAAGTAAAAGGTTACCTGATTTCCAAAAGGCATAAAGTTAAAGATGACACATTTCCTTAATATTTTAAGCAAGAAAACTTTATTTTCATCTTTTAGTTTCAAAATAACAAAAAAGGAAAAGGGCCCGAAGCAAAAGTTTGGGCACCCTGCATGGCAGTATTTAGGCTACGTCCACACTACGCCGGATAATTTTGAAAACGCCCGTTTCAAGTAAAAACGACGGGCATCCACACTAAGCGTTTTTCAAAATATCTCCATCCACATTAGGTGGATAGTTGGGCAAATCACTGGGCATGCGCAGGATACAGAAAACAAGAGAAGAGGAAACGATGTACTTAGTGCGCGTTTGTCCAGTTACACAGTACAAGAACTTTAAAGGAATTGGTCTTGGCTCTCGCGCAGGAGGACTTAAAACTTAAAAAAAACAAATACTGGAGCGTATGGAAGCAACCAACAGGGAGTTCACGGACAGTATGACCCAGCTGACGACGAACATCAAAAAACTGACTAACTCTGTTGCATTAATAAAGCACCTTGTTAAATGTATAAAACGTCTGTATCAGCGCTATCTTGTATTTCCATACAATGTTACATTAGGCTGTTACGCATCTATTGTCAGAGAAGTACTTGCATAAATAGATAAACCACCTTCATACAAGCAAGGACAGAAAACAGGGCGAAGTGAGAAAACTCATTTATTCAGTAAGCTATGGGTCAAAGTATTTGGTGAGTACATTTCTAACCCTTCTGGTTTCAGTCTCGTCCGTCTGTTCTGAAATTGTTAGTTGGTGGCGTTCAAGAAAACAATGAACATCTGTTCCGGCACGTCATGACAGCGTTTTTAAATAGTCAAAAAAGCTCACTTTACAATTTAACTCTCACGCCGTTCACACCAACTGCGCGTTATAACAGCTTGCGCAATACCAAGCAGAAGCAGAAAAAAGCATTGTTGTTGTGGTGTTGTCATGACTGCATTTTTAAATCTCTCCGGTTACCCCGTACACACTACGCCGGATATTAAGTGTTTTCAGATTTATTCACTCTGGAGAGTGTTTTCGAAAATCTCCGTTTTCGGGGGCTGAAAACATCGGCTCAGTGTGGACGGGAGGGCAAAACGAAGAGAAAAAGCTTTGTTTTCAGAATTATCCGGCGTAGTGTGGACGTACCCTTAGTAACACGTCTTACCTTTGGCAAGTATCATAGCTTGTAAACACTTTTTGTAGCCAGCTAAGAGTCTTTCAATTCTTGTTTGGGGGATTTTCACCCATTCTTCCTTGTAGAAGGCTTCTAGTTCTGTGAGATTCTTAGGCCGTCTTGCATGCACTGCTCTTTTGAGGTCTATCCACAGATTCTTGATGATGTTTAGGTCAGGGGACTGTGAGGGCAATGGCAAAACCTTCAGCTTGCGCCTCTTGAGGTAGTCCATTGTGGATTTTGAGGTGTGTTTAGGATCATTATCTTGTTGTAGAAGCCATCTTCTTTTCATCCTCAGCTTTTTTTAAAAAAAAAGATAGTGTGATGTTTGCTTCCAGAATTTGCTGGTATTTAATTGAATTCATTCTTCCTTCTACCAGTAAATGTTCCCCATGCCACTGGCTGCAAAACAAGCTCAAAGCACGATTGATCCACCCCGTGCTTAACAGTTGGAGAGGTGTTCTTTTCATGAAATTCTGCACCCTTTTTTTCTTCAAACATACCTTTGCTCATTGCAGCCAAAAACTCCTGTTCAAAGGAACGTCTAAACAAGCCTGATGCATTTTGGAAACAAGTCCTGTGGACTGATGAAGTTAAAATAGAACTTTTTGGCCTTTTCCTTTTTTGTTATTTTGAAACTTTAAAAGATGGAAATAAAGTTTTCTTGCTTGCAATATTAAAGAAATGTGTCATCTTTAACTTTATGTCTTTTGGAAATCAGTTCATCTTTTACTTGCTTAGCTATTCACAGTAACAAAAATTTTGACCAGGGGTGCCTAAATTTTTGCCTGCCACAGTAGTTGAGTATATTTAAGGCAGATCAATTGACTTGGATCTTAATGAAATCTAGAGAAATGAGGTTAATACAAAAACGTAGCACTTGGGTAAAAGATTAGCTATGATTTAATTTAATGTAGAGTGGGCACAAGGTGTCCGATGGGCTACTCACACTTCTGCTTTCTTGCTCGAAAAGATTCAGACACTTTGCTGCTGGTCTAGGCTGATGATTTCCTTCCCTTCAGGAAACAACAAAGCAGATGACTTTTTTTAAAAACTGATAATACAGCTGTATCTTAGTCAACTTTCCTGATGCTAATCCTACAGCTGCCATTTTAGGATACAAATTAGGGCACCTGTCCAGTTCTTCAGATTTTAGTCCAGCTCATTCATTATATGTCATGTTGTATGACGTGGATTATCATTATCTTTCTATGATCATGATGGTCCTTGACAAATTTTTCTACAGAAGTGGTTTGCCATTGCCTCCCTCTGGGCAGTGTTCTTACAAGACAAGTGACTCCTATCAATACACTTTAGAGATTGTCTGTCTGGCATCAGCGATCACATAAAAAGGAGTTGTGATCTGCACCAGCTGCTCATATGACCATCTACCATCTGCTCCCATGGCTTCACATGACCCTGATTGGGCTGGGGGGGGGGGGGGGGGGAGGGGAAAGAGGCCAAGCAGGTGTGACACCTTGTCCAAGGATAACCTGTCAGCTGCAGAGGGAAGCAGTGCCTTGCACCTCCTTTGGTAGGGATGCATTTCCACCTTGTCACCCAAGTCTAGTCTAACCTAGTCCAGTAGCTACACAATTATAAGGGGGAAGGACCAATGACAACTACTGTAATGAATGCATCACATCATCCATAATGAATTTTTGTTTTCTGAAAAGGAACAAAGTACAGGTGTCCCCCGCTTTTCGAACGTTCGCTTTACGAAACCTCACTGTTACGAAAGATGTACATTAGTACCCTGTTTTCGCTTTCAGGTGTTTTCACTGTTACGAAAAAAATCAGCGCGCGAAAAAAAGCTGCGCGCACCCCGAGCAGCCATTCTCCCCCGGATTCAGAACGGCATTGCTTTAACATGTTGCATTGAGCAGCCATTTGCAAGATGAGTTCTGAGGTATTGGAAAAGCCTGAAAGAGCTCGTAAGGATGTTACATTTAGCGTAAAACTAGACATAATTAAGCGTTTTGATTGTGGTGAACGAAGTAAGGGCAAAGTGAGTTTGACTTGTGGAAGCTGACGAAGATGATGTTGAAGAGGTTTTGGCATCCCATGACCAAGAACTGATAGATGAAGAGCTGATGCAATTGGAAAAGGAAAAGATAACAATTAAAACCAAATGCAGTAGCAAAATGAACCTGAGGCAACTGTGTGAGATTTTCGCTGCAATGATAAAGTAGGACTTTAATTTTGAAAGAGTACATCGTTTTAGGGAATATTTGCAAGATGGTTTCAGTCCTTACAAAGAACTGTATGATAGAAAAATGCGCGAGGCTTAGCAGTCAAGCAAGCCTTCCACATCAGCCACAGCAGACGACGAACCTCGACCTTCGACATCGAGGCGGGCAGTCATAGGAGAAGATGAGCTGCCTGCTCTAATGGAAACAGATGACGAGATGACACCTCAGTGTCCCACCACCCCAACACCCAGGCCACAGACAGATACAGTACCGATTCACGGAGAATGCAACAGTAGCCGGGAGACACACCACACATCTTTAAGAAAAAAGCCAAAATAAACATTCTAATTAATTAGGTGCCGCCCCACACGTAAATGTCGGCCCAGATCAGAGGCGATGCAATCAGCTGTCTTCCCGATTCCAGTAAGTGATATTACACTGTACATACATTATTTCTACTTCATATCGGCTGTGTATTTTTATGTGTTATTTGGTATGATTTGGCAGCTTCATAGCTTAAAGGTTACTGGAGAGTGCTTGCGCCGTGTTTCTGCGGACAGCGCTTGCGTGAGATTTTCGCTTCAGCGAAGTGCCGGCAATGATTGTGGAAAAGTATTTCTACTTTATATAGGCTGTGTATTTATCATATCATTCCTGCTTTTACTATAGGTTACTGTTATTTTAGGTTTTATGGGTTATTTGGCATGATTTGGTAGGTTATTTTTGGGTCTGCGAACATTCACAAAATTTTCCCATATAAATAAATGGTAATTGCTTCTTCGCTTTATTACATTTCGTCTTACGAACCGTTTCATAGGAACGCTCTACCTTCGGATAGCGGGGAAAACCTGTATGTGGCATAAGCAGGTCCCAAAGTAGTTAAAATTGAGAACAGAGGCCAGTTTTTTTTTCTTATCCCATCACTTTCCCTTTTGCAGCTCTGGATCTCCCCATCATTCACACATTCCTCCCTCTGGTTCACCTCCTTCCCTTTATTCCATGGTCTACTGTTCTGTCCTATCAGATTCCTTCTCCAGTCCTTTGATACTTCCATCTTTTACCTTTCAGCTTCTCATCTCATTTCCACTCTTCCACACCACCCCACCCTGCCACCTGCTTATCCGTCCCCATTGCCTGGATCCACCCATCACCTGCTAGATCTTCTCCCACCTTTTAACACTGGCCAGCTCTCCTCTTTCTTTCCAGTTCTGATGAACAGTCTCATTTCCTCCCAAATATGAAGCCTAATCCTGAGTTCCTGAAGCTCCTTTAATTGTTGTCATGGAAACTGTGAAGGACGCAGTGCATCCAAATAGGATAAAAGTGTAGAAGGACTAAAGAGCAGAAGTAAACAGACAGATATGGCCAGAAAACCTGCTTAATTATTGTACAGTGAAAGATGGATGAAGCAAAGAAAAATAAAGTACATAAAAAATTAGCTGTGAGCAATAGGCCAAAATGCTTGAAAAAACTTCAGTTGTTTTTCCAATCATGTCTAGAAGTCAGAACAAATTAATCTATCTCATTACTTTTCAAAACTAGCAGAGCAATACCAGAGACAATAGAAATTTAAAATGATAACAAATGCTGGAAACACTCAGCAGTCTAGTCTACTCTAAAATCGGTGAACAAGTGCTGGGGCAAATGAACTGTGTGACCCAAATTACCAATCATCTGAATACTCTGTCCCCATCTTATCCGTGTCCAAGACTTCAAACACCATTCTAATGACAAATTTAGGAGGACAATTCTTCATCTTGTGGCTTGGTACAGCTTTCACATAAAGAACAAGTTTGAAACCTTCCTTAATTGACATTTTCATTAATTTCCTTTGCTAATTTCTGAATATTAATCCAGACCAACTCTACTTTATTACTACCCTCCACTGACCCACACAACCAACCCTTAAAGTTAAGACTCTTGCCTTTCACTCTATTGCAGATCTTCATCCTCAAGCTTTCTGTTTGTCTCCACATCTTAAAGACTTGTCTCCATATCTTTAATTCCTCAAAAGAAATCTCATCACAAGTCGTTCACTTTATCTTTGTCAATACTGCCACAGTATTTCGTAGTCATAGAACACTACAGTAAGGTAACAGGCCCTTTGGCCCATCTAGCTTGTGCCAAACCTGACTAGACCCATTGACCTGCACCCAGATAATAGCCATAAAGTCAATGGGCCAGATAAACTATTTCTACTATGGACGTATGGAGTTGAAGCAGACAGGGAACCTTGATGCAGTTCTGGGCAGGCAGGAAGGAACAGTGTACAAGTTCTGGCACCGGAGCTTGGAATTTCTAATTCCTTTCCTTCAAACTAAAACAGAGGGAAAACACACCTGCATGTTGTTTTCAGTCTTGGCCTGCACAAGCTGGTTGCTGGATTTACTTCCATGGTGAAAGCAACATCCATCAAGGACCTACACCAGCCAGGCCTTGCTCTCTTCTCACTGATAACTTCAGAAGGGAGATAAAAAAGCCTCAGGTCCTACACCACCAGGTTCAGGAACAGTTATTACCCATCAGCCATCAGGTTTTGAACCTGTGTGACAAGCTTTCGAGGACTCTACAACCCATGTTCTCAGTAGTATTTATTACTAATTATTTAAGTACTTATTGAGACACATCATGGAATAGGCCCTTCGAGCCACTGTCCAGCAACACCTTGATTCAATCCTAGCCTAATCACAGAACAATTTACAACAACCAATTAATTTACCAACCAGTATGTCTTTGGACTGTGGGAAGAAACCCACATGGCGATGGGGAGAACATACAAACTCCTTATAGGCAGCACTGGGAATTGAACCCAAGTTTCCGGTACTATGCTAACCATGCCTTTTTTTGTATTTGCAGTTTGTCTTCTTTTGCACATTGGTTGCTTGTCAACTTTTGTTTGCATCTAGATTCCATTGATTTTATTGTACTAAGGTTTTTTATTGAATGCATAAAGAAAATGAATCTCAGGGTAGTATGTGGTTACATACGTACATAGGTGACAAATTTATTTTTTTTAAACTTTGAAAGATCAGGGCTGCACAATGGTGTAGTGACGAGCACAACGCGTTACAGTACACTGACCTGCTGCTGCCTGTAGGCACTTGTACATCCTCCCTGAGGTTCTTCCTCCCACATTCCAAACGTTTACTGATTGGCAGGTAAATTGGTCATTTTCTTTGTTCTCTGATTAGGCTAGGATTATATAGGGGGATTGCTGAGTGGCATGACTGAAAGGGCCTATTCCTCACTGTATCTCAATAAATTACGCTTGTGCAAATAACGTAACCAGCACATCTTCGGAAATACCAAAGATATTAAAATATCAAGTCACTCTCCACAATCATAAGCAAGATTCTGTAGTTGCTGGAAATCTTGAACATCACAAAATACTGGACAAACTCAAGTCAGGTAGCATCAATGCAGAAGAATAAACAGTCGACAAGTCTCTGCCTGAAATATTGACTGTTTCTTCCACTTCAGAGATGCTGCCTGACTTGCTGGGTTCCTCCAGCATTTTGTGTTTGCGATTCTTCACAATCAAGTAGCTTTTCTATCATCACTTGTTTCAAACAGAATCTAATCTTATTTTGTTGCTCTTCAACTGAACACCAGGTTGATATCTTGAGCTTTTCAAAGAGATAAGTATGATAAATCGGGCACAGCTCCAGAGAAAGATGTGGGAAAATTCACAACACCCTTGTCTAAAAGGGAATTTTTATCTGACATTGGAAACAATCACAGCCAATTCCCACTCCAGAGACATCAGCATGAGAAATACTGACTGCTGCTACTGACAAAGAGGGAATGCCACACTATTAATGGTCAGCTTCATAAGATAACCAAACAAATTTAGTTATAACATAGCATCTCAGCTTGATATTAAACTTCTTCATCTCTATTTTGAAGAACGCAGAAGTTATCATCAGTAGCATCCTTCTTCCAAAACCAGATTATCTAGTTATATCACATTGTTGAGATACTTATGCTGCATCTTCCATATCCTGTCAGTGACAATCCTTCATAAACATCTAAGACACATCCACAGTCTTAGACGCATATATAGAGCCTGGATGCCCAAACCTTTGCACAGTACTGAGTTTGTCAATGTGGAGCAGAGTGAGAGTTTGAAAATCTAGCAGGAGTAAAGGATATTGGGAATGGCAAGGGTAGAAGGCCACAGGAGAGGTGTGGGACAGGTGGCAGAGGAGTGCCAGGGCAGAGGTGGGGGAGGGAGGAAAGAAACAGGTGCAGGCACACCCAGCCCTGAGACACCAGGCAAGATCACTTGATTGGAAACAAGTCTATTGATCATTAGAGAATGTCTTTGGTGCTTCCCACTCCCTCCCCTCTCCCTTCCCCTTTTCCCAACCATCATTCCCCTGTCCCCTTTCCCCACTTTCAGTCTACAATAGAGACGCATATCAGAATCAGGTTTATCATTCAAATGTCATGAAATCTGATTTTTATTTGCGGCAGAACAGTGCAACAAAAATGTGCAAAAGTCTCAGACACGCACACAAGACTTTTGCACAGTACTATAGTAACTTTTATTACTAGGGTGCCTAAGACTCTTGCATAACTACTGTAAACATTAGGCATTGAAAACAAAATCTAACTGCAGCTTATTTGATCCAGTTTAAATTGCACTGCTGATTTTGTAAAATAACATTATAGTCTTAGCACTAAAATTTAAATACATTCAAAAAGACAAGGAAAACCTGCAGATGCTGGAAATCCAAAGCAACACACAAAAAAAATGCAAATGTCAACGTTTCGGCGCTAGACTCTTCTTCAGATTGGGTCAATCAATTCCTTTAGCACCCCAAGAATGCTCCTCAGTTCAGAATGAAGCGAATCAAGTCAAGTCACTTTTTATTGTCATTTCGACCATAAACTGCTTGTACAGTACACAGTAAAAAGCAAAACAACGTTCCTCCAGGACCATGGTGCTACATTCAACAACATAAAACTACACTAGACTAAGTTAGACAACACAAGGCTACACTAGACTAGGTAAGATAACACAAAAACTACACTAGACTACAGACCTACACTGGTCTACATGAAGTGCACAAAACAGTGCAGGGCAGTACAATAAATAATAAACAAGACAACAGGCACAGTAGAGGACAAATTACAATACAACAATAAATTATGTAGATGTTAATCTAGTCTCTGGGTATTAAGGAGCCTGATAGCTTGGGGGAAGAAACTGCTGCACAGTCTGGTCGTGAGAGCCCGAACGCTTCCGTACCTTTTGCTCGATGGCAGGAGGGAGAAGAGTTTGCATGAGGGGAGCGTGGGATCCCTCACAATGCTGTTAGCTTTACGGATGCAGCGTGTGTAAATGTCTCTAATGGTGGGAAGAGTGACCCGATGATCTTCTCAGCTACCTCACTATCCGCTGCAGGGTCTTGGATCCGAGATGGTGCAATTTCCGAACCAGGCAGTGATCAGGCTGCTCTGTAGAATGTGGTGAGGATGGGGTGGTGGAAGATGGACTTTTCTCAGCCTTCGCAGAAAGTAGAGACGCTACTGGGCTTTCTTGGCTATGGAGCTGGTGTTGAGGGACCAGGTGAGATTCTCGGCCACGTGAGCACCAAGAAATTTGGTGCTCCTAACGATCTCTACGGAGGAGTCATCAATGTTCAGCGGAGTGGTCGCTCCTGAAAAGTCAACAACCATCTCTTTTGTTCAAATTCAGAGACAGGTTGTTGACTCTGCACCAGTCCGTTAGCCGCTGCACCTCCGCTCAGTATGCTGACTCGTAGTTCTTGCTGATGAGATCCACCACGGTCGTTTCATCGGCGAACTTGACGATGTGATTCGAGCTGTGTATTGCTGCACAGTTGTGGGTCAGCAGAGTGAACAGCAGTGGACTAAGCAAACAGCCCTGGGGGTCCCCCGTGCTCAGTGTGATGGAGTTGGAGATACGTTCAGGTGAGAAGGCTAAATATTCCATCACACCGTTTTGAAGTTGCGCGTTTTCCCAACTCAATTTATCCCCCAAGACATCTGCAAGAACTGCAAACTCCAGCGTTTTGTGTATGTGCAAATTGACACGAAAGCATTTCATTGGTTGTGAGGGGGGTTCGGGACATACTGGATTATTAAACTTACTATTTAAATGCAAATTCTTTTCAACATTTAACGCACGAGAAGAAATATACAATTGTTCCTTTCAGCAGTGACACATTTAGCTTGCCTGCATTTAGAAACCGGTACCATACAAGAATTCCCAAAACGCTTCACGGGAGCCGTTCAACAAAATGGCAAGGTGTTATATAGGGAGACTAACAATTTGGTCAAAACCAGACATAAAAAAACAAATCAAATAGTAAACTCTGGGTAATTACCATATCAGAAACTGGTAAATGTTCTGTATCTTATACTAACTTCCTACATAATGTACATTCGCTCTACAACTACCACGCTGGTTCACCTGCCGCGATCGGCATAAAAGTGTCATTGCTACACCAACAAAATCCATTAAGGTATAAAAGTGACAGGGGCGGAGTCAGGGCTCGTTTATAATGTAAACACTGACAGCATTATTCTTCACTTTTGTCCATAAACCTTTCCAGAAGTCAACATGCCGATTAAACAGAGCAAAATTTTTAACCATCTTTGCACATCGCAGAAAGGAATTTCAAAATTCCATTATTGCGGGGGGCGGGGAAGCACATAAACGTTTTAAAATATCGACATTTACTGTTCGGTTATTTTATGATACACGGATTTTTAAAATAATCTCCAACAAAGTCATTCCAAACTTGGTGGGAAAGGGTGAGAGGAAGAACTGAATGTTGGGTTGGGAATTTTTAAAAAAATGCCAACTATGTTTTTGCTTTGTAACAAACTGCCACTGTGAATCATTTGAAATCGCAATTTACTATCACAGAACAAAACATTTAAAAACAACAAAATCTCCTAACCCGGCATTGCTTCAACTCTAACGGAAACCAATCATAATATTTTAAATAAATTTCACGCCATTACATTGTCTCATCAATTCAATTGAAACAAAAGATACAACGGTAAACACGCAGGCAAACAAGTGTCCACCTTAGCACATTCTGGTGATCCCTTCGTTGTGCCTGAGTGAATTGCGGTTTATGCCTCCTTTTGTCTGTGGGAAATGGGTGCAAAAAAAAATTAGGAATCAGTTAACAGGTAGTTAGGGAATCATTCCAATGCACAAACAAGGATAAAAGGAAGCCCGGTACAAACAATCGTTAAGTGCAAAAAAAAAGATCGAAATACAGGATTCTCAAAGAAAATTCTCCCTTTAAAAATTGTTTAAAGTCGTTTAGTTGTAGACCATACCTGGATTGCGGTGACCCAGTTTTGGAAGATTTCGCTGCTCGTTCGCACCTCCTCGGACAGGCGCCTCTCTACTCGTCGTTCCAGACAGATCAATTACCAACACCTTTTGTTAACTTGTGCCGGACCCTCTCTCCTTTCGCCTCGCCACACAGCAGCTCGGTCGGCTCGGGCCCTCTGCTCCTTTTGTCGCTGCTCCCAGCCTCACTTATAACGGCGAGGGGCGCAGGATGGTTTAGATAAAATAAACTTCGTATTTGGACCGAATGGTGAAGAAAACACTTCAGCTGGATCGAAAAGGTTCTTTCGGCTGCTCCGAGGCACCCTGAAGTGCGTTAATCGCTTCCTTTTTTTTTGAAAGAAACCTGCGGCGGAGTTTTCCCTAAGGCGATTTCTCCGCCGATTAATAACGTTACCTGAGCGAAAGGGGAGGGCACGGCTGGCGAGCTCGAGCTCCCGCCCCCCGCACTAAATTTAATTCAGGGAGAGGGAACGAGAGGCAAGAAATACCCTCGCAACGGCGAGGAATAACTATGAATCTCAGCCGATTAAAATCCGCTGTTAATGCTTCACTCCGCTCCGCTCCTCCTCCTGCTGTGGCGGGGAGCGGCTAAACTCCCCACTCAGCTTTCCCGGCCCCCACTCACACGCCGACGCCGATCAAAATCCGCCCCCCGCACTCATACATTCGCCAATCACAAACCGATGTAACGTGACTGCTATCGGTACTAACCTATAGATTATGAGGAGGTGATGACTGGCACTAGTCTGATCCAATCGTCATTTGACTTCTTTGACTACTGGCGGATGATTGACGAGGGAGTTCATTAATCAGCGGCATCCACATTCTGACCCAATGAAATCCAACGTAAGAAGAGACACGTTGTGCAAAGTTCATCAATCGAAAGAGAGGATTTGATTTGAATGACATGGAGATCATCCAATAGAAAGAGGGGCTTCGTAAATATGTTCCAATTAGGAGAAGAAATGGGTGTTGACTTTGTTGTCATTGAGGCCCTTTACACCAATAGCGGTGTAGTTTGTTGGGCCTTTGCAGTACGTACCAGTATTCCTTGCGGATTTTTGAGGAAATTGGTCAGCCAAGTGTGTGCGATAATCAGGACAACAGTAAGAAAAATTTTTGTCTTTTGACTTTATTTATCCGTTTACCAAAATCTAGTAAAAACGTGGTTGGTATTTCGGCTGAAATCATTTCCTTAGTCAGTCCCACCAAAAAGTCTCAATTTTTCCCCATTTACTGTTAAATTTCTAAGTTTCGCTAATAAGTTCGATTCAAAACTGGTTATTCATTGATTTCTTACTCGAAATCTCTCCTTTCGGAGTGTTTCATTTTCCAGTTTAATAAACACGACGCTGCTCAGGGGAGGTTAGGCATCAGTTTTCGGTTTTAATCCAGTCAAACGCTCTTTAAAGCTGCAAATAATATTCAGAGTAAAGGACCAAAAATAAAACAGATGCTAAATACTTCACATATTTTGAAAACTTTTACCTTTTCGTTTACATTTTTGTTTAACTGTTTGGCAAACGTGATGTAACTATGGAGGGAAATCTATCCCAACATCCATAGCCGATTTGAAAGCTTTCTATTAATTCTAGTTTAATTTGCAATAAGCAACTAATTTCGAGTAGCGAGATTGCACTAATTGCTAATAAACCCTGGCTATGTCTTGGGAAACATGATCAACGTGTTCTGTACAATTCATTGTTAAATATCAAGGAACTGTTGGCTTTGTTTATTAAAGTGGCCATACTGCAAAGAGCAAAGTATTTCAAAGCAAAATATTTTTGTGTTGAAGTTAGCTGTCTGTTTGAATTGCCAAATTGAGAAAATGTAATGCAATAGCTTCCAAAAGTGCAAAGCAATGTAATTTTTCTTGTGCTCTCATAAATCTAATAAATTTAATGGTGCAAATTATTCAGAATCAAATGATGTAATAGTATAACACTACTGTATATCAATATGTCAGTTGCAATATCAAGTAAACTACATCATACTGGTATCAAACCCGGGATGTCTATGACATTGTGTTATCAGTCGTATGATAAATACAGTCAGATTTGGGACTGTGTGGTAGCATGGTGGTTAGCAAAATGCTTTACAGTACCAGCAACCCAGGTTCATTTCCCACTGCTATCTGTAAGGAGTTTGTAGGTCCTACCTGTAACCACATGGGTTTCCTCCTATGCTCGGGTTCCCTCCCATGGTCCATGGATGTACTGGTGAGTAAGTAAATCATCCTGTGATTAGGATTAAATTGGGGATTGCTGGGCAACATGGCTTGAAGTGCTGGAAGGGCCTATTCTGCGCTGTATCTCAATAAATAAAAAATACTATATATATATCCAAGTGCTTATGTGTCACTGTAGACAACTGTGAGATTTGTTTTCTTGTGAGTATTCACAGTAAATACAAAGAAACACAATACAATCAATGAAAGACTGCAGATAAGACAAACAACCAATGTGCAAAAGGCTACAAAACTCTGCAAATACAAAATGAAACAAAAACAAAGAAAATAAAATAATAAATAAGCAATAACTATCGAGAAGTTGAGATGAAAAGTCTTTGAAAGTGATTTGGTTCTAAGGTCAGGGATTGCTGAAGAAAAACTACAGTGAGGGAGCAAGGGATAAGAGTGAGATGGTAAATCTGAGAGTGAACGTACCCGCAAGAGGGTCCATGCATCCAGCCCCATCATGACAGGCTAAATAAACAGGCTTTTCTTTCTTTCTTTGTGCTCAAGTGGGCCTTCTTTGAATTGTGAAAAACTGTTTTTATGCGGGTGGTTTATACTATTTTGCAAGCCAGATGTGCAAAATAACATTGTTTTTCAGGTCGAAGTGTGAAATGAATGTTTAATGACAGCACAGTACAGATCCATGAGCCTCAGCAAATAAGCAAGTTGTAATGATGGTGCGTAACAACCACTACCATCTCCAAACTCTCCAACGTGGTTGAAATATCTCATTCCTGCTCCATCACCCAGAGCTCAATAACCTTACTTTCATACTGTGCCTGGAACTTGACTCGTTACTAACAGCAGAGGCAACATTACAGAGCAAAAAAAAAGGAACTTAAAGTGGGAATTGCAATGAGGAATTCCAGGAAGTACTAGAGTCCCAGTGTTAATGTTGTTTTCCTTTTCTTGGAAATAGGAGTTGTGCTGCTGGTCAAGAACAGAACAACATAGTTCAGGCTCTTCAGCACATGATGTGCTAATCTTTTGACCTCCTCTAAGATCAATTTAGCCCTTCCCTCCTATGTATCCTTCCATTCTTTCATCATCCATGTGCCAATCTAAGGGTTTCCTAAATATCCCTAGTGCGTCTGCTTCCATCAGCACTCTGGCAGTGCATTCCACACACCCACCTCTCTGTCTTTTAATTTACCTCTGACATCCTTCCATCCTTTCTTCCAATCATGTTAAAATTAATCCCCCTCAGATTAGCTATTTCCGCCCTGGGGAAAAGGTCTCTGGCCATCCACTTGATCTACACCTCGATTAAGACGCCTTTTATCCTCATCATTCAACTTATTGTAGGTTTGTGCTGGTCCTTTCCACGTTTTGTGTATTGACACCTCAGTGTACTGTTCCAAGAGCTGCTTTTCCATTGAGGAACTCCGTATAATTTAAAATGAATGTTCATGGCAGGTTTTGAATTAAAAAAAAAAGCTTCCTATCCTGACCAATACCTATTGCTCAATCCGTATCAATAAAACAAGTTAATCAGTAATATATTTCATAACCATTTATTAGACCTTGCACTTAACTAGAATCTCCAAATTCATTGGAAGATACAAGACCCAATGTCACTGCCTTCTCATAGGCTAACATTCCCGGTATTAAAGTGCCAATTACTTTCTGTCCACTTTTTTATCAAATGTGATGTCCACATAGCTGAGACCTAACTCGCAAAACAGACACGCTGTTCGAAGTTCAAAATAAATTTTATCATCAAAGTACATACACAGTATGTCATCACAACCCTGAGATTCATTTTCCTGCAGGCATATGCAATTAATGCATTTTTCAAACATTGAAATATTAAATACACAATAGTACCCACCTCAACCACTTCCCCTGGCAGCTCATTATGGGTACTCATGACCCTCTATATCAACAGATTATTTCTAAATCTCTCCCCTCTTCTATTGTATTGATACCCTCCAGTTTAGGACTTCCCAACCCTGGGGAAAATACTATGATTGTCCCACCTTATCCATACCTGTCATGACTTTATAAACTACTGAGGTTATTATAGCTGGGGTTGGTAATGGGGCCAAGCCCCCACTACCTATTAAATGCTTCCAATGACATGCGTCTCAAATGGCCTCCGATAACCAAGTCCAGCTCCTGGCTTTCACATGTGGCTTAGCTAGTAAGCCCAATGGAACCATTTTTATTAACAGGAGAAGGGGCAAAGGCAGATTTCTGGCACCGTAAAACCAGATTGGGCAGATGGGGCTCATCAAGCATGGTTGGCAGCTCATTGAAGAGAAGGAAAACTCTGACCTCAAATCTTCCTCTGCCTTGTAGCTTTACCAACTCATGGGAAAGGCTTCAGGAATAAATCCAAAATGTCCCTGAGGCAGTCCCTGCACTGGAATCCCTATGTTGAGCTCAACACTGACTGGTAACTCCTACGACGCTGCTGGTTCCAAACTGTATCGGTCTCTGCCGTTCATCAGGTGCGTGTAGAGGGGTTACGTTCTACATAGGCAACAGCTTACTCTCCATATTGTACTACCCTGGCTTGCATATCTGGACAGCTGGGGTGCAATATCCATGGTTGTCTCTGACCCATAGAGGCTTCATCATGAATAAAGATCCAGCGTGACCAACCTCTCACTGTCACTCAGGCCCTCTAGTCCAGGCAGCATTCTTGTAAATCTCTTCTGCATCATCTTCAGCTTGACAATATCTATCCTATAACCAGGCTATCAGAACTGTATGCAATACTCCCAAGTGCACCGTCATCAATGACATACAGTATAACTGCAACATATGTCTCTACTCCTACGCTCAGTACCCTGATTGATGAAGGCCAGTTTGCTAAATGCCTTCGTCACCATTCAGTCCGTGTGTGCAGCTGCTTTCAGTGAACTGTACTCTTGTTCTCCTAGGTACCTCTGTTACACAACACTCATCAGTGCCCTGCTATTCACTGTGTAGGTCCGAAGCTGGTTTGATTGTTGAAAATATGTCCCGCAACACTTACTTAAAGTTGAAATCCATCTGCTATTCTTCAGCCCATCTCCCTAACTGACAAACATCTCTTTGCAATTCATTATAACCTGCTTCACTGTCAACACAGCCCTCTAATTTAATATCAGGAGTGAACTTGCTAATCGTGTCATGTACATTCATATCCAAAGCAACAACATAAACAATGAATAGCAGAGGTGCCAATACTAACTCCTGGAGCGTCTCACTAGTCCATGCATCCAGTCGGAAAATCAAATTTAAACCATCACCTTGCTAGCTCCCCCCTCCCAAACTCCCTGGATCACGTATGACTGAGCCTTCCATGTGGGAACTTGTCAAAGGCCACGTAGACAACATCAACTGTCCTACCTTCATCTATTCTCTTAATTGCCTCTTTGCTTCTGCCTCTTTGAAGTTACGCAATGTCCATGACCTCCCATACATAAAACTTCGCTGACTATTCCTGATTAGGCCATGATTATCTAAGTGATGGTGAATTTTGCCCCTCAAAATTTCCTCCAGTAACTTCCCTACAACTGAAGTCAGACTCACCAGATTGGAGTTCCCTGGCCTGTCCTTGCTACCCTTCTTCAGCATTAGATCAATAGCTACCTTCCCAAGTCTTCTGCAACTTCACCAGTGCTAACAATGAAGCAAATACTGTATTTCCACATGATATCTTCCCTGGCCTCCCTTGAGATCCAGGTATGCATTCGATCAGTCCCTGGAGATCTGCCCACTTTAGTGTACTGCAAGGTTGCCAATGCTTTCCTTGTAATATGCATATGATCTAAGACCTCACTACTTTCTCTGATATCCATGATATTCTCCTTCATAACACTAATGAGAAATAGATTTAAAAATCTGAGCCATCTTTTGCAGCTCCCCACGGATGGTTTTTAAGAGGACCTAGTCTCACCCTTTTCCTACTAATATACCTAAAGAAACACTTGTGACCATCTTTATCCCTGCGTCCTACCTCCCAAATCTATCTCATACCCGACTTAGCCTGCAGCGGGTTAGTGGCGTGACGCTGAACTGAACTAAACTGAATACTACTGGACTCCTGGTTTGATGTTTGATATCCTATGTGTTGTCCACTTGCTTTTTGCCATTTGCGCAATTTGTTCTATCTGCATATTGTTTGATGTGTTCTTAAACGGGTTCCATGGTGTTTCTTTGTTTCATGGCTACCTATGGGAGGACGAATCTCGGAGTTGTTTTTTTATACATACTTTGAAAATAAATGTACTTTTAATCTTTGAATCTTTTTTTCCCTCCTGATTTCTCTCTTAATCCTGCTCTTAAACTTTTTATATTTATCCAGAAATTTATTCCAACCCAGCTGCTTAAGCCTGATGTACACTTCTGTTTTCCTTACCAAAGCCTCAATATTGTCAGTCAAGTCTACCCTTCACCCTAACAGGAACATGTTGCCCCTAGATTCTTGATACGACCCTTCAAAAGCTTTCCATTTGCCACCTGTTCCTTTGCCTTTATATAGAGTCACCCATTTCACCCTGGCTATATCCTAATTAATGCCTCAAAGTTGGCCCTGTTCCAGTTCAGGAATTTAACTTGTGGACCTGTTCTATATTTTTTATATAGCAATTTAAAATCTATTGGTACTGTGTGTTGTGTAGATTCCTCTATACAGTATATTGTGTGAGGAAATTGTCTCAGAAGCACTGCACAAATTCTGCCCCATCCAGGCCCCTTGCACTCGGATGGCTCAATCAATAATCATCTTCATTATCACTCATCATCATCATTATGTGCCATGTCAAATGACGTGGGCCATCATGGTCTTTCACCATGATTGTTCTTGGCAAATTTTTCTATAGAAGTGGTTTGCCATTGTCTTCTGGGCGGTATCTTCACAAGACAGGTGACCCCACCCATTATCAGTACACTTCAGAGATTATCTGCCTGGCGTCAGTGGTCGCATAACCAGGACTTGTGACATGCACCTCTTGCTCCCATCGCTTCGCATGACTGTGATCGGGGGTGGGGGGGGCGGAATAAGCAGAAACTACACCTTGCCCAAGGATGACCCTTAGTACACTGGATGAACTCAGCAGGTCGGGCAGTGTCAGTTAGAAACGATGAGTCGACGTTTTAGGCCAGAACCCTTCGTCAGGACTGAAGAATGAAAGATGGGGGAGGATTTGAAGAATGCTTGTAGCTTCAGTTGAAAGACCAGTAATTTGAAAGACAAAGGGGTGGGGAAGGGGAAGCATTGACGTCATAGCCCTTGAAAACAATGGGTAGTAGAAGAAGGAGGCGGAACCATGAGGGAGCTGGGGGGGGGGGGTAGAGTGAAATAGGGATAGAGGAAGGGAGGGGGGAGGGAATTACCGGAAGTTGGAGAATTCTATGTTCATACCAAGGGGCTGGAGATTACCTAGACGGTATATGAGGTGTTGCTCCTCCAACCTGAGTTTAGCCTCATTATGGCAGTAGAGGAGGCCATGTATGGACATATCTGAATGGGAGTGGGAAGCAGAGTTGAAGTAGGTGGCTACCAGGAAATCCTGTCTGTTGTGGCAGACAGAGTGGAGGTGCTCGACAAAGCAGTCCCCCAATCTGCGTCGGGTTTCACCAATGTAGAGGAGGCCGCACCGGGAGCACCGGATGCAATAGATGACCCCAACACCTCTTATACCATCCAGGTAGTCTCCAGCCCCTTGGTATAAACATAGAATTCTCCAACTTCTGGTAATTCCCTCCCCCTCCCTTTCCCTATCCCTATTTCACTCTATCCCCTCCCCCAGCTCCCTCATGGTTCCGCCTCCTTCTTCTACTATCCATTGTTTTCAAGGGCTATGACGTCAGTGCTTCCCCTCCCCCACCCCTTTGTCTTTCAAATTACTGGTCTTTCAACTGAACCTACAAGCATTCTTCAAATCCTTCCCCATCTTTCATTCTTCAGTCTTGAAGAAGGGTTCCGGCCCAAAACGTTGACTCATCGTTTCTAACTGATGCTGCCCGACCTGCTGAGTTCACTAAAAGTGTTGCTTTGATCACAGCATCTGCAGATTATTTTGTGTTTACCAAGAATGACCTGCAGGCTGGCGGAGGGAAGGAATACCTTACACCTCTGTTGGTAGAGAAATATCTCCACCTTACCACCCACAATAATAGGATAATTGAAATCTCCCACGAGCACTGCCCTTCTCTTCTCTCCACATGCTCACCTACCTTGCAGTTTCTCTTCTCACAATTACATGCAATTTCTCTAATTCCCGCTAACTACGTGGGGGTATTTATAATATTACTGTACCATGGTAACCATCCCCTTCTTACTTCTGAGTTCTACCCAAATGGCCTCATTAGATGATTCTTCAAGAATATCCTCTCTATCAAAAGGAGAACAACCCTCTTACCTGTTTTGTTGTGATGCTTAAAGCATTGGTATCCTGGAACATTGGGCTGTCAGTCCTGCCCTTCTCTCAGCTATGTTTCTATAATGGCCTATATATCCCAGCCCCTAGACACAACCCTGCCCTCAGATCTTCTGCCTTAACTGTTAAGCTATGTGCAATGATATAGATGCAATTTAAAACTGGTGGACCTATCTGCCATAGCTGCACTCTTTGTTGCATATACCCATGTCTTCTCACTGACTTGGCTCTCTGGAGTCCCTCTGTCGATCTAGTTTAAACCCTCCATGGTGATTAGAGCAAATTTCCACACTAGTGAGTCTCTGGCCCTTAACTACTCCATTGAGAGGAAGCATTCAGAGTCCTATTGAGATTGAAATATGGCTGAGTGGTGTCATAACAGTCTCTCACTCGATGTCAGCAAGACCAAGGAGCTGATTATAGACTTCAGGAGAAGGAAACAAGAGGTCTGTGAGTCAGTCCACATCAGAGGTGGAGAGGGTTAGCAACTTTAAATTCCTAGTTACTGCTTCAGAGGATCTGTCCTGCGCCTAACACATAAGTGCAATTCTATAGACCTGTAATGGAGAGTAAATTGACTGCCTGTACTACAGCCTGGTATGGAAGCACCAATGCTTTTGAACGGAAAGTCCTTAAGCAGGTATTGGATATGGCCCTGTCTGTTGTTGGTAAAGCCCTCACAACCAATGAGTAATCTAAATGAAATGCTATCGCAGGAAAGCAGGATTTTTATCATTCGGACACCACCACCCAGAACATGCTCTCTTTTTGCTGTTGCCATCAGGAAGAAGCTACAAGAGCCTCAGGACTCTCACCACAAGGTTGAAGATCAGTTACTAGCCCTCAACCAGAGGGCTGTTGAACCAAAGGGGATAATTTCCATCAACTTCATTTGCCCTATAATTGAAATTTTGCCACAGCCAATGGACTTGCTTTCAAGGACACTTCATCTCATGTTCTTGATATTTTTATATTTTATTGTTCCGTCATTTTGCATTTGCACAGTTTGTTGTATTCTGCACTCTGGTTGAATGCTCTAGTTGGGCAGTCTTTCATTGATTCTGTTATAGTTATTATCCTATAGATTTGTTGAGTATGCTCAGAAGAAAATGAATCTCAGGATTGTATATGGTGACATATGTACTTAGATAATAAAATTTACTTTGAACTATTAAGAACCTTAAGTCCAAGGGGACATTGCTTTGTGGATCCAGAACTGGCTTGCCCACAGAAGGCAAAGAGTGGCTGTAGATGGGTCATATTCTGCATGGAGGCCAGTGACCAGTGGTGTGCCTCAGGGATCTATTCTGGGACCCCTTCTTTTCGTGATTTTTATAAATGACCTGGATGAGGAAGTGGAGGGATGGGTTAAGTAAGTTTGCTGATGACACAAAGGTTGGTTGTGTTGTGGATAGTGTGGAGGACTGTCAGAGGTTACAGCGGGACATCGATAGGATGCAAAACTGGACTGAGAAGTGGTAGATGGAGTTCAACCCTAATAAATGTGAAGTGGTTCATTTTGGTAGGTCAAATATAATGGCAGAATATAGTATTAATGGTAAGACTCTTGGCAGTGTGGAGGATCAGAGGGATCTTGGTGTCCAAGTCCATAGGACACTCAAAGCAGCTGCACAGGTTGACTCTGTGGTTAAGAAGGAATATGGTGTATTGGCCTTCATCAATTGTGGAATTGAATTTAGGAGCCGAGAGGTAATGTTGCAGCTATTTTAGACCCTGGTCAGACCCCACTTGCTCCGTTCTGGTCACCTCACTATAGGAAGGACATGGAAACCATAGAAAGGGTGCAGAGGAGATTTACAAGGATGTTGCCTGGATTGGGGAGCATGCCTTGTGAAAACAGGTTGAGTGAATTTGGCCTTTTCTCCTTGGAGCAACAGAGGATGACGGGTGACCTGATAGAGATATATAAGATGATGAGAGGCATTGATTGTGTGGATAGTCAGAGGCTTTTTCCCAGGGCTGAAATGGCTGCCACAAGAGGGCACAGGCTTAAGGTGCTGAGGAGTAGGTACAGAGGAGATGTGAGGGGTAAGTTTTTTACGCAGTGGTGAGTGTATGGAATGGGCTACTGGCGCCGGTGGTGGAGGCAGATACGATAGGGTCCTTTAACAGACTTTTGAATAGGTACATGGAGCTTAGAAAAGTAGAGAGCTATGGTAACCCTAGTAATTTCTAAGGTAGGGACATGTTTGGCACATCTTTGTGGGCCGAAGGGCCTGTATTGTGCTGTAGGTTTTCTATGTCTCTGTTTTTTTTCGATGTTTTCCAAATAACCTTGCATCCAAAAGCAACTGTAGACCTTACAGAAGGAACTAGAGTGGAAGCATGTTGTCCCCTCTGCCAGGGCACCATCCAAACTGCTGTATGCAGATTAGCTGCAGGATTCTCCTGAGTGACAAAAAACTGCATTTCAAAATTATTTCCTTGCCCGTGAAGTGTTTTTAGCTATCCTTAGATCTTAACAGTCTATATCAATGCAAGTTCTTTCTTTTCCTGAGCCAGAGATTTAAAACTTATCCAACCACAGCAAGTTATAAAATTGGATTTAATAAATCATCAGAATTGTGGACTGACATCAGTAGTAAAATATTCATGAAAGCTGCTGAATTATTGTAGAAATCCGTCTAGTTCATAGAAAGGGATTTGCCTCTTCCAATAAAACCCAGGCAATATAATCCTCAAACCCCATGCTACTGTGTGGACCCTTGTGAAGTTATCCATCATGCCACTCAGTTGTCAAGGTATTAAGGTGAAATCCCTTTCCTATAATCAGTACATGCCAAAAATTAAGGTGAGTAAATTTTCCATTTATAGCAAATACAGATCATGCTCCAATCTGATGTACAAGTTTACCATTTGCTTTTCCAATACACTGGTTTCTCTTTCAGTCAGGTAAAATTCTTAAGTCCAGCAGGCTTGTTGGTTGGCAGGATAGCGTCATAGTTAGCACAACACTTTACAGTACCAGCGACACGGGTTCAATTCCCACCGCAGCCTGTAATGAGTTTGTACGTTCTCCCCTTGACTGTGTAGGTTTCCTCCAGTTGCTCTGGTTTCCTCCCACAGTCCAAAGATGTACCAGTTGGTAGGTTAATGGTCATTGGAAATTGTCGCATGATTGGGCTCAAGGATTGCTTGGCAAGGCAGCTTCAAGGGCCGGAAGGGCCTATTCCGAACTGTATGACAGTAAATAAATATAATTAGAACAGAGGTGGGGAGAGGGAAGAATGCGGATTTATGGAGGGGGGAGTTAGAGAATTAACATTGTGTTAGAAGAGGTAGTGAATTGAGAGGGGAGTGGAAGGAGAAGTTAACTGAAAGTAAAGAGGATGGTATAAGAGAACAAAGGATAAAGGGGTGACTGAGCTATCAGAAGAAAAATAGATTGAAGAGGTATGGAGGGTCTACTGGACAAGATTGGAAAAAAGCTGCAGAGGGCTGCAAGCTCAGCCAGTCCCATCATGGCATTAGCCTCGCCAGCCTCGAGAGCTTCTTCAAGGGAATGCCTCAAAAAGGTAGCATCTATCATTAAGGAATCCCATCACCCCCTCTGCCTATTCCCTTCATCAGTCACTTATGCAACTGATTATTTTGTGTTTTCTATTTGTAATTGACTTAGATCACTTTGTAGAGATCTGTTTCCACTTTGACATGAAAGATTCTTTTTCTGTTGATCAGTGTCAAAAAACACAATTTAAGTCCTCTGTGATTGAATGTTTTGTTTGAGCAGAAGTCGGCCATTTGGCCCATTGAGTCTGCTCCGCCATTTCATCATGAGCTGATCCATTCTCCCATTTAGTCCCACTCCCCCTCCTTCTCACCATAACCTTTGATGCCCTGGCTACTCAGATACCTATCAATCTCTGCCTTAAATACACCCAATGACTTGGCCTCCACTGCCGCCCGTGGCAACAAATTCCACAGATTCTCCACCCTCTGGCTAAAAAAATTTCTTCGCATCTCTGTTCTGAATGGGCGCCCTTCAATCCTTAAGTTATGCCCTCTCGTACTAGTCTCCCCCATCATGGGAAACAACTTTGCCACATCCACTCTGTCCATGCCTTTCAACATTCGAAATGTTTCTATGAGGCCTCCCCTCATTCTTCTAAACTCCAAGGAATACAGTCCAAGAGCGGACAAACGTTCCTCATATGTTAACCCTCTCATTCCTGGAATCATTCTAGTGAATCTTCTGTGTACCCTCTCCAACATAAGCACATCTTTTCTTAAATAAGAAGACCAAAACTGCCCACAGTACTCCAAGTGAGGTCTCACCAGCGCCTTATAGAGCCTCAACATCACATCCCTGCTCCTATCCTCTATTCCTCTAGAAATGAATGCCAACATTGCATTCGCCTTCTTCACCACCGACTCAACCTGGAGGTTAACCTTAAGGGTATCCTGTATGAGGACTCCCAAGTCCCGTTGCATCTCAGAACTTTGAATTCTCTCCCCATTTAAATAATAGTCTGCCCGTTTATTTCTTCTGCCAAAGTGCATAACCATACACTTTCCAACATTGTATTTCATTTGCCACTTCTTTGCCCTTTCTTCCAATCTATCCAAGTCTCTCTGCAGACTCTCCGTTTCCTCAGCACTACCGGCCTCTCCACCTATCTTCGTATCGTCAGCAAACTTAGCCACAAAGCCCTCTATTCCACAATCCAAATCGTTGATGTACAATGTAAAAAGAAGCGGCCCCAACACGGACCCCCGTGGAACACCACTGGTAACCGGCAGCCAACCAGAATAGGATCTCTTTATTCCCACTTTCTGTTTCCTGCCAATCAGCCAACGCTGTATCCACGTATCACTCACAACACGCTGGAGGAGCTCAGCAGGTCGGGCCACATCGTGGAAAAGATCGGTCGATGTTTTGGGCCGGAACTCTTTGTCAGGACTGTAGGGGGAAGGGGCAGAGGCCCTATAAAGAAGGTGGGGGGAGGGTGGGAAGGAGAAGGCAGGTAGGTTCCATGTATGGACATATCTGAATGGGAGTGGGAAGCAGAGTTGAAATGGGTGGCTACTGGGAGATCCTGTCTGTTTTGGCAGACGGAGCGGAGGTGCTCGACGAAGCGGTCCCCCAATCTGCGTCGGGTTTCACCGATGCAGAGGAGGCCGCACCAGGAGCACCAGATGCAATAGATGACCCCAACAGACTCACAAGTGAAGTGTTGCCTCACTTGGAAGTACTGTTTGGGGCCCTGAATGGTGGCAAGAGAGGAGGTGTGGGGACAGGTGTAGCACTTGCGCTTACAGGGATAAGTGCCAGGTGGGAGATCCGTGGGGAGGGACGTGTGGACCAGGGAGTCGCGGAGGGACCGATCCCTGCGGAAGGCGGAGAGGGGTGGAGAGGGAAAGATGGCGGATTCCTCTGGCTGGCGGAACTGGTTCTCACACTCAATAACTTCTCTTTTGGCTCTTCCCACTTTCTTCAGACCAAGGGTGTAGCTATGGGAACTTGCATGGGCCCTAGCTATGCCTGCCTCTTCATTGGTTATGTGGAACAGTCTGTGCTCCAAACCTATTCCGGTACTGCTCCCCAACTTTTCCTTCGCTACATTGATGACTACATTGGTGCTGCTTCCTGCACCCATGCTGAGCTCGTCAATTTCATCGACCTTACTTCAAACTTCCACCCAGCCCTCAAATTCACTTGGTCTATCTCGGACACTTCTCTCTCCTTTCTCAATCTCTCGTTCTCCATCTCTGGAGACAGACTGTCCGCTGACATCTTATACAAGCCCACTGACTCTCATAACTACCTCGACTATACCTCTTCCCACTCCGCCACATGCAAAAATGCCATTCCCTATTCCCAGTTCCTCCGTCTCCGACGCATCTGCTCTGAGGATGAGGTTTTCCGTTCCAGGACATCTCAAATGTCCTCTTTCTTTAAGGATCGTGGTTTCCCTTCTGCTGTCATCAATGATGCCCTCACCCGCATCCATGCTGAGTTCTGCCTATCTTGTCATATGCCTCCAGGTACTCTGTAACCTCATCCTTGACAATCGACTCCCAGCAACTTCCCAACCACTAATGTCAAGCTAACAGGTCTATAATTTCCTTTTTGCTTCCTTGCTCCCTCCTTAAATAGCGGAGTGACATTTGCAATCTTCCAGTCCTCCGGAACCATGCCAGAATCGATCAACTTTTGAAAGATCATCGCTAATGCCTCCGCAATCTCCACAGCTACTTCCTTCAGAACACGAGGGTGCATTCCATCTGGTCTGGGAGATTTATCTACACTTAGACTATTAAGCTTCCTGAGTACTTTCTCTTTCATAATGTGACTGCACACACTTCTCTTCCCTGCCACCCTTGAGTGTCTAGTATACTGCTGATGTCTTCCTCAATGAAGACTGATGCAAAATAATCGTTCAGTTCCTCCGCCATCTCCTTATCTCCCATTTCAATTTCTCTAGCATCATTTTCTATTGGTCCTATATCTACTCTTACCTGTCTTTTACTCTTTATTTACTTGAAAAAGCTTTTAATATCCTCTTTGGTATTATTTGCTAGCTTCCTTTCATAGTTAATCTTTTCCCTCTTAATGACCTTCTTAGTTTCCTTTTGTAAGCTTTTAAAAACTTCCCAATCCTCTGGCTTCCCACTAATTTTTGCTTCCTTGTATGCCCTCTCCTTTGCTTTAACTTTGGCTTTGACTTCTCTTGTCAGCCACGGTTGCATCCTTTTTCCATTGGAAAATTTCTTCTTTTTTGGAATATACCTGTCTTGCACCTTCCTCACTTCTCACATAAACTCCAGCCACTGCTGCTCAGCTGTCCTTCCCGCCAGTGTCCCTTTCCAGTCAACTTTGGCCAGTTCCTCTCTCAGGCCACTGTAATTTCCTTTACTCCACTGAAATACCGACACATCAGAATTTGGCTTCTCTTTTCCAAGTTTCACAGTGAACTCGATCATATTATGTTCACTGCCTCCTAAGGGTTCCTTCACCTCAATCTCTCTAATCACTTCCAGTTCATTACACAATACCCAATCCAGTACAGCCGATCCCCTAGTGGGCTCAACAACAAGCTGTTCTCGCAGACATTTTACAAATTCTCTCTCTTGAGATCCAGTGCCAACCTGATTTTCCCAATCCACTCACATGTTAAAATCCCCCACAATTATAATAACACTGCCCTTCTGACAAGCCTTTTCTATGTCTTGTTGTAATTTGTAGTCCACATCACTGCAGCTGTTTGGAGGCCTATTAGGGTCATCAACTGCCATCAGGGTCCTTTTACCCCTGCGATTTCTTAGCTCAACCCATAAAGATTCTGCACCTTCCGATCCTATATCACCTGTTTCTAATGATTTAATATCATTTCTTACCAATAAAGCCACGCCTCCCCCTCTGCCTACCTTCCTATCCTTCCGATACACCGTGTATCCTTAGATAATGTTGTAAAACAATAAAACAAGAAAACTTCCAAGGAAGGTGAATACTTTTTATAGGCACTGTACAAGTGCCTGAAGACACACTCAATGTTTTAGGAATGGCTTCTTCCCCTCTGCCATCAGATTTCTGAACAGACATTGAATCAACCCATGAATGCTACATCACTATTTTTGCACTTACTTGTTCATTATGTGCCATGTCGTATGACATGGGTGATCATGGTCTATCCATGACTGTGATAGTTCTTGGCAAATTCTAAAGGCTGATTTATATTTGCGCATCAAATCAACGCCGTAGGTATGGCATAGCCGTGAACCCTACGCTGTACTCTACGCAAACCTTACGCCATAGCCTAGCGCACACCTTTCCCAAAATGTAACTGTGTCACAGCGACGCAGATCACAACAACTGTGATTGGTCTGCTTAGTAGCAATTCTGGCTGCAATGCTTTCCATAAAGCTTTACAGACCTCCAAAATTATGGAGGACACATTTCACTTTTACGAAAGACCTGTACCTGTTTTCATTAACCAAAAGAGGATTTTTGCTTTTACGGAAAAAGACGCTCACTTTAAAATTGTTTACCCGGAGAAGGACTACCATGACCATGAAGCCTGTGTGCGCATGTGTGTACATGCCGATTTTTTTGACAAATCGATTTTGGCTCAAAATTCCCAATTCTGTTAAGTGACACTACACTGTATGCAGTATGCAGTACCCTCCTTCAGTTTCAATCGCCATTGTTTGCAATTTCAGTTTCTTCATGTTGAGTTTCACACGAAGAAACTCAACACAGTGGCATAGAAACCCCTCCGCCAACTAGCGTTTTGTCTGTGAATAGCAGAGCGACGCGGACACACCAACGTACAAGTATAAATGCTCACAGCGGCGTAGCCCACTTGTGTAGGCAACGGTGTAAGCTAGTATGCACAAATATAAATCAGCCTTAATTCTGCAACTGCCATTGTGGGATTCAAATTAGGGCACCACTTTGTACATTATGTGCCACATTGTATAACGCGGACAAGGTGGTTTGCCCTTGCCGTCTGGGCAGTGTCTTTACAAGATGTATGACCATCCCCCTGCCATTATCAATACTCTTCAGAGATTGTCTGCCTGGTGTCAGTGGTCACATGACCAGGACTTGTGATCTGCACCAGCTGCTCAAACGACCGTCACCACCTGCTCCCATGGCTTCACCTGACCCTGATCCGGGGGGGGGGGGGGGTGTCGGGGAAGCTAAGCAGGTGCTACACCTCGCTCAAGGGTGACCTGCAGGCTAGTGGAGGGAAGGAGCACCTTACACCTCCTTTGCTGGAGATGTATTTCCACCCAGCCACATTATTCTTGCACTAATTTAATTTGATTTTTTGTATCTACGTTTCTTATTATAATTTATAGTAATGTTTTATGCATTGCACTGTACTGCTGCTGCAAAACAAAAAAAAATCACAACATTTGTCAGTGATATTAAACCTGACTCTGAAAAAGGAAAGAGGAGAGGACATTAAGGAAAGAGAAATAATGAACGATGATGACTTTCACAGAGATTGATCAGGTCACCTACTTATCTGGTGATCTTAACCGGACCAAGATTTCTATTCCAGTACAAAGGGACTGCTTGTTCATGCTTGTTATGCTGATTTATCACTTGGTAGCACAGAGCATTTTACACTCCTATTAGGGTTTAAGATGGCAGTTCATTGGAGGTGGCAGAGGAGTGTTTGCCACATTGATAGATGTGGGGAATGGAAAAGGAAGGTGGAAATTCTCCTTCAACTAGCTTTCCAAAAGGCAAGAATAATTGGCGAATGATGAAGGGAATAGGCACAGAGTCAGATAAATGGGCTCCGCTTTGTGGATGTTGTAAAACAAGTTGTGGAATTCTCAGGAGAACTCTCACTCAATTTTTATTCCTGGTGTTAAAATCATGCGTGAGTTTTTTCTTTATTCACAGTTTTCTGCTTGGTTTTATGATGGTAACGGCTGTATTCCCAGCACAGAGAGGACATTATTTATTTATTTATGTATTGAGATACAGCACAGAATAGACCCTTCTGGCCATTTGAGCCACGCCGCCCAGCAGTCCCCCATTTTAATCCTGGTCTTATCACAGGAGAATTTAAGATAACTAATTAACCTAGTAACAGGCCAGTGGTGCAGTGGCATCAGCACCAGACTCTGAGGCAAGTGAACCCAGGTTCAGCTCCTTGCTGGGTTGAGTGTCAAGCTAGCAACTTGGCCTCGTAAAAAAAAAACAGAGAAAACGTTAAAAAGAAAGCAAGGTTGCAGCCCGATGTGCTACAAGGTGCGGAGAGGAATAACAAGCAATTATCCTAGCAACAGTTATGTCTTTGGACTGTGAGGAGGAAACCGGAGCACCCGTAGGAAACCCATGCAGCCATGGGGAAAATGTACAAACACCTTACAGGCAGTGCCGGAATTGAACTCGGGTCATCTGTACTGTAAAGCGTTGTGCTAACCACTCGTTACTGTGCTGCCCTATACATTTCTAATGATGGAATATGGAATAGGAAGAAGGTTGTTGTTAACGAGAATTTCTTTCTTGGTCCCGGAACAAATATTGGTAGGTTTATATGGAAAGTATTATTATGATCTTTGGATCATCGGTCATGAACTTCCCTAATGGTTGCTGGAGCAGTTTTTCACCAAAAAAAAGCATGTATCCATATACAACTCTGAAATTTGTCTTCCCTGGATAGCCACAAAACAAAGAAAGAACATGAAAGTCTTTCCAAGAGAAACATCAAACCCACCCCACCCCTGTACAAAAAAGAACAGCAGCTTGATCATAAACCCCCAAAATCCCTTTCTCCTGCCAAAACAGAATAAGAATATCGACCCCCAACCCTCCCTCCCCTGCAAAAGAAAGGAACAACAACATCAACCCCCAAAACCCCTCCCTTCGCACAAAACAGAACCAGAACATCAACTCCCAAATGACCCTCGCCCACACCAAAATGCTAACAGAATACAACAGCACATCAACCCCTAAACATCCTCCCCTCACACAAGAAAACAGAAAAGGAATGGGAAATTTTAAATAAATACACAGAATATAAAAACGTTAAGTCTGAAGAAGTCCGCAGTCCATAAATGCAATCGTCCAATCCATAAAGCAGAACCACAGTAACATCTTCCTTCGTCAACGAAGGGAGAGGCATCACATAAGCACAGAGGCCTACCCGCCTGCCACAGCAAGCCACACAGCGATAGGCCGCTCACAGACTCTCCTCTGGCAATGATTAAAAGGAAGGCAGTCAGCGGTGAACTCTTGCACGCCCTCTGCATTCGCCTCAATGTCTCAATCTTCCACGACGCTTTAATTGGTGAAATGGAGTCAGACATAGGCTCTGACTCCATCTCAAAGTTTCTTCACATCAAGGCTGTCCAAGTATATGCTCGCTTCCCAGAATCTTCTTGGAGACGGCAAAACCCTTGATCACACTATCGATCTTCAAACTGTAGATCACAGGCTCTAACGGTCCCAGAAACACATTTAAGGTGAAAAACAGGTGTAAAAGAAGTAAAATAGACACTTTCTTGGGCTGTCTGGAAGATGGCAACTGAGGGAGGGTTGTATGCTGGCGCCATCTTGTCCAGAAGTTCTTACTGATTTCATTGGAGAATTGGGTATGAATTAGATCCATAAACCATTTGCATACAACTGACTAGGGGTATTGTGTTTTGCATTTTGTCCATATTGTCTTAAGTGCAAGGTTTGCATTGTTTGAGTTGCATTGAAGTTAAAGAATTACCGTAACTTTAAATGAAAGATCAAGCAAATATGTTCAACTTTGTGATGAAATGAGGAAGGAGACATAGGAAAGAATGGATCAACAAATAAATTACTGTATCTCTGATACCAGAAATCACTGATGGGAAGGGAGGGGTAATGTATGACCTCACCACAAAATGGAGAAGGGTCGTGATTATTCAATCAATGTGTCTGACATACTTTCCATTTTACAATAAGATGATGTAATGACTGTGTAATACCCCCTGGGGGGGGCAATGGACGATATGTCTGAATAGTTGCCATTGTTGTGCATTCTAAGGATGACTATCTTTAATAGTATGACTCTGTGATGAGACCCCATTAAAATAAGTCTTGTTTATACTTGTTTTTCTATGGTAAATTGTGGTTATGCGACCACTGAAGCAGGTAAACAATCTCTGAAGACCATTGATAATGGCTTGGGTCACCCATCATGGAAAGACACTGCCCAGAAGAAGGCAGTGGCAAACCACTTCTGTGGAAAACATTGCCAAGAGCAAGCATGGTTGTGGATAGAGCAACAGTGTGAAGGGAGTTCCCAGTTCCTTGCTCAGTCGAAAGATGGAAGATTGTGATCACCGATATCTTACAACACAGCACCTAATGATGATGATCAAGGGGATAAATGCAGGAAGTGGTGGAGGCAGGGGACACGTTGCCAGAGGTGGTGTAGATACATTTAAGACACTCTTCGGGTGGCGGGGTGGAGATACTCCTTAGGCAAGGTGTGGCACCTGCTTAGCTCGGCCAATCAGGGTCACGTGAAGCCATGGGACCAGGTGGTGGATGTCCACATAAGCAGTTGGTGCATATAACAAGTCCTGGTTATGTGACCACTGATGCCAGGCAGGCAATCTCTGAAGAGTATTGATAATGGCTGGGGTCATTCGTCTTGTAAAGACACTGCCCAGAAGAAGGCAATGGCAAACGACTTCTGTGGAAAAATTTGGCTAGAACAATCATAATCATGATTGCCCACATGATATGACATGGGACATGATGATGATGATGACTTCGTTCTTTTCATACCTGCTCTCATTTCACTAACCACCTGATTGTGACTCCAGCCCACTCCAATCCTCCTCAAAGTCCTCCCCACCACTAACCCTAACATCAGTTAAATGTGCAGAAGCACTTTTTTTAAAATTTAGAGATACCATGCAAAACAGGCCCTTCCAGTCCTTTGAGCGGCATCACCCAACAACCCACCGATTTAACTCTAGCCTAATCACAAGATGATTTACAGTGACAATTAACCTACTAGCTGGTATGCCTTTGGACTGTGGGAGTTAACTGTGGGAGCACCCTGAGAATTGTTAGGATCAATCCAGATTTGGTTGACAGCAGAACAAGTAGTATTTAAATGGATTGAACAATAAGGAAGATGTTGTTATGGAAAATATAAAATCTTGTTTTCAGTTCAACTGAGAAAAACAGGGTTAAATCCTACAGACATTATATGAAGGAAAAACCAGTGGGAATATTTACCCTAATGTGCACCACTAAAAGCCGATTTCAGCTATGAGTGGATTGGCTCCAAATTACTAATGCATTTGAGTTTTTTTAAAAATCATTTTAATTATTAATAGTGTTAAAGTGCTTAAGTAATTTAAATCTGTGCCACTCACAGCAGGGACCAGCACTTAGCAGTTCAGAGAATGGTGTGGCAGCATTTGGGTCAGGAGGTTCTGCTTCCCTGAACTGGGTGAAGAAATGGCAGTGGTGAATTGGGGTTGGGGAAAGAGAAGCTGTTGTGATTGGTATTCAAGTCCAAGTTTATCATTATTTAACTATAGATAGACTTCCAAACAAATCAGCGTTTCTCCAGACCAAGGTGCACAACACAATACATATAACTCACACACACACACAACACATATAGTAATATTACCACAAAAAAATTAACAAATAATAAGGTGCATATTTGATGCACATTAAAAAGTAAACAGTGTGATGAGGCCTGGTGGTGGCAGGGAGTTCAGTAATCTTACAGCCTGTGGAAGAAGCTGTTTCCCATCCTAACAATCCTTAGTACCTCCTGCCTGATGGTGTGGGGGGTGGGGGGAGGTCAAAGAGATCACTGGATGGATGGGAGGGATCATTGACAATGCTCAGGGCCCTGCATTTGCAGCACTCTTGATAAGTAAATTGGATAGGTGAGAGACCCGCTGATCCTCTCAGCTGGGGGTTCCCAACCTTTTTTTATGCCATTGAGTCTTGCTGTCTGTGGACCCAGGTTAAAAACCCCTGCTCTCCACAGTCCTCGCATGCCTTTGTAGGGTTTTGCGGTCAGATGCCTAGCAATTCCCATATCAGACAGTGATCCAGCTGGTCAGACACTCTCAATGGTGCTCCTGTAAAAGTTGGTTAGTAGGATTGAGGGTGGGGGAACAGGGAGCCATGTTGTTATGTTTTAGCTGCTGTGTTTACATGCACTGTCTTTCAACATCTTAACTTCTCTTCATTCCTCCTCTGAAGTGCTTCTTCAATTTTTCTTTCTTGATTAAGACCATAAAATACAGTAGCAAAAATAGCCATTCAGTCCATTGAGGCTGCTCCACCATTCAATCATGGCTGATTGATTTTCCCTCTCAATCCCATTCCCCCCATAACCTTTAACGCCTTTACTAATCAAGAACCTGTCGACATGCAATTTAAATATACCCAGTAGATTGGCCTCCACAGCCATCTGTGGCAATGAATTCTGCACCTAGTCACCACCTTAAGTTTTTAATGATCTGCATAAATATGTCCTATGACTTGGATTTGGTATCATTCCTGTGAATCATGTTGGGATGTTTTGCTATGTTACAGAGATTGAAAGATGAGTTTTATTCTACATCGAAAGATACAGTGAAATGTGCCATTTGTGTGAACAACCAACACAGTCGGAGGATATGCCAGGGCCAACCTGCAAGCATCACCGTGCTTCTACTGCCAACATAGCGTGCCCATTCTGGTGTCTTCCCTCTTCCTTTCCAGTGCTGAACAAAGGTCTCAACCTGAAACATCGACTGTTTATTCATTTCCATAGATGATGCTTGACCTGCATTTTGTGTATGTTACCAACCATAATCCTTGCATCTTTAGAGTGTGGGACGAAACTGGAACACCCAGAGGAAATCCATGTGGTCAAGGAAGAACGGACATACTCCTTACAAACAGTAGTGGGAATTGAACCCGGATCACCGGTGTTATAAAATATTATGCTAAATGTTCTTCTACTGTGCCATCTATATCATTGGCTGATGAGGTGGCGCAGTAGCCTGATGGTTAGCACAACGCTTTACAGTACCGGTGACCCAGGTTCAATTCCCACCACTACCTGTAAGGAGTTTGTACGTTTTCCCTGTGACCGCGTGGACTTCCTCTGGGTGCTCCAGTTTCCGTTCGCAGTCCAAATACCTACTGGTTGATAGGTTATTTGGCCATTGTAAATTGTCCCGTGATTAGTCTAGGATTAAATTGGGCACGATTGGGCAGTTTGGCTCGAAGGGCCGGAAAAGCCTTTTATGCACTGTATAAATGAAATTGTTATTGCTCTCACATGCATTCCCCATCCCAGTAGGAAAAGCTAGATTTCAGCACTCACTAAGGGCAGCCCCGTCGTATAATGGATAGTCATGAAGACCTGGGTTCAATCCTGACCTTGGGTACAATGTGCATGGAACTTTTCTTTCTGTGACTGCTGTATTCCTCCATCCCCCCAGGTGTTCTGGATTCTTCTTGTGTTCCAAGGACACAAGGGTTGTAAATTATCCAAAGTGCACAACTGAGTGGTGAAAACTTGGGACAGTTGGTGGGAATATAGGAACGTTTTTAAAAATGTGATTCATGCAAATAGTGCCTGATATTGAGTCAATGGGCTCGTTTCAAAGTTCAAGGTAAATTTTATTATCAAAGTACGTATATGTCACCATATACAACCCTGAGATAATTTTCTTGTGGGCATACTCAACAATAATAACTATAACAGAATCAATGAAAGACCATCCAAACTAGGGCGTTCAACTGGAGTGCAGAAGACGACTAACTGTGCAAATGTAAAAAGAAGTAGTAATAATAATAAATACATTAGCAAAAATATGAGATGAAGAGTCCTTCATTCTGAATTTTGTTGGAAGGATCTAGCCCAGGGATGGCCAACCTATGGCGCATGCCCCAAGAATGGCATATTGGATGATTAGAAGTGGCACATTGCACCCCAGTGATAATAATAAAAAAGTAAGCCTACTCATCCAAAAAGTATTAACCAAAAACCGATTTGTAGGAAAAAAATCTATAACAGGAATTCAAGTAGCTTAGAGCTAGAAATGGGTTTTACTGAGAATAAATCTAAAACTGATCAGTTATTTTTAACGATTTTATTATTTCATGCACATCTTCTGGCGAATGTTATCTTCTTTCACATTAATCTGTTTTCAATTTTTAAAAATGTTCAATGAGTCAAACTGGGAAAGAAGGACTTTTGTTCTGCAGTCGTTCCATAACTGTACAATACACGTTTGATACTTGTTTGATCCTGACGCGCCAGGCGTCTGCACCAGCGGTGTGTCGCAGGTTTCTGTCAGTCAGTTTACAATTGACACTCGTGAGCTACGGAGTTGTGCTTTGTTCGTCCTTCGTGAACATTTACAGTTTTGTACTTTTTCGAAAATTAAGCCTCGTTTTTACATTCAGTTACCCATCACAGTGCAAAAGAAAATGAGCAAAAGAAAAGCAGGAAGTGATAGTACTTTCAATGAACAGTGGGAAAATGAGTTCTTATTTATAGTGGGTCCATCAGGAAAACCGTTGTACGTTGTTTGTGAAAACACTTTCTCACATAATAGAAAACATCATCTTAATAGACACTAGAAAACACAATATCAGACTGAAATAGAAGGAAAACTGCTTGGGTCTGAATTACGGAAAGAATATGTGATTAAGAAAAAGAAAGATCAAAAGAAGACAAAATATATTAAAAGTCTCGTTAAAGTAAGTAATGATTATCTTGTTTTTATATTAAATCAATATATCATGTAAAAATGCTAAATATGTCTATATTAACATTTTTACAAGATCCGAATGGGAGTACAAAAGTTGTATGGCGCATCTGAACTTGTGCATGAAAAAATTGATGCATGGAATGTAAAAGGTTGGCCATCCCTGATCTAGCCTTAATAATAATGACTACAGAGGCACAGAGAGAATCTGACTGTAACGACAAGTAACCTTTATTATCTCAACTAAAATACAGATGAGTTCACAAGCTAACTGTGTGCACATCCACTATGATTTGCTGACCAAACATGAGGAAATCTGCAGGTGCTGGAAATTCAAGCAACACACACAATAAATGCTGGTGAACGCAACAGGCCAGGCAGCATCTATAGGAAGAGGTACAGTCAACGATTCGGGCCGAGACCCTTCTTCAGGACTAACTGAAAGAAGAGATAGTAAGAGATTTGAAAGTGGGAGTGGGAGGGGGAGATCCAAAATAATAGGAGAAAACAGGAGGGGGAGGGATGGAGCTAAGAGCTGGAAAATTGATTGGCAAAAGGGATATGAGGGTGGAGAAGGGAGAGGATCATGGGATGGGAGGCCTGGGAAGAAAGAAAGCAGGGGGGAGAGCCCAGAGGATGGACAAGGAGTTATAGTGAAAGGGACAGAGGGAGAAAAAAGAGAGAGAAAAGAAAAAATAAATAAATAAGGGATGAGGTACGAAGGGGAGGTGGGGCATTGACGGAGTTAGGGAAGTCAATGTTCATGCCATCAGGTTGGAGGCTACCCAGACAGAATATAAGGTGTTGTTCCTCCAAGCTGAGTGTGGCTTCATCTTGACAGTAGAGGAGGCCATGGATAGACATATCAGAATGGGAATGGGACGTGGAATTAAAATGTGTGGCCACTGGGAGATCCTGCTTTCTCTGGTGGACAGAGTGTAGGTGTTCAGCGAAACGGTCTCCCAGCCTGCGTCGGGTCTCGCCAATATATAGAAGGCCGCATCGGGAGCACCAGAGGAGCATCGACTCACAGGTGAAGTGTCGCTTCACCTGGAAGGACTGTCTGGGGCCCTGAAGGGTAGTGAGGGAGGAAGTGTAAGGGCATGTGTAGCACTTGTTCCCCTTACAAAGATAAGTGCCGGGAGGGAGATCAGTGGGAAGGGATGGGGGGACGAATGGACAAGGGAGTCGCGTAGGGAGCGATCCCTGAGGAAAGCAGAAAGGGCGGGGGGAGGGAAAGATGTGCTTAGTGGTGGGATCCCGTTGGAGGTGGCGGAAGTTGCAGAGAATTATATGTTGGACCTGGAGGCTGGTGGGGTGGTAGGTGAGGACAAGGGTAACTCTATTTCTAGTGAGGTGGCGGGAGGGTGGGGTGAGAGCAGATGTGCGTGAAATGGGAGAGATGCGTTTGAGAGCAGAGTTGATGGTGGAGGAAGGGAAGCCCCTTTCCCTTCCTCTTTCACATCTTTCCCTCCCCCCTCTTTCTGCTTTCAGCAGGGATCGCTCCCTACGTGACTCCCTTGTCCATTCATTCCCCCCCCCCGCCCATGCCTTCCCACTGATCTCCCTCCCAGCAGTTACCCTTGTAAGCAGAACAAGTGCTACATATGCGCTTACACTTTCTCCCTCACCACCATTAAGGGCCCAGACAGTCCTTCCAGGTGAGGTGACAGGGATGTGATGTTGAGGCTCTATAAGGCACTGGTGAGACCTCACTTGGTGTACTGTGTACAGTTTTGGTCTCCTTATTTAAGAAAAGATGTGCTGATGTTGGAGAGGGTACAGAGAAGATTCACTAGAGTGATTCCGGGAATGAGAGGGTTAACATATGAGGAACGTTTGTCCACTCTTGGACTGTATTCCTTGGAGTTTAGAAGAATGAGGGGAGACCTCATAGAAACATTTCGAATGTTGAAAGGCATGGACAGAGTGGATGTGGCAAAGTTGTTTCCCATAATGGGGGAGTCTAGTACGAGAGGGCATTACTTAAAGATTGAAGGGCGCCCATTCAGAACAGAAATGCGAAGAAATTTTTTTAGTCAGAGGGTGTTGAATCTATGGAATTTGTTGCCACGGGCAGTAGTGGAGGCCAAGTCATTGGGTGTATTTAAGGCAGAGATTGATAGGTATCTGAGTAGCCAGGGCATCAAAGGTTATGGTGAGAAGGAGGGGGAGTGGGACTAAATGGGAGAATGGATCAGCTCATGATGAAGTGGCGGAGCAGAATCGATGGGCCGAATGGCCGACATCTGCTCCTTTGTCTTATGGTCTTAAGAGAACATGACCTGGGTATTTTTGTGTTGTATGTCTCTTTGATTCTACCAAGAATCAAAGAAATCAAGAAGTTTCTAGAAATCAAGAAATTAGAATGTTGCCAGTGTCAAGGAGCAGAATAAACTGGAGTGTTGTGCCACATGTCTTAAGGTAGTGATGGGATAATCTTGCCACAGCATTGCCTTATCACCAAGAGGGAAACTAGGAACACCAGAAAGTCTGGGAGTGGTGTTATGGTCATCTATTGCTTATATCTGTTTTGTTCTTGGAGGTCTTGAACACTTAAAGCCTTGGATCAACTGCCAAAATCCAGCAGCTTTTATTTAGTGGTGATCTTATTGACTGGAGTCTTACGTTGAGTTCAATGCTGACTGGCAGCTCCTGTAGTGCTGCTGATGCCAAACTGTACTAGTCTATGCTGTTCCTTTAGATTCTCAGATGGGTGGAGAGGCAGGAGCTTGCTTCATGGGGAACAGCTTGGTCTCCATATTGTACTGCCCTGGCTTACGTACCTAGACGGCTAGGACCCTGTTCAACGAAGACCTCAAAGTAGGAGAGCCAAGGTTGTTCTTTGATCAGAAAGTTGAAGGGGCACAAGGTGTTCAAAATCATGCACAGTCTTATCACAAGTGGATAAAGAAAAGCTATTTCCATTGGCAGAACGTACAAAGACTGGAAATTGTTTTTTTTTAAATCAAAGGTAGCTAGAGCTTTTTTTTCCCCTTGCAAAGAGTCTTACATTTGTCAATACACTACCTGAAAGGGTGGTGGAGGCAGATGTGATCATGTCTCCTTCACACTTGAAGGAAAGAAATCGCAATGATAAGGGCACAAGAACTGGGAATGGGGACAAAGTGAATAGCAGTTAGTGTGACGCTATTACAGCTGGGTGTGTTGGAGTTCAGAGTCAATTCCATAAGAAGTCTTTACGTCCTCCTTGTAAAATGCATGAGTTTTCTCTGGATGCTCCAGTTTCCTCCTATATTCTAAAGACATACAGTTAGTAGGTTAATTGCCCCAAGATTAGGCAAGGGTTAAATTGATGGTTGCCTGGCAGTGCGGCTTGAAAGGCCATAAGGGCCTATTCTGCGCTGTATCTCAATAAATAAATAAATTTCTGTAGCAAAAAGCAGGCATGGTGAGCCAAATAGCTTCTTAGGCCATTATGATTTTATATCCATTTATTATGTGTATAACTCCAATGATCTTTTCTTTCTTTTCAAATCTTTTTTTTTATTATTATCCAAAATTAACAAGAGTACGTCGAAGTAGGCAACACTTACAATGCCTCAACAAAAAAACAATGATCTTTTGATGCTGAGCTGAAACATCAGAGAGGCTGTCTCTAATTTCCTCTTACTTCCTCACGTGACAGAAATTACACTAAAGAAAATGGTGATTGGAAAATTATTCACTTGGGAAGAGTTTAATGTTGGTCCACTAAATATGACAGTCTAAACTGTACAGGAGCTGACATGCAGACAGCTTATTTGGTGCTGCTTTAAGACATAACATCAAACAAGTGCAGTCCAGTCACCACCATTGAGTCTGCTGTCAAGCAGTATCTATGGAAATGAATAAACAGTCAACATTTCAGGCTGAGACCCCTCATCAGGACCAGAAATGAGGTGGGAAGATGCCAGAATAAGAAGTTAGGGGAGGGAAGGACGACTAGGTAGAAGGTGATAGGTGAACAGGTAGGTTGGGGAGAAAAATAAGAAGCTGGGATGTGATAGGTGGAAAGGGTAAAGGGCTGAAGGCAAGGAATCTGATAGGAGAGGAGAATGGATCATGGGAGAAAAGGAGGAAGGAGGGGCACCGGAGGAGGTGATAGGCAGGAGAGAAGAAGAGGTAAGTGTATAATTGTACTGAACTTTGTGCTAGAGTTTAAATAAACAGTGTGAAAACATTTCAGTCAGCATTCTGGTGACTATACCGATAGGAGAGCATTATAGCTTCAAATATAAAGCCTTAGTTTTCAGTGTTTTTAAAACAATAACAAAGAAAATAAAAAACATTTTTGTTAACTGTGATTTATTGCTTCTGTGTGAAGCAGTCCCAGTGCGCTTCGCAGATAACAAATTGCTTTCAAGTTCAGGGAGAAGGCTCATGCATCAGCAGTTTTGCGCACTTATGTGTGAAAGTGTGGTCAGCCATTCTAACCTTCCCCTACCCCTTCATTTTGAAGATCTTCCCCAGCCTTCACTTGTTCAAAAAATGATTTGACATGCATCTGCTGCAAAATACTCTGCCATTCTTTCCACATCAATAATTGCAATTGCGGTAGACCCACAAGGTAATTGGTGATCAGTGATGTTAGAATCCCACCCACAGCAACTGTTAGATTTACCTCAGTTTCACTACAACAGCTTCCAAAATTCTGTGCTTTCCTAGTGTATAATGTGCCACATGTACACACTCTGGCACATACTGAATTCTGAAGAAAGCTGCCGACTGTTTCATGGTGGCTAATTCTGTAGCTGTGAAAGAGAACATGTTAGAAAATTATTAAATAAAGGGACAAGGGCAGTACTCACCATAAAGCTGCATTCAAGTCCCAGCTGGAACAGGGGAATTTTAAATTCAGTTAAGCAATATGGAATCACCCACCAGTAACAGCAGTCATGAAACTATTGAAATGTTATTTTAAAAAACAGTGGTTTCTCTGATGTCCCTTTTCATTGCAGTGGTTGTGTAACTCCAGAGAGCCTCAGCAGTATGACTCCACGACCTTTGAATGGTCCAATAAGCCTCTCAGTTAAAACACACTCACCTTCAAGACTTGGTTGACAACAGTTCACAGTGTGGTTCACCAAAGGTGAAGAGGGAAATAGTGGGGCAGGGGGCACTGCACAGAATTGAAATAAGCTGCAGAGAGTTGTAAACATAGCCAGCTCCATCATGGGCACTAGCCTCCCCAGCATCCAGACATCCTCAAGCAGCGATGCCTCAAAAAGGTGGCATCCATCATTAGGAATCTCCATCACCTAGCACATGCCCTCTTCTCATTACTACCATCAGGGAGGAGGTACACACTCTATGATTCAGCAATGGCTTCTTCACCACTGCCATCAGATCTCTGAATGGACATTGAACCCACGAACACTACCTCACTACTTTTTTTTCTCTTTTCACACTATTTATTTTGAATGAGCTAGGATGTTTATCTTTGGAGCAAAGAAGATGACTTGATAGATGTATTCAAGATGCTAAAAGCCATAGATCAAGTGAGCAGCTAATGACATTTTTCCCAGAGTTTAAAAAAAAGACTTAAATGAAGGAGCGTCCTGCACCATTGAGTACATCTGCATGGAGCGTTGTCACAGGAAAGCAGCATCCATCATCAAGGACCCCCACCATCCAGGCCATGCTCTCTTCTCACTGCTGCCACCAGGAAGAAGGTACAGGAGTCTCAGGATTCACACCACCAGGTTCAGGAACAGATATTATTCCTCAACCATCAGGCTCCTGAACCAGGGGGAATAACTTCACTCACCCCATCACTGAACTGTTCCCACAACCTATGGTCTCACTTTCAAGGACTCTTCATCTCATGTTCTCGCTATTTATTGCTTATTTATTTGTTATTAGTATTACTTATTTCTTTTCGTATTTGCACAATTTATTGTCTTCTGCATTCTGGTTGAACGCCCAAGTTGGTGCGGTCTTTCATTGATTATTGGATTATTGAGTATGTCCACAGGAAAATGAATCTCGAGGTTGTATATGGTGACATATCTGTACTTTGATAATAAGGGAGGGAACGTCGACTCAGACCTTGAGAGGCCTGTGTCGGGCATTTTCATGCCTTACAAGGCACAGATTGGAAGTCTGTGTGGGGCACCACTCCTCACACAGACAAATTTGATAGTAAATTTACTTTGAACTTATAAGGTGATTGGAGGTAAGTGCGGGGAGGATGTCAGAGGTAAGTTTTTCATGGAGTGTAAATTCTTTCTCCATCAATAATAGCAATTGAGGGAGATCCCCACTGACCATGACCAGTGAGGTGTTAGTTTATGTTCGAGCCCTACCCACTACAGCTGTTAGATTCACTACAGTGTCACAACAATGTCTTCCAAAGCTCTGTGGTTTTCTGGTGCACAGCGTGCCTCATGTTTTCACTTTGGCAAACACATTTCTACTGAACCTGAAAGAAAGTGGTTGGTGCGTGGAGCAAAGTGTCAAAGGTGGCGGTAGAGATAGGTACTTTATAGAACATAGAATAGTACAGCACAGTACAGGCCCTTCGGCCCACAATGTTGTACCGACCCTCAAACCCTGCCTCCTGTATAAGCCCCCACCTTAAATTCCTCCATCTACCTGTCTAGTAGTCTCTTAAACTTCACTAGTGTATCTGCCTCCACCAGTGACTCAGGCAGTGCATTCCATGCACCAACCACTGAGTAAAAAACCTTCCTCTAATATCCTCCTTGAACTTCCCACCCATTACCTTAAAGCCATGTCCTCTTGCATTGAGCAGTGGTGCCCTGGGGAAGAGGCGCTGGCTGTCCACTCTATCTATTCCTGTTATTATCTTGTACACCTCTATCATGTCTCCTCTCATCCCCCTTCTCTCCAAAGAGTAAAGCCCTGGCTCCCTTAATCTCTGATCATAATGCATACTTTCTAAACCAGGCAGCATCCTGGTAAATCTCCTCTGTACCCTTTCCAATGCTTCCACATCCTTCCTATAGTGAGGTGACCAGAACTGGACACAGTACTCCAAGTGTGGCCTAACCGGAGTTTTATAGAGCTACATCATTACATCGCGACTCTTAAACTCTATCCCTCGACTTATGAAAGCTAACACCCCATAAGCTTTCTTAACTACCCTATCCACCTGTGAGGCAACTTTCAGGGATCTGTGGACATGTACCCTGAGATCCCTAATATCTATAAGACCCCGAAATATCTTTAGGGATATTTAAGAGTCTCTTGGATGGTCACATGGGTGATGGGAAACTATGTGGGAGGGAAAATAGAGGGATTGATGTTAGAGTAGGTTAAAAAGTTGGCAGAACATTGTGGGCCAATGTTCTGTGCTGTACTCTTCTATGATCTATGTTCTTACAATCTTTTTGCACTTTGTGGTTTATTCAAGTGATTCAACAAAAGCGCAGGTGGTGAGACACCAGCCAAATCTGACCCTATCCTCCTCTGAACTTCTCACACTTTTAACACAGATAGTGGGTATTGACAGAGAACAGAAACCTAAACTTTCTTAGTGATTTAAGTGAGAGGGAGGAAAATTTAAAGGAAGTTTATGTAACAAGTTGCTTAAACAGAGAGTGAATAGTGACAAGGGAAGTGGTGGAACCAGGTGCAATTGCATGGTTAAGAAGCACTTGGACAAGCCCTTGAACATGCAGTTTAAATTGGTATTGTGGTTGGCACAAGTATCATGGGCCCAGAGGCCTGTTTCTTTGCTGCACTATTCTAAGTTTGAACTGAGGCTGTGGGAGATTGTCTTGGACATTTCTCTTGTGATCCTGTTGCAGACCCTGTTGGACGTTGATAATGTAAGATGCCTTGGGTCTGTTTCCCTTGTTTTTTGGTGAGACAGGCGGTGTGGGAGCTTCATAGCTTCGATTGTAGCGTGGGCTAGGCCTCAGGCTGCAGACTTGCCTGCTGTTACTGTGCAAGTGAGGAGACACTGGAGGCAGTGTAGTGTGGCATTTATGCAGGGCTGGCCTCTCCCGTCGGTGCTGCCCTACAGAATTCGATTAGTGGAATGACAGGCTGGATACTGGGACCTGTAGGACATGTCACTCAGAGTGTTGGACTATATGTATGTTTTTTCTTGCTCGCTATTTTGAGTGAACTGTGTATGTTTTGCATCTTGGCTTTGGAGGAATGCTGTCTCATTTGGGTGTATACATGTATGGTTGAATGATAATTAAATTTGATTTGATTTGGCATTGTATTAATTCTTAAGTACTTTTCAACCTTTCAATTAGAAAGGCACTGATCAATGAAGTACAGACAGCAGGGAAAAACTACTGTCTAACTTAACTGACTTGTTTAAGGAGCTATCAGGAAGGATTGATGAGGGTGCTCCTGATGCGTCCCTATCTACATTGGTGAAATCCATCGTAAATTGGGGTACCGCTTCATTGAGCAGCTCTGCACCATCCACCACAAGAGGTACTTACCAATGGGCAAATATTTTAATTCCAATTTCCACTCCCATTCAGAAATTTTGGTTGTGGCCTCCTCTTGTGCCAAGGCGAGGCCACTCTCAGGGTAGAGGAACAACACCTTGTGTTCTGTTTGGGTAATCTCCAATCTGATGGTATGAATAGCAATTTCTTCCCGTCAACAAGTTTTCCAACCCCCTCCCCCACCCCCATTCCCCACTGTGACCTTTTACCTCTTCTCACTTACCTATTGCTTCCTACTGGGTCCCCCCCTCCTCCCCTTTCTCCTATGGTCCACTCTCCTCTCCTGTCAGATTCCTTCCTCTCTCGCCCTTGACCTTTCCTACCCACCTGGCTTCACCTATCACCTTCCAATTAGCCTCCTTCCCCTCCCCCCACTGTCCCCCTTCCTTCTCGGTCCTGAAGAAGGGTCTCAACTTGAAATGTCAACTGTTTATTAATTTCCATAGATGTGGCCCGACCAGCGGAGTTCCTGCAGCACTTTGTGTGTGTTGCTTTGTGTTGATAAGGGGGCTGCCTTGATGTATTCTTCTGGCACAGAAGTGGACCGTTTGTCGCACCATGTTCATGGCAAACTTACATGGAACGTTACAGTACACTACAGGGCTGTGATGTTCTGGTGACCTTTTAATCTACTCTAAGATCAATTGAACTTTACTTGCTACATAGCCCTCTATTTTTTCCAATCATCCACATGCCTATCTAAGTGGTTCTTAATTGTCCCTAATGTATCTGCCTCTACCACCACCCCAGGTAGGGCATTCCATGTATCCACTTCCCCTGTGTTAATAAAAAAAAATCCACTTTTACCCATACACACTAAATCCATTTGCCCTTATAAGAAATGTATTAATCTCTGCCTTGCCTATTCAAGACACTATCTAAATGTCTCTTTAAAAAGTAACCTTCTCTGTCAATGCATTCTAGATATCAAATGTTGTCTGAGTAAACCAAAAATGTACCCCTGCAATCCCCTTTAAATCTCCTTCCTGTCACTTTAAATCTATATCCTCTTGTTTTTGATATCAGTACCATCACCATAGGACAAATATTTTTGTCTGTCTCCATTACCAGGCAACACCGTACCTTGAGGCCTAATCTGCCCTCTGACTGAGGCTGTGCAGCTGCCCCACTTCACTAATAAACCAATGAACTGGACTTGCAGCATTCCACACCACCAGTGTTCAACAAGGTCTTGTGATCGCTTGGAAAGCAAGTAAGGCAATCAGACACTGTTCGACTGCATATCTAATTCATAAGATTAGAGTCAGATTAACTCCCTAAAGCTCCATAGACTGTATCCTTGAGTATTTAAGGACCAAGCCTTAGAAGTAGTAGATGCACTGGTGGTCATTTACAATATACTTGGACACTGAATCATGTCATAGTTGGACATGTCCTTCAGCCAAACATAAACCATCCGTTGATACAAACCTTATGTTAATCCCATCTTTCTATATGACCCGTTACTTCATCAACTAGGACTAGGCAGATTAATAGAGTTCTTTGAGGATATAACAAGCACAGTGGATAGAGGGGAACAGATGGACGTTATTTACTTGGATGTCCAGAAGACGTTCAATTATATGCCACATAATAGACTTGTCCATTAGATAAGGATGCATAGAGTTGAGGATTGGTTAGCCAATGTGGCAGTCAGTGGTGAGCAGTGTGCCACAGGGGTCGGTGCTGAGCCCACAACTGTTCATGATATACATTAACAATCTGGAAGAGGGGACTGAGGGTAGTGTATCTAAGTTTGCTGATGACACTAAATTGAATGGAAAAGCAAATTGTGCAGAGTATATGGAGAGTCTGCAGAGAGATAAGTGAGTGGACTGGGGTCCAGCAGATGGAGTACAATGTTGGTAAATGCGAGGACATCCACTTTGGAAGGAAAAATGGAAGATCAGATTATTATTTAAATGGTAAAAGATTGTATCATGCTGCTATGCAGAAGGACTTGGGAGTGCTTGTGCATGAATTGCAGAAGGTTGGTTTGCAGGTGCAGCAAGCTATTAAAAAGGCAAATGGTACGTTGACCTTCATTGCTTGAGGGATTGAATTTCAGAGCAGGGAAGTTGTGCTGCAGTTGTACAGGGTACTGGTAAGGCCTCATCTAGAGTACTGCATGCAGTTCTGGTCTCCTTACTAGAGGAAGGATATACTGGCTTTGGAGGTGGTGCAGAGGATGTTCACCAGGTTGATTCCAGAGATGAGGGGTTTAGACTATGAGGAGAGATTGAGTCACCTGGGACTGTACTCACTGGAATTCAGAAGGATGAGAGGACATCTTATAGAAAAATATAAAATTATGAACAGGATAGATAAGATGGAGGCAGGAAAGTTGTTCCTCAACTAGAAAGAACTAGGAGACATAGCCTCAAGATTCAGAGGAGTAGATTTAGGACGGAGATGAGGAGGAATTGCTTTTCCCAAAGTGTGGTGAATCTGTGGAATTCTCTGCCCAATGAAGCAGTGGACGCTACCTCAGTAAATATATTTAAGACAAGGTTAGATTTTTGCATAGTTGGAGAATGAAGGGTGATGGGGAAAGGGCAGGTAAGTGGAGATGAGGCAATGGTCAAATCTGCCATGATCTTACTGAACAGCGGAGCCAGATAGCCTAATCCTGCTCCTATTTCTTATGTTCTTAATGGATTGCACAGTCTAGATGGGCTGAAGGGCCTGGTTTCTGCGCTGTAGTGTTCTATGACTCTAACTCACTGCAAATACTATGTGTTAAAAAATAACAAACACAAGAAAATCTGCAGATGCTGGGAATCCAAAGCAACAAACACAAAATGCTGGAGGAACTCAGCAAATCAGATAGCATCTATGGGAGTGAATTAACAGTCAGTGTTTCAGCTGAGACCCTTCTCAGGACTCCGAATAGTCCTGAAGAAGGGTCTCGGCCAAAACATCGACTCTTTACTCTCTTCCACAGATGCTGCCTGACTCGTAGGTTCCTCCAGCATTTTGAGTATGTTCCTATGTGTTAGAGGCAGTTTGCAGTAACCATAAGGTATAGGAACAGAACTAGGCCATTCAGCCCATTTGAATCTTCTCTGCTGTTCAATCATGGCTGATTGATTTTCCCTCTCAATCCCATTCTCCTGCCGTCTCCCCGTAACCTCGGATGTCCTTACTAATCAAGAACTGCTTTAACTGTACCCAATAACTTGGCCTCCACAACCATCTGTGGCAATGAATTCCACAGGTTCACCACCCTCAGGCTAAAGAAATTCTTTCTCATCTCTGTTCTAAAGGAGTGTCCATATACTTTGAGACTGTGCCCACTGGTCCTAGACACTCCTAATGTATCTGCCAACCTGCACAACTTTGGGATGTATAATGAAACTGGAAGAAATCCACACGGTCAGAGAGAGAATATGCAAACTCTACACATAGAGTGCATGAAGTCAGGACTGAATCCAGGTGTAAGGCAGTGTCTATACAAACTGTACCATGCTGCCTCTATTCTTGTGATGAGACAAAACCTCATGTAATGCTGCTATTTAGAAACAAATGTGTGAGAAAACAGATAATTATATTCCTCTTAAAAGGTATTGGTAATGGAGTACATTAATAGTATCCATCATAAATTGAGGGACCGCTTCATTTTACCTCTTGTCACCTGCCTATTACTTCCCCCGGGTCCCCTGTCCAGCCCTTATCTTTCCCACCCAGCTGGCATCACCTCTCACTTTCTAGCTAGCCCCCTTCCCTCCCCCTGCCTTTTTATTCTGGCATGCTCCCCACTTCCTTCTCAGTCCTGAAGAAGCGTCTCAGCCTGAAACGTCGATTGTTTATTGATGCTGACTGACTTGCTGAGATCCTCCAGAATTTTGTATGTGTTGCACTATTTAAAGATGTGGTAACAAAGCATTTGGAAAGTGGTGACCAGTGGGGTCAAAGTTGCATGGGTTTAGGAAAGGAAATTTATGCCTAAAAATTTTAGTGTCTTTTTTTTGATTGGGTGTGGGAGGAGCAAATAATATGGTATTGAAAAAAACAGCACAAAGATCTCATACAGAAGCTTAGTAAGTACATTAAAACAAAGGACTGGGGTAACATATTGACTTGGATATAGAACTGATTGATAGCCAAGAAACTCGGCATCATAACAAGCTACATTACTGCATGGTACAGAAACTGCACTGTGGTGGACAGGAAGGCTGTATATTGGGTAGTCAAAACTGCCCAAGCAACACCATCAAGGACATATTTACAGAAAGGTCAATCACAAACACAAGAAAGTCTGTAGATGCTGGAAATCCAATGTAACATGCAGAAAACGCTGGTGGAACTCAGCAGGCCAGGTAGCATCTATGGAAAAGAATAAACAGTTGAAGTTTTGGGCCAAGACCCTTCTTCAAAAGATACAGAAGATTAAATGCCTTTTAGGGTAGCAATGAAGGTCCTCCATCTCTGGTGGTGTTCAGGGCTTCCTTCATTGTGTCAGTAGCTTCCTTTCGGTTTTCACTACTATCAGTCATACAAGTCCCGGGTGGAGACTCAGGAATACTGTCGCACTCAGATACAGGGTTCTTCAATGCTGTTTCCGTTACAATTTTTTTTTGACTAGCCAAGGTTGTTAGACCTGAGCTGAACCCTCAAACCTGGAGGGTTCACTCTTAGTCTGGACTCTACCATTTGGCATGGGTGACCCTACCAAGAGCCAAAGCATGAAACCCTTACTCCAGCCAACATAGCTCTCTGGATCATTGAGGTATGCAAGCCTCCAAACCACAAGGGTGTTGTTCACTTGGAGGAGGGTATGCAGAAATGTGCCAGTAAAAGAGCCAATAACATCATGAAGGATCCCACCCACCCTGCTCATGGACTACTTATGCCGCTCCCATCTGGGAGGACACTAAGTAGCATCCATGCCAGGACCTCCAGACTCAAACAGTTACTTTCTCCAAGCAGTAAGGCTGATCATTACCTCTACCCATTAACACATTCCTCATCACCCCCAACCACCACTACTTATCATTTTCTGTCAGAGTCACCTGATGTACAGGTGCTCCTCTGCTTAGCATCACTTTATGGACATACAAATCTATGTACGTATATTAGCTATTGTGTGTATTTATATTTATTGTGTTTTTTAGATTATTATTGTGTTCCTTATCTTGTGTTTTTTTGTGCTGCATTGGATCCAGTGTAACAGTTATTTTATTCCCCTTTACACTTGTATATTGGAAATTATATTCAGCGATTTTGAATTTTGAAGTGTGGGAATAAGTGAGCCCATATTCAGAATGGCAGGTGGTGGCATGACCTATAGTGCTTGGACTTCAGCTACACAGAATGTAAATAAATGAATTGGGTAATATAATCTCCTCAGTTTTGCAGCCAACACAAAGCTGGGTTCAGAGTGTGAACTGGGAAGGATGCAGAGCCTTCACAGTTACTTTAGCGTATTGAGTGGGTGGACCAACACAGTATTCACTGTCTTAAGATACAGCTACCAATTTAAGCATATGAATATTTAAATTATATAGTCGTGACCAGTTTTGGTGATGTCAGATATGGGCAAATATTGGACTTCTCAGTACTGCTAATGCAAAGCAACAAATTTCATGACACAAACACAAGAAATTCTGCAGATGCTAGAGATCCAAAACACACACAAAATGCTGCAGGGACTCAGCAGATCAGGCCGCATCTATGGAGATTAATAAACAGTCGATGTTGCAGGTTGAGACCCTGCTTCAGGACTGGAAAGGAAAAGGGAAGACGACAGAATAAAAGGTGCAGAGGAGAAGGAGGATAGCTAGAAGGTGATAGGTAGGAATGGAGAAGGGCTGGAGAGGAAGAAGTCTGATAGGAGAGGAGAATGCTCCATAGGAGAAAGGGAAGGAGGAGAGGATCCAGGCAGAGGTGATAGGCAGGTGAGAAAAGGTAAGGGACCAGAATGAGGAACAGAAGAAGAGGGGAGTGGGAGATAAAAATCTTTTACCAGAAGGAGAAATTAATGTTCATGCCATCAGGTTGGAGGTAATCCAGACAGAATGTAAGGTGTTGTTCCTCCACACTGAGGGGGGGCCTCATTGTTGCACAAGAAGAGGCCATGGACCTACATGTTGGGATGGGAATCAGAATTAAAATATTTGGCCACAGCTAAGTTGTACATGAGGCAGATGGAGCAGAGGTGCTCGGAGTGTGTGAAATTTCACACTCAATGACATTAAATCTGATTCTGAATTGTTTCCAGGGATAATTCTCTGTGCAGCATTGAAATTGTGCCTGTTAACTTCTGTGTTTGTCTGAAAATTTGGACAGGTTCTGTGGTCCAACTTGCAAGCGAATACACAATGGATGCTGAAAATCTGAAATAAATATCAGAACACTCAGCTAGAGCAAAAGACAAAATGTGCTGAACTGGAAAGGATTCAAAGGAGGTTCACAAAAATAATTCCAGGATTGACTAGCTTGCATCTCAAGATGGCTCTGGGCCTGTATTCACTAGAATTCAGAAGCATGAGGGGTGACCTCATTGAAACCTGTTGAAGGGTGAAAGACCTTGATAAAGTCGATATGGAGATGTTTCCTATGGTGGGAGAGTCTAGGACCAGAGGACACAGCTTCAGAATCGATATGAGGAGGTGGTGAATCTGTGAAATGTGTTGCCACAGGTGGCTGTGGAGGCCAAATCTTTACAAATATTTAAGGCAGAGGTTGATAGAATCTTAATTGGTCAGGGCATGAAGACATACAGAGAGAAGACAGGGGATTAGAGCTGGTAGGGAAAATGGATCAGCTATGATGAAATGGCAGAGCAGACTTGATTTTTTAAAAAATGGCCGAATAGCCTAATTTTGCTCTTATATCGTATGGTCTTCTGCTGGAGGAACTCAGCAGTCACTCAACTAGAGATAGTTCAGAAGTTTAGCAGAATCTGAGGATAGAAAAGCTGTACTAATGCTTTGGTCTGTTGGCCTTTCATGGGTAGGAGAAATAGTTGGAGATTAATAATAAGTTTAGTAATGTGGAGAAAAGAGCATAAGGAGGATAAAACGAAAAGGAAATTCTGGAGTGGGCAGGAGCACAAAATGGCAAACAGGATGATACGGTGCAAATCTGAATTTATGAATGATTGTCTGAAATTATTAAGAAATGAGTGTGAGAAATATGAATATGATGCAGGAAATTGCCCATTTTCTTAAATTGTTTAGCTGTGTGCTCAAAAGACAATTGTTTGTTCATTATTTGCAATGTCATATGATGTGGATGATCATGGTCTATCCACGACCATGATTGTTCTTGACAAATATTTTGACAGAAATGGTTTGCCATTGCCTTCTTCTGGGCAGTGTATTTTACAAGATGGGTGACCCCCAAGCCATTATCAATAGTCTTCAGAGATTGGTGTCTGGTGTTAGTGGTTGCAGAACCAGGACTTGTGATATGCATCAGCTGCTCCCATGGTTTCACGTGACCCTGATCAGGGGCTAATCAAGTACTACACATTGCCCAAGGGTGTGCTTAGAGTGATCAGTTTTTAAGGTTTCAAAGGCTTCAAAGGTACATTTAATGTCAGAGAAATGTATACAATATACATCTTGAAATTCATTTTCTTTGCAACCATCCACAAAAACAGAGAAGTGCCCCAAAGAATGAATGACAGTTAAATGTTAGAACCCCAAAGCCCCCCAGTTCCCCCCAATGCATAAGCAGCAGCAGAGCAACGATCCCCTCCCCCACCAGCAAAAATGCATCAGCGCCCCCCACCAAGCACTCAAGCGTGCAGCAAAGCATCAATAAAGACACAGTCTTGCAGTACCCCAAAGACTACTCATTCACCCGGTAATTCGGCATACCACAGACTCTCTCTGTCCTGAGTAAGGGAAAAAGAGGTGTCTCACAGTGAGAAGGGAGACATAACAACCAACTCGCTGATTTATGGTGTTAATAGTCTGTTGCGTCGGTTTTTCTGAGCTCTGTATGCAAAGAACTCGGCTCTCTGGGCACACAGCCAGCAGATAGCTTGCTGCTTTCGATCTTCCGTCTCCCACGACACACTGATTTTCTGCAGCAGCACCGACCACGGGTCTGCCCGCCTCCAGAGCCACAAAATCTCATAACCCTGAAGGCGTGCGAGTCTTCTTGGCCACGTCCTTGGTATATCAAGTAGTGGCCAGTTGTGAGACCTCCAAGAGCGGGTCCCATTCCTGCAAAGAATTGAAGTCAGCGTGTAACTCCAGGTCAGCGTCTTCAGAAAAACCCTGAAAGGGAAAAATAGAGAGACGGGTGTCCCCCGCTTTTTGAACGTTCGCTTTATGAAACCTCACTGTTACGAAAGACCTACATTAATACCCTGTTTTCGCTAACAGAAGGTGTTTTCACTGTTACGAAAAAAAACAGCGCACGGGGAAAATCAGCACGCGATAAAAGCCGCCGCTCTCCCCGGGATTCGGAACTGCATTCTAGCCAGCATTGCTTAGACATGTGCCTGTGAGCAGCTGTTTGCAAGATGAGTTCTAAGGTATTGGAAAAGCCTAAAAGAGCTCGTAAGGGTGTTACACTTAGCGTAAAGCTAGACATAATTAAGCATTTCGATTGTGGTGAATGAAGTAAGGACAAAGTGAGTTTGGCTTGTGGAAGCTGACGAACATGATGTTTAAGAGGTTTTGCATCCCATGACCAAGAACTGATAGATGAAGAGCTGATGCAATTGGAAGAGGAAAGGATAACAATCAAAACCGAATGCAGTAGCAAACGGACCGAAAGTGAAGTCATCCAGGAACTGAACGTGAAGCAACTGCGTGAGATTTTCGCTGCAATGATAAAGTATGTCTTTAATTTTGAAGGGGTACGTAGGTTTAGGGGATATTTGCAGGATGATTTGAGTCCTTACAAAGAACTGTATGATAGAAAAATGCGCGAGGCTCAGCAGTCAAGCAAGCCTTCCACATCAGCCACAGCAGACAATGAACCTCGACCTTCGACATCGAGGCATGCAGTCATAGGAGAAGATGAGCTGCCTGCTCTAATGGAAACAGATGACGAGATGACACCCCAGTGTCCCACTATCCCACGATTCGCGGAGAATGCAGCAGTAGCAGGGTCTGCGAACGCTCACAAATTTTTCCCACATAAATAAATGGTAATTGCTTCTTCACTTTGCAACATTTTGGCTTTCAAACCGTTTCATACGAACGCTCTACCTTCGGATGGCGGGGGAAACCTGTATTAAAGATGAAATAGAGCTGTTTCCGAAGACGCAAGCAAAGGAGCCACTGTTAGGCTCCCAAGCTCTGAAGTCTCAGTTGGGTATGTTTGTGTTCAAAAAGCAGTGATCATTGTCACTAAGAGTTGGCAAAAAATAAACAGCAAGACAATTCAGAACTGTTTTATTCACCGCAGTTTCAAACACTCATGCTTGGAGATGCCAGAAACATCCAGGAACGAAAAGGAAATGATATCACTACTTCAAGTTAGAAACTATGAAGAATTTGAAGATATCAACAATCATCTTGAATGTTACAATGAAAATTAAGATTTGCAGGATGCAGTCATCTATTGTACTGTATGAAGATAGTCCATAATCTGCATGAGGTGTTGGTGCTGATCTTGCTCATTGCATACACTGGATGAAATTCTTCCATTGCTAACTATTAGGAACTAAAACATAGTTTTATAGTACTGTAGTGCTACTGGTAATGTTCTAATTTATTATGTGTTTCATTCAAATACAAAATTTATTACTCAATTTGTCTTTTTTTATATTTCTATGAAACTTTGGCTAGTGGCACCGCTGCTTAATTGGTCCAAAATGTATTGGCCCGTGGTGTTGCAATTAACCAGAATCGACTGTAATTTTTAAAGAAGTGAAATGCAGCATGTTCAACAGGGGTGTGGATTCTCTTGCAGATTTGATACTGGAGGGCAACCGAGCTGGTGTTTTACCAATGTCATTAGCAAGGTTATGCCCTCAGATATTTTAGCTTTGTGTTTTTTTTTCAAGCCTGCGCTGTTTCCCAAAGACTAACAACTCTCTTGTTTGTTCATTTTATACAGTCATATAAATTGAGAACCTTTTCACCTTACTCTAAAGGCCCATCATAGCTGTTCAAAAACTGTTCCTAATTTTATTATTTTCATTGTCTTAGATTATTCAGTATCATATGGATGTTGCTTGCAATTTCTGCTTCTACTGTACTTGTGAAGCAAGCTGTCTTTGCCCGTGAATCTTAGATGGCATTGTTTGCCTTTGGCAAAATGATTCCTTCTGAGACCTGGGTCTGAATCTTTGTGTTCCAGTGAGGACTTTCTGGTTGAAATTCCATCAGAAAAAAAAAGAAAAACTTTCATAAAAATTCAATTTGGTGGCCTTGAATCAACAAAAGGTTGCAAGAATTTTTTTCACAATTGCAGTAAATGTGTCACCTAATTGTGAAGTGAACCCCCTGTGTAACAATTAAAATATGAAATTGGCCTCGGGCTCGGAGATTAAGCTTCACCAGGCATGGGTGCAGCAAAACACCTTTGTGTCATGTCTGAGGATTGTGACCAACAGCAGATTAGTTCCATATATCTGCCTCACTGGTTCAAGTTTTGATCCACAAACCAATTTAAACCCTTTTAAATCCATTCCTTCAAAAGGTTTTACCACCATCAAAGCTATTGACACTTGATTTGTTATAGACACAGTGCATTATAAAAATGGGGAAATCAAAGACTTGCAAACACAGTGACTCGGCTCTGAGAACCCAGATGACTTCACTAATCCACTCTTACTTGCACTAATCGGAGAATTGTACATTACAGAGAGAGAGAGAGGGAAGCTATCAGAATCAGGTTGAATGTCACTGGTGTGTCTCGTGAAATTTGTTAGCAGCAGCAGCAGCAGTACAATAATAGAGAAAAAAACTGAATTACAGTAAGTATATATCTGTATATTAAATAGTTAAACTAAATAAGTAGTACAAGTATAAGTAGTAAATAAAAGAAAGTAGTGAAGTAGTGTTCCTGGTTTCAATGTCCATTTAGAAGTCGGATTGCTGGGAGGAAGAAGCTGTTCCTGAATCACTGAATGTGTGCCTTCAGGCTCCTGTACCTCCTCCCTGATGGTAGTAATGAGAAGAGGGCATGTCCTAGGTGATGGGGATCCTTAATGATGGATACCACCTTTTTGAGGCATCACTCCTTGAAGATGTCTTGAATACTAGGGAGGCTAGTACCCATAATGGAGCTGACCAATTGTACAACTTGTGTCTGCCTGTTACAACTATTTGAAAAATATGTTGCCTGAAAGATTAAAGATTTAGCTTTCTTTCTCACTTGTACATTGAAACATACTGTGACCAATTCAGTCAAAGGATGGGTTGGGGGGCAGCCTGCAAGTTTCACCATGCTTCTGGCACTGACATAGCATGTCTACAACTAGCCGTGCGCCTTTGGAATGTGGGAGGAAACCAGAGCACCTGGAGGAAACTTGTGCGGTCAAAATTGTATCACATTATGTGTGCACAAGACCGCAAGAAAGCGGAGAAAGAACAGGCCAGTCGGCTCCTTAACCCTTCCCTGTCATTTAATATGATCCCAGGAATAAAAGGGTTAACATATGAAGAACATTTGATGGCTCCGGGCTAGTACTTAACTGGAGTTTAGAAGATGAGGGGAATCTCATTGAAACCTATTGAATATTGAAAGGCCTAGATAGAGTGGATGTGGAGAGGATGTTTCCAATGTTGGAGCATCTCAGACCAGCGGGTACAGCCTCAGAATAGAGCAATGATTTCCATCCTGGGGTCCATGGCGTGAAAAAGGTTATGGACAGTGGCAGGAATTGAACCCAGGTCTCTGGTGAGTGGTAATAGTGTTATGCTAACTGCTACACCACCTTGATTAATTCCTGCTACTGTATTTGCTTACAGAGTCTTGCAAGTTTCCCCCTTAAATCATAGACGCAAGAGGTACCGCAGATGTTGGAAATCTAGAGCAATACACACAATGTGCTGAAGGAGCTCATCAGGTCAGACAGCATCTGTGGATGAGAATAAGCAGTTGACATTTCGGGCAGCCTTAAATTATTGTATTTATTGGGTTGTAATGCATATTTAATGAAAAAAATATTGGTGTTTTGTTGCATCATTTGTGATTGAACTGCAAATAAACTCCCAGTACTGTAGGTATTGACAACTATTGCAGATCAACAAGTATATTGACTTTAATTGTGTTGGGCTTGGGCATTGTGCCGAATATCTTTGTCACTTCACTGATCCAAGAAAGCAAATTTGGGCATCCCTGTGATGTGAGGTGTACTTTTCTTCTGCTAACGTTGACAAAATGGGAGTTTAAGTTGTATAAAATTTCTTCCTTAGCAGCACTCCATCTCTTTGGTTTTTCACTGTTCTGAAGAAAAGAGCATACCATTTTGTGGTTCTTCGCCATTCCCATAAAAAATTTTCTTTTTCTGTATATGAAGACTGTTTCTCTTTCAAAGCTTCGCCGTATTTACAAGGCAAGTTAAGTTGGTAGTAAAAGGTGTCAGAGTCATAAACAAGATCGTGTGAACGTTCTCCTTCATGATGGACTTGGAATACGCATGGCAATTGGCCTCCAGGCAAACCATGAGCACTGAACACTGGCACTGAATGAATTCCTGTCCTGCATTCAGCCAAGACTATATATTCTTGGGGTGGGAAAAAAAGCAATAATGCAAACAATAGTTTCACAGCTTTGATATAAATCAGAAGCTCACATCACAGTTCTAAACAACACAAGCTTTGTTTCCAAAAGTAACTTGATCAAGGCATTCAAATCATTTATTCATTAGGTTTATTCAGTCTTTTGCTCTAAAGTATCTTATTGGCCAATATTTATACTCATTTGGTCTCTGATCATTTGTGTCCTGGTCTTGTAAACATTGGAGTTTGTGTGAAACGCCCAAGTTCAGTTCTGGTTCAGTTCACTGAAATTTGACTCCTAATGAAATTCCAGATTCTAATCTCGTAAGTATTTTGAATGCATTGAGTTCACTCCTTTATTTAATTTCACACAGAATATTAATGGACTTTTTTTGCATAACTTAACCAGACATAATATCCAGGCAACCTAATTATTTTTATTTGTCGGATCTCAAAGACTACCATTTAAATAATACAACCGAGCAGAGTTTAGAATTTTTGCACCAATGGAGGATGAGGTTTTCCAAGCCACCAGAAGTTCAAAAATAGTGAATGTAATTGATAGAATGATGCAAGAGCAAATAGAAGTTGTTTAATTGGGACTTTCCAACATGAACAGTCGGAACCAACGGACACAGCTGTAAGCCACGTGGATGTCAAAATTTGTCTGTTTCTTTCTAAAATCTTGTTGGTATATCTGGCTCATCCAGTGCAGAATCACATCTCTATCAAGTCTGTGCACAATTGCAGCCACTGTAATATATCAATCATCATCATTGTGTCGTGTTGTTTGAAGTGGGTGATCATGGTCTTTCCATCACCATAACTGTACTTGGCAAATTTTTCGACAGAAGTGTTTTGCCATTGCCTTCTGGGTGGTGTCTTTACAAGACAGGTGACCCCAGCCATTATCAATACTCTTCAGAGATTGCCTGGAGTCAGGGGTCCCATAACTAGGACTTTTGATATGCATCAGCTGCTCATATGACCATCCACAACCAGCTCCCATGGCTTTGTGTGCTACACCTTGCCCAAGGATGACCTGCAGGCTAGCAGAGGGAAGAAGTGCCTTACACCTCCTTTGATAGAGACCTGTCTCTATCCTGCCACCAATATACATACTCTGATAATAAATTTTCTTTGACTTTGACTACTTTACTGGTAATTTGTGTTGCTAGATCAGAAGAAAAAGCTTAAGTGCAGGCGTACAGATAAAAGTTGGGTTGAGAAGAGAGATCAAATCTGTTAAGGGAAGGAAGACCTATCAAGTCAGGAGGCATGGGATCCCGGGGAAACTTGGCTGCAATGATTCAGAGTTGGCTTGCCCACATAAGTTCAAAGTCCAAAGTAAATTTATCATCAAAGTATATATATATGTCGCCATATACAACCCTGAGATTCATTTTTTGCGGGCATACTCAAGAACTTCATAATAGAATAATAATCATAATAGAATGAATGAACGACAACCACAACTTGGATGTTCAACCAGTGTACTAAAGACAACAAACTGTGCAAATACAAAACTAAAGAAATAATAAATAAATAAATACTGAGAACATGAGATGAAGAGTCCTTGAAAGTGAATGCAGAGAGTGTGGGAACATTTCAATGATGGGGCGAGTGAAGTTGAGTGAAGGTATCCCCTTTGATTAAAGAGGCTGATAATTGAGAGGTAATAAGTGTTCCTGAACCTGGTGGTGTGGGTCTGGAGGCTCTTCAAGAAGAGAGAATGTCCTGGGTGGTGGGGGTCCCTGATGATGACTACTTTTTGTAGGATTTTCCATTTGAGTGCAGTGGTGTTTCGATATTAGGCTGTGATGCAACAATCAATATTCTCTCTACCACACATCTCTCGAAGTTTGTCAACGTTTTGGATGTCAGTCCAAGTCTTTGCAAACTCCTAAGGAAGCAGAGGCACTGCCGTGCTTTCTTTGTAATTGCACTTATGTACGGGGCCGCAGGACAGCTCCTCTGAAACACTAACACTGAGCAATAACCCTCTCCACCTCTGATCACCCCATGAGGACTGGTCATGATCTTTGGTTTCCTTCTCCTGAAGTCAAAAGTCAGCTCCCTGGTCTTGCTGACATTGAGTAAGCGGTTTTTGTAATGGCACCACACAGCCGGATTTTCAATCTCCCTCTGTGTGCTGATTCGTCACCACCTTTGATTTGACCTACGACAGTGGCGTCAGCAAACTTGAATATGGCATTGGAGCTGTGCTTAGACACACAGTCAAAAGTGTAAAGTGAGTAGAGCAGGGGGCTAAGCACACTGCCTTGTGGTGCACCTGTGCTGATGAAGATCGAGGAGATGTCACCAATCTGAACTGACTGGGGTCTGCAAGTGAGGAAATTGAAGATCCAATTGAACAAGGAGGTATTGAGGCCAAAGTCTTGAAGGTTATTGATTGGTGGTAGTAGATGGAAAGTAATCTGTCTGGAAGTCTGTGACCAATGGTGTTCTGCAGAGGTCTGTTCTGGGACCCTTGTTCCTCATTAACTTCAATGAGGATAATAGCCGGGGTGATCCCAATCATTATCAATACTCCTCAGAGATTGTCTGCCCTGCGTCAGTCATCTCATAACCAGGACGTGATATGCACCAGCTGCACCCGTAGCTTCCCATAACCCTGATCCGCGGGGTGGGGGGGGGGGCGCTAAGTAGGTCTTTTGCCCAAGGGTGACCTGTAGACAAGTGGAGAGAAAGGGTGCCTTATACCCCTTTTGGTAGAGATGTATCTCCACCCACCACCCAGGTGAGATTAGATTATGAGGACACGCAGTCCTCTTTTATTGTCATTTAGTAATGCATGCATTAAGAAATGATACAATATTCCTCCGGTGTGATATCACAGAAACACAAGACAGACCAAGACTGGAAAACTAACAAAAACCACATAATTATAACATATAGTTACAACAGTGCAACAATACCATAACTCGATGAAGAACAGGCCATGGCACAATAAAAAAAAGTTCAAAGTCTCTCGCAAGTCCCGCATCTCACGCAGACGGGAGAAGGAAGAAAACTCCCTGCCATGCCCGACCGCAGTCCGACTCTGAGTCGTCCGAAAACTTCGAGCTCCGATCAGCCCTCCGACACTGAGTACCGAGCACCATCTCTGCCGAACGCTTTGACCTCAGCCTCAGTCGCCAGCAGCAGGCAAAGCCGGGGATTTTGGGGCCTTCCCTCCGGAGATTCTCGATCGCACAGTAGCAGCAGCGAACCGGGCATTTCAGAAATTTCTCCAGATGTTCCTCTGCTTCTCACGTCTGTCTCCATCAAATCAGAATTGTGCACGGCATCCTACTTACAAATACGATATCATTTCACTGGAGATGCTGCGCGTGCTGTGTTTCACCGCCATCTTCTCCTCCCACCCTTGCGTAGGTAGGTCGAAAAATAATTATTTGTCCAATGTTTTTTTGAATATTGCTGGATTGCTTAATTCCCAAGACATTATTCTTGCACATTGATATATATCTGTATCAGATGGTGTGTGAAATGCTGAGGAATTTGGACAGTATTTCCACAGTCCTGTTCTCTTTCCAATGCAGATGGTGCCAGCATTGGGGGACAAGGCTATGGGGTGAGTGTTGCTGTAGTAAATTGCTGATAGTGTTAAGAAATCAGCACATGACCACTGATTTAAATGGATTGCTTTCTAGTGATGGCTTCTGAGCTTTCGTTGTTGGACTGCAAAATCACCTGTCAGATAGCATGGTAGTGTAGTAGTTAACACAATACTTTATTGTACCAGCAACCCGGGTTCAATTCACACCGCTGCCTGCAAGAAGTTTGTTTGTTCTCCCCTTGACCACATAGGTTTCCTCTGGGTGCTCTGGTTTCCTCCCACATTCCAAAGACATATCAGTTAGTGGGTCAATTGACTATTGCAAATTGTCACATGATTGGGCTAGGATTAATAATTAGGGGATTGCTGAGCAGCGTGGTGTGGCTCGAAGAGCTGGAAGGGCCTAAACTGCACTGTGTTTCCATAAATAAAATTTCCATAATAAATAAATATGAGAACTACATCAGATTCTGACTGAATCTCAACAGCCTTAATGCCAACTTACTTGAAAATTAACTTGCATTGCTTGGCAATTTTTAATCATGACATAATTGTATTTCTCATTTCACAAAGGAAATCTTGAGTTTATATGTACAATTGCTTCAGTCACAGAATTCAATGTGGTATTCACATGCTTCCAAAGAGAAGTACATTTAAAAATCTTGAAAACTACAGTGTGAGAAATAATTATTTGTTCAGTGCTCTTTTGTAACTTTTGAAACTGTATTTTGGTTGTGGTTAGTGTCTCAATGTTTTGAGGGATAGTTTTCATATCAGTGTGTTCCCTGCATCACAGACATTTTAAAGAACTGCTCTGTCATTTTTTTTTAACACCAGTGTAACGCGCTGTAATAAATTTTCAGTGCAGTCTGGGCACATCTATAAACTATCTCTGATACATCTGAGTGAAATGAAGGACTGGAAGCAAGGCAGATGTGTCTAGGGGCTCCGAGAAGGTGTAGAGGAAGGAGGAGTATAAACTATATATTATGCAACACAATGGTCCAGCTAGTGGAGCAGCAGTCTCACTACACCAAAGACATGGGTTTAGGCCAAATTTCCTGTGCTATCTGTGTGGAGTTTGCATGTTCTCCCTGTATCACATGGATTTCCTCTGGGTTCTTCTGCTTCTACTGTCTCTTACAACACAATGAAGGTCCTCCATCCCTGGACAGCAATGAAGATTCTTCACTTCTGGCAGTGATCAGGGCTTTCTTCATTGTGTCAGTAGCTTCCTCTTGGTTGTAACTGCTGTCACTCATGCAAATCCCAGGTGGAGTCTCAGGAATACCATCGTACTCGGATGTAGAAGGGTTCTTCATTGCTGTTTCCATAACAGTTTTGTAATACCAGTCAGAGTTGTTAGCCCTGAGCTGAACCCCCGAACTCTTCGTCTGTCCTCTACCCTTTGAACTGTTTGGCATGGGTGACCCTACCAAGAGCCAAAGCATTAAGGCCCTGACTCCAGCCAACATAGCTCTCCGGGTCATTGAGGCATGCAAGCTTCCAAACCCTAGGACAAGGCTGTGGTCCTCTCAGAGCTTTAAGCTTGCACCACATCCCAAAGCTGCATTAGTTGGTAAGTTAATTGGCCTTTCTGAAGTGCCTCTATAAATTATTTATTTAGTTAGTGATACAGCACGGTGTAAACCCTTCTGGCCCTTCAAGCCATCCCATCTCAGATACCCCCGACAACCCCAATTTAACTCTAGCCTGGTCACAGGACAATTTACAATGACCTGTTAACCTACCCAGTACATCTTTGGACTGTAGGAGGAAACCGAGCACTTGGGGAAAACTCATGCATTCCATAGGGAGGAGGTGCAGAGACTCCTTACAGACACCTTTGGAATTAAACTCTGACACCCTGAGCTGTAATCGTGTGGCGCTAACCACTACACTACTGTAGCACCCTGTTAGGTGAATGTGGGGGAAGTTATTGAGAGCATGAAGTGAAGTGAATTTTGAAAGAATGATTAATGTAAATATACCAAAGGGGCTGTTTCTGTGCTGTATCTCTCTTATCACTCTGACTGTTGTGCTCCTTCTTTCAACTCTCCTGGGGCAAAATCTCAAGAAACTAACTTTTCCAAAATATTCATCAACAGATATATGACCTTTAAAAGAGAGAACTTACACTAAACGTTTGTGCCTCGAATGCTCTGACTAAATAAGTAAAGGTGAATATTATCCTATACATTCTGTGCCTTGTGTGGATCATTTCAACTGACCACAGCTGAACTAAGCCAATTAGTTCCATTTGCTCTGCAGCACAGCATTGGAAAGATTACCTGCTCAAGGGAAGAGATGATCTATCTGAGCAGCTGTTGGAATTTGTCAGAACTGCAGACTTTCTGAAAGTTCTGTGATGATAGACAGCATTGCTAAGGTGCTCCAGATTTCTACTAGAACCCAGAACTTTCCATGAATCACTAAGGCTAACTCATCGCAATCTTCCCAATCATTTGTGATTATGAGCAAAATATTCTCAGTTTCCAGGAAGTTTGCATTCTTTGATTTCACTAAATGATGGATTGATCCTTAGAATGACAAGGGCTATTCTCTCCTTCCATTGCACTGGTCTAGAAAGGTTTTGCTTCCTGAATGCTTTTGGGTGTATTTTGAGGATTTTGGGCTACTGATCACGAAAATTTCCACTATTTAAAAAATCACCAATATTAGTTATTTCAATTCATAATTCAAATCAGAATAACTGATGCCAAGATTAAGGAAGGCATTACTGTTGGTCTGCAAATCAACTAGGTTGTCAGTGACAAGCAATTTGAAGTACTTCTAGTGGGACTGGAGAAAATTGCATGGAAGGCATTCAAGGATGTTGTTGAAAATTTTCTTGGCAACTACAGGGCACCAAACTCTGTGCAGCTGGTTGACAACATTCTTCAAGCATACAAAACCATAAAATACAATAAATCACTAAAGATTCATTTTCTGTATTCTCATTAGACTTCTTTCCTGCCAATCTTGGCGCCGTCAGAGACCAGCATGGTGGTAGGTTTCACCAGGACACTGTGGTCATGGAGAAACGGTATCAGAGCAACTGGAATCTATCAGTGCTGACTGATTATTGTTGGGCATGTAAGCAAGAAGCTTCAGACAATGAGTACAAATGAAAATCATCAACAAAACATTTTTACCTTAGTTGAATTATTGCAAAGCATTAGCACCATTATGCAATTAAACACATTATATCCATATTCCTGTGTGATACAACTAGTCTGAGATTATATTTGTATTCAGCTTCAGGCAGTCTATCATAAACAAAAAAAAATTGTTGTCTAGTGTTGTTATCTTCTAACTACTAAGGGACAACTAGCAACCTAGGGAAGAATTCTGTTGGTGCCCTCAAGGACATTCTGCAATACTCTCCAGATTTCTCTGTATTCAAGAACCTTTCCATAAAGCCTTGGCCTTTGTCTGGAGCCTTCCCAGGAGGAGGACAGTCAGGCAGAGAAGATGGAGGATATGGATAGATGCAAAGAATGATAGTCTATTCTCTGGATAAACTACTGGGCAACATCAAGTGTCTGTTGTCTGGAGTATACAGCGAAGTATGAAGCTATGAGTCTATTCTAATTGCAACAATCCACATTGCTAGATGGGTAACAAAAACACAGTGGGTTTTGATTAATCAGGGCTGGTACGTTTTGGCCCAATAAAGCGACTGCCCCAATTAACTGAAGTTTCACAGAAATAGTTAAAAAAGTATATTAAAAAAAGACAAACTACTGTTTAACTGAATAACAAATTATTTGTTTACAGTGCCTATAAAACATATTCACCCCACCAGAAGTTTTTTTTGACACTGATCAACAGAAAAAGACTCTTTCATGTCAAAGTGAAAACAGATCTCTACAAAGTGATTTAAATTAATTACAAATAGAAAGCACAAAATAATTGTTGCATAAGTATTCACCCCCTTTAATATGATACACCAGATTATCACTGTTGTAGCCAATTGGCTCTAGAATAATTAGTTAAATAGGGATCACCTGTGTGCAGTCAAGGTGTTTTAACTAATTGTAGTAAAAATACACCTGGATCTGGAAGGACAACTGCTGGTGAGTCAGTATCCTGGCAAAAACTACACCACGAAGACAATAGAACACACCTAGCAACTCTGCGAAAAGGTTATTGGAAAAACACAAGTCAGGAGATGGATGCAAGAAAATCTCCAAGTCACTGAATATCCCTTGGAGTACAATTAAGTCAATCGTCGAGAAATGGAAAGAATATAGCACAGCTGTAAATCTGCCAAGATCAGGCCATCCTCAAAAACTGAGTGACCATGCAAGAAGGGGACTAGTGAGGGAGATCACCAAGAGACCTCCAACAACTCTGGAGGAGTTACAAGCTTTAATTGCTGAGATGGGAGAGACTGTGCATACAATATTGCCCAGGTGCTTCACCGGTCACAGCTTTATGGGAGAGTGGCAGAGAGAAAGCCACTGTTGAAACAAACGCACATGAAATCTCGGCTAGAATTTGCTAGAAGGCAAGTCAGCTGGAAGAAGGTTCTGATGAAACCAAAAGTGACCTTTTCAGCCATTAGACTAAAGGCTGTGTTTGGCATAAGCCAAACACTGCACATCACCAAAAAAACACCATCCCTACCTTGAAGTATCGTGGTAGCTGCATCATGCTGTGGGGATGCTTCACTGCAGCAGACCCTGGACAGCTTGTGAAGGTAGAGGGTAAAATGAATGCAGCAAAATACAGGGAAATCCTAGAGTAAAACTTGAAGCAGTCTGTAAGAGAACTGTGACTTGAGAAGATTTGTTTTCCAGCAAGACAAACACCCCAAGCATAAAGCCAAAGCCACACAGGAATGGCTTTAAAAAAAACAACTACGTTAACGTCCTGGAGTGGCCAAATCAGAGTTCAGACCTCAATCCAACTGAGAATTTGTGTCTGGACTTGAAAAGGGCTGTTCACTCATGATCTCCATGTAATCTGACAGAGCTTGAGCAGTTTTGTAAAGAAGAATGGGGGAAAATTGCAGTGTCCAAATGTGCAAAGCTGATAGAGAACCATCCACACAGACTCAAGTCTATAATTGCTGCCAAAGGTGCATCTACTACAAACCCCATTTCCAGAAAAGTTGGGATATTTTCCAAAATGCAATAAAAACAAAAATCTGATATGTTAATTCACCTGAACCTTTATTTAACTGACAAAAGTACAAAGAAAAGATTTTCAATAGTTTTATTGACCAACTTAATTGTATTTTGTAAATATACACAGATTTAGAATTTGATGGCTGCAACACACTCAACAAAAGTTGGGACAGAGTTAAAATAAGATTGAAAAGTGCACAGAAAAGTCATGCTACTGTGACATTTATAGCCACCTGGGCTCGGGAGTACTTCGAAAAACCATTGTCACTCAACACAGTCCGTCGCTGCATCCAGAAATGCAACTTGAAACTGTATTACGCAAGGAGGAAGCCATACATCAACTCTATGCAGAAACGCCAGTGAGTTCTCTGGGCCCGAGCTCATCTCAGATGGACCGAAAGACTGTGGACCGTGTGTTGTGGTCAGATGAGTCCACATTTCAGCTAGTTTTTGGAAAAAATGGGCGTTGAGTTCTCCGTGCCAAAGATGAAAATGACCATCCAGATTGTTATCAGCAAAAGGTGCAGAAGCTAGCATCGGTGATGGTATGGAGGTGCATCAGTGCCCATGGCATGGGTGAGTTGCATGTATGTGAAGGTACCATTGACTCTGAGGCGTATATTTGGATTTTAGAGAGACATATGTTGCCATCAAGGCGACGTCTCTTCCCAGGATGTCCATGCTTATTTCAGCAGGACAATGCCAGACCACATTCTGCACGGGCCACAACAGCATGGCTTTGTAGACACAGAGTGCGTGTGCTTGACTGGCCTGCTGCCAGTCCAGATCTATCTCCTATTGAAAATGTATGGCGCATCATGAAGAGGAGAATCAGACAACGGAGACCACGGACTGTTGAGCAGCTGAAGTCTTATATCAAGCAAGAATGGACAAAATTTCCAATTGCAAATCTACTACAATTAGTATCCTCAGTTCCAAAATGATTAAAAAGTGTTATTAAAAAGAAAGGTGATGTAACACAATGGAAAACATGCCTCTGTCCCAACTTTTGTTGAGTGTGTTGCAGCCATCAAATTCTAAATTTGTGTCTGTTTACAAAATACAATTAAGTTGGTCAGTAAAACTACTGAAAATCTTTTCTTTGTACTTTTGTCAGTTAAATAAAGGTTCACATGAATTAACATATCACAGATTTTTGTTTTTATTGCATTTTGGAAAATATCCCAACTTTTCTGGAAATGGGGTTTGTAGATACAGACTTAAAGGGGGTGAATACTTATGCAATAAATTATTATGTGTTTTATATTTGTAATTTATTTAGTTCACTTTATTAGAGATCCATTTTCACTTTAACAAGAACGGGTCTTTTTCTGTTGATCGATGTCAAAAAAAGCCAAATTAAATCCACTAATTCAATTTTGTAAAACAATAAAACATGAAAACTTCCAAGAGGAGTGAATATTTTTATAGGCCCTGCAAATGCAAGCCAGAACAAATTAGAACACCGCCAGTATTACTACAGTACTTTAAAACCATGTATTAGTTCATAATGCTGACTGATAGAGGAATTCATTGAGTGCGTGCTGGTGTGTTCTTTTGATTGACTGTAATTGAACAAAATCAACACAGACACCTGGTGCAGACAATGGACTGCCTTCATTGCCTTCCGGTATGAAGTAATGTTGTAATGCAACAATAAATTTTCTGACATCCTGTGAGTCACTAGCTCAGGTTCAGTTGTGTTATCCTCTTGACTTTCCTTGTCTTCTGATTCCCTGCCTTGGTGTTTTGATGATTTCATCCCCTAAGCCTTCATTTTCATTGTAACATTCAAGATGATTGTTGATACCTTCAAATTCTGCGTACTTCATCTCATTTTCACTCCTGCCCATTTCCAGCATTTCCAAGCCTGAATTCTTGAAACCACAGTGAGCAAAACAGTTCTGCATTGTATTGCTGCTTATTTTTCACCAGCTGTCACTGCAAAACTATACTAAGTGTAAAAGGTTAACCCTTGCACTTATGTCCTTGGCTGTTGAAGAAGATGTCAACTTCCCGAGATACAACGTCTTTAAAATTTTTTATGATTCCCATATCCATTGGCTGCACCAAAGACGTTGTACTGGCAGGCAGTAATGCCAGCTGGACGTTTCTCAGGCATTCTACATTAGGGTGTGCTGCACAATTATCAGCAAGCAGAAGAATTTTGCTTGTTTTCTGCTATGGCTCCATATCCCAACTCATAAGCTATTTCTTGACAATTTCAGAATTCATCCATGCATTCTTATTAGCATCATACACAATTGGTAAAATATCCATTCTTAGCCCCTTAAAATATCAAGGTTTAATGCTTTTCCCAATAGCCAACAATTTCTTTATCAGTTCCTGATGTATTTGCACAACACAGCAGAGTTGTGTGATCCATTGCTTTCTTTGAACCTGATAGCGTTGCATGTTTGTAGCAAAGGGAACATTTAGTGTGGCGTGATTTTAAAAAAAGGCCTGTTTCATTGGCATTGTAGATATCATCTGTACAAAATTATTGAAGTAAGTCGGGGAGTTTTGTGGATTTCTGTGTTTTTTCACTTGGAGCATCAGCACTGCCTTTCTCGCCATGTATTTTCTTGAATTTAATGCGGTGTCTGCATTTCCATCGAGAAAATCAACTAATCGTTGATTTAAAAATCTTTGTAACCTGCTTCTTAGCTAGCTCTTCTGACTTGTTTTTTTTTTAAACACTGGTCTACTGACATGCACACCTCATTCAGTTACAACAGAAAACCATTGATTGAAGGCCTCTTCAACATCTGGATCCTTACCTTCACACTTTCATTTTTGGGATGTTCTCCGTTGTCCCTCACATAATGCCCAATCTTCTCGCAATTTATCTTGTTATGTATCAAGCGTGCAATTGTAGGTTTCAACACTCTAGTTTTTCTGCCAGCTGACAATAAGTGGTGTGAGGATGATGACTTTTAATTTGGTCCAGTAGGGCAGCTTGGTCAAATCTTTTCATGGCATATTGGCAAGCATCTCAAAAATTTTTTATGAAATCAAAAATCACTGCTTTTGAATCAGCATCCATTGACCCAAATGGATAATATAACACAAGTACACACAATTGACTCAACTTCCTAGAGATGCTGCCTGGCCTGCTGCGTTCACCAGCAACTTTGATGTGTGTTGCTTGAATTTCCAGCATCTGCAGAATTCCTGTTGTTTGATTCAACTGTTTGCTCTGAGCATGGTATAGTGTCTAAAGGCCACACAAGTGTACATGGCTGACCATATCCTGCTCCAATGAAGTGACATAGTGTCCCAAATAAATACAGAGAATCTTGGCTATTTTGTCAATTTGTTTTTGTTATTTAAGAGTGCCCCGAGTTGCCCCAAATAAGAATCTGAATCAGGTCTATTATCACTGGCAGGTGACATAAAATTTGTTAATTGAGCAGCAGCAGTACAATACAATACATAATATAGAAGAAAAAAAACAAAATAAAAGAATAATAAATAAAATCAATTACAGTGTTCGTCCATCATCGACGTCAGTGAGAACCTCGACACTATTATGATGGCGTCGAGACTGGCGCGTGATTTGGATTTAAGTGAGTGAGAGTTGCACAAATTTACAATATACAGTATATTAAATAGATTAAAAATTGTGCAAAAAACAGAAATACTATATTTTAAAAATGTAAGGTAGTGTCCAAGGGTTCAATGTCCATTTAGGAATTGGATGGCAGAGGGGAAGAAGTTGTTCTTGAATCATTGAGTGTGTGCCTTCAGGCTTCTGTGCCTCCTACCCGATGGTAACAGCCCTGGGTGCAGGAGGTCCTTAATAATGGACGCTGCCTTTTTGAGACACCGCTCCTTGAAGGTGTCCTGGGTACTTTGTAGGCTAGTACCCAAGATGGAACCGACTAAATTTACAACCCTCTTCAGTTTCTTTCGGTCCTGTGCTCCCCACCGCCCCCATACCCGACAGTGATGCAGCCTGTCAGAATGCTCTCCACGGTACATCTATAGAAGTTTTTGAGTGTATTTGTTGACATACCAAATCTCTTCAGACCCCTAATGAAGTATAGCTGCTGACTTACCTTCTTTATAACTACATCGGTATATTGGACCAGGTTAGATCCTCGCAGATCTTGACACCCGAGAACTAGAAAATGCTCACTCTCTTCACTTTTGATCACTTTATGAGGATTGGTATGTGTTCCTTTGTCTTACCCTTCTGGAAGACCACAATCAACTCTTTCATCTCAACTGCTTCGATTAACCGATGGCCCAATTAACCAGAATCCATTGTATTCAAAAATCGTTCTGTGTTTTTTTCTGATTCAGTAGCAAGATGTATCTGCAGACAAATGAAGCACTGTACATATGTTAAAAGTTATAATAAATTAGTAGAGTTATGCAAGGAATAAAGTGAAGAAAGAAAAATGGTTAACAAAGTAGTAATAGAGACAAAATAATACTTGTCAACTAATCACTAACCACACCACACAATATACTGCCAGAGGGAAACACAGGTGTCTGGCAGCTTTTCCAGTCTCTTTTCTCTTCTCTTCTCTCCCTCTCCCTCTCCCTCGACTGGTGGTTCCCTCTGGCAGTATATTATGTGGCATGGTTTAGTGACTATTTTTAAGTGCAAAAATGGGATGTGGGAATCTTTTGAAAAAGCACAAGGAAACCAGTCCACAGCCATGTTTTGAGAACTTAATGTGAGTCTCAGTCTACAGCCTAGATAATGGTGAAACACATGTTTGCCTGGGAAGGTATTAAGAGTCAGAGGTTGTGAAGGGTATTAAAAAAAAGGGACAATTTCTTTGTGTGGATGGGATTTTCTGTAAATCTGGGTTGTGACTAGTGCTAAGAGCTCGAGATAAGGCAAGGACATCAAGAGGGTGAGGGAGACTGGAAAAACTGTCAGACACCTGTGGTTGCCTTTGGCAGTATATTGTGGCTTAGGAATTGGTTGACAGAACCATTTTTTCTTTCTGTATTTTATTCTTTGTACAATTCTATAATAATTTCTATAACCTTTAACATGTGTACAATGCCTCCTTTATTTGCAGATACCTCTTGCTGCTGAATCAGAAAAGAGCAGGAGTGAATTTTAAAGCTGAATAATTGTGGACTTCAGAAAGAATAAGGTGAGGGAACACACCCCAGACCTCATAGAGGGATCAGAAGTGGCAAGAATGAACAATTTCAACTTCCTGGGTGTCAATATTTCTGAGGATTTAACCTGGACCTGACATATCTTGGCCTTTTCTCCCTGGAGTAATGGAGGATGAGAGGTGACCTTGTAGAGGTGTATAAGGTGATGAGAGGTATTGATCGTGTGGATAGCCAGAGGCTTCTTCCCAGGGCTGAAATGGCTAACATGAGAGGGCACAGTTTTAAGGTGCTTGGAAGTAGGTACAGAGAAGATGGCAGGGGTAAGTTTTTTATGCAGCAAGTGGTGAGTGCATGGAATGGGCTGCCGGCGACGGTGGTGGAGGCAGATACATAATAGGGTCTTTTAAGAGACTCTTGGATAGGTACATGGAGCTTAGAAAAATAGAGGGCTATGGGTAACCCTAGGTATTTTCTAAAGTAAGTACATATTTGGTACAGCATTGTGGGCCAAATGGCCTGTATTGTGCCCTAGGTTTTCTATGTTTCTATATCGATGCACCTGCAAAGAATGCACGATGGCAGCTATATTTCTTTTGGAGTTTGAGGAGATTTGGTATGTCATCAAAAACACTCGCAAATTTCTACAGATGTACCGTGGTGAGCATTCTAACTGGCTGTGTCACTGTCTGGTATGGGAGGGGATGGGTGGTCCACTACACAGGATTGAAAGGAGCTGCAGAAAACTTTGAATTTCATTATGGTCACTAATCTCTGCAGTATACTTAATTACTATAATTCTGTTTTTATTGTTATGTATTGCATTTTACTGTTGCCGCAAAAACAACAAATTTCACGACATAATGCTGGTGATAGTAATTCTGATTCTGAAATATTTTTGTTACACTAGCATCTCTGGATGGTTGGAAAATCCAGACTAAAGCAGGTGGGCAATGGATTGATCCTCACTGCAGAGAATGAATATTGTTAATTCACTGGATTCTCTTTGGGATCTGCCCTGTTTGGCTGTTGCTGGGTGAGATGGAGGTGTTTCAATGTGAAATAAGTCAGTGTTGAGCCATCAGGTCCTGGGCCTGAGGACAAGGAATGAGCCAATGTTTGACTGATTGAAGCACCGGGCCAGATTGAAAAGGTGGAGGAAGAGCTGAATTGAGGCAGCAGGGCCCATGCATGGGAGCATACAAAAGCAGCAGAGCGGCTTCAAGAGTGAGGAACAACCTGAGGTTTGTTGATTTAAGTGAAAAGATCAGTGTGCCAGGGCCAGAGGACAGGGATAGGCCAGTGTTCATCTCGCTGCTCGCAAGGCTTACTTGTCTCTACGCCTAACTGAGTCTGTGGCCAGCAACTAACGGCTCCTGGGCTGGCTGCATTGGACTGGCTTCATGGCTGTCGCTTCCACAAACTTCAATTCTGAATGTTATTTGCTAACATCTTTTTGTTTGCATGCTTTTTTTTTCATTGTTTGTTGTTTTTTTAATGGCTTCAATTGTGTTTCTTTGTTTTGTGTCTGGCTATAAGGAGAAGAATCTCAATGTATATAATATACATACTTTGATAATAAATGTACTTTGAACTGTCTTTTATCATTCTACAAGATAGTCAAGGACTTGGAACCTGTCACTTTTTCAGAATTAATAACTCCAATGGGAAATAGAAAGTTCTATCCTTCTGAGGCCTAACATTTTACCAAATCTGCATGTTCCTTTGAAATTATTCAGCTTGAATCAATGCTTGAATATTTCTTAATTATTGTCAAGCTGTGGCAAATACCACAAGACAATCCCATATAATCTATTCACTGGTGGCCCAGCCGTTTCCATGGTTACTGCTGGTAGAGAGGTACTTATGGCTAACACTGTAAATGTCAGCTCCAGCTCTCCACATCCTCTTGGTATGTGACCTTTTTTTTAGGTTGAGCAGTAGTCTTCGGAATCCCACTATAAGGCAGATGAGGAATTTCAAGCTAATTGGTAGTGAAAGAAAAGGTACTGAAATTCTGGGAAAAGAGGGCACTTCCTTGCTCCTGCATGCCACTGATGTTTTCCAGCTACCTGGCATCTAATGGGAGGCGGGGATCAGCAGCTGGAGTAACTCAGGTCACTGTGCACCATTATGACTTTAAGACCCAGTTAGCTCCACATCAGCTTTTTTAAAATTTGGAGATACTGCACCAATATTCATTGCATAATCACGGGGCAATTTATAATAACCAATTAACCTGCCAACTGGTATGTGTTTGGACTGTGAGAGGGAACTGGAGCATCCAGAGGAAACCCATGCACACACAGAAAGGAACATACAAACTAGCTTACAGACAATGCCAGAATTGAATGCTGAACTCTGGCGCCCCTGAGCTGTAATAGTGTCACACTAACCGCTATGCTATCATGGTTGTTGCCACCTCCCTGAACAGCAATAGCCTGACCCCATTTGCTAACAATCTTGTCTTGAGAGGTACCTGTCTATATGAGCATCCCAAAACGCCAACTGTTTATTCCTCTCCATAGATCAGGAGTTCCCAATCTGGGCTCCCTGGACCCTTCGATTAATGGTAGGGGTCCATGGCGTAAAAAAGGTTGGGAACCCCTGACTCAGATCCTGCCTGACTTATTGAGTTCTTGTTTACCTATCACCTCACATCTTGTTCTCTTTCCTGTCCCTCCACCTTCTTATTCTGGCTTCTTCCCCCTTCCTTTTCAGTCCTGATGAAGAGTCTCTGTCCAAAACGATGGCTGTTTGTTCTTCTCCATAGATGCTGCCTGACTTGTGAAGTTCTTGCAGCATTTTGTGTGTGTTTCTTTTTTTCTGCTCCCTGGTGATGGCAAAGGTTTATTTGGACTAGATGGAGAATCCAGTGGATCAGATTTTGTCTGCCTTCAGCTGCTAACCTGTGGGCATGTTGGTGTTGAGGTGCCCACCACTTCCTGACCACACACTCTTAAGAAAGGTTAGATAAGGAACATCGTTTGCTCTTTGGCATCTCTAACACAGGTTGGACAATGTGCTAAGTGTAGTTGCGCGTAAATATGCTACTAAAGAAACACACGGAGGCAGAGAGAGCTGAACTCAGAATGCCTTTACTGATTCAAAATGGTGCGCTTAAACCTCCCTGCGACCCACGGGGCGGACGTGACGTCAGACTGTCCCCGGAAGTTCTGCCCCAAGTGGGTAGTTCCAAACGCGCTACCGCGTGCCTGCCCACAGCTCCCGATGGTGGTTCAAGTCCCGCGTGTGCGCCCCCCCCCCCCAGAAACATCCATTGGGGGAGTGGAGCCCCCAGTCTGTGTGGCTTGCCTGGGTGGCCGGCCTCACCAGCGTAGTGCGGGTACCCTCACTGGTTGCTCAATGTCCAAGTGCGCTGGTAAAAGTCTCTTCCCAGCCACCCACCTCCACGACACACGTGGTTCCGTTGTGCTGGATCACCTTGAAGGGTCCCTTGTATGGCCGCTGTAGAGGTGACCTGTGCATGCCCCTGCGAATAAAAACATACTCACAGTCTCGGAGGTTTTTAGGGATGAAGGATGGCGTGGGACCATGCCTGGAGGTCGGGACCAGTGCCAGGGTCATTACCTTGTCCCGCAGCCTCGTTAACACCGCTGCTGGAGTTTCTTCAGAACCTTGGGTTCCGAACTCACCTGGGACCGTCAAGAGGGGCGCCGTAGACCAGTTCCACTGAGGAGGTGTCCAGGTCCTCCTGGGGGGCTGTGCGGATGCCCAGTAGGACCCAGGGAAGCTCATCTGTCCAGTTGGGGCCCCTGAGGCGTGCCATCAGGATGGACTTGAGATGCTGCTGGAATCGCTCTACCAAACCGTTGGACTGAGGATGGTACGCTGTGGTGTGATGCAGCTGGGTGCCCAGGAGCTGAGCTAGTGCTGTCCACAAATCGTGAACTGCGCCCCTCTATCAGAGATGATGTCCCTTGGGAGGCCAAACCTGGCGATCCAGTTTGCAATGAGCGTCCTGACGCAGAACTCAGTGGACATGTCTGCGAGCGGTATGGCTTCCAGCCATCTGGTGAACCTGTCTATCATGGTAAAGATATACCTGGTGCCCCGGGAGACTGGCAGGGGGCCAACGATATCCACGTGGATGTGTTGGAACCTTCTGTGCGTCGGCTGGAACTGCTGGAGGGGAGCCTTCACATGCTGCTGGACTTTGGCGGTCTGGCAGTGTACTCAGTTCCTGGCCCAGTGTCTGACCTGTTTGCGCAAACCGTGCCAGACGAATCTGTCTGCTACCAGCTTGATGGACGGGTGGGCCAGGTCATGCAGCGCATCGAACACCCGGCGCCCCCATGCTGCTGGTACCACTGGTTGGGGTTTGCCAGTAGATATGTCGCACAGGAGTCGATCCGCTGCCGGGCTGATGGAGACGTCCTCCAACTGGAGCCCCGAAACGACTGTGCGGTAAGCCGAGATCTCGGTGTCCGACCGTTGTGCTTCCGCCAGTGCTGCATAGTCTATTCCTGAGGACGATATGCCTACTGAGTGGAGACAGGGGCGAGACAGTGTGTCGGCGACGACGTTGTTCTTCCCTGCGATGTGGCGGACGGCCGTGGTGAACTCTGAAATGAAGGACAGGTGCCTCTGCTGCCGAGCCGACCATGGGTCCGATACCTCGGCCAGTGCGAAGGTGAGGGGCTTGTGGTCTGTATACACAGTGAACTCCCTTCCCTCGAGGAAGTACCGGAAATGCCGGACAGCCAGGTAGAGCCCTAGCAACTCTCTGTCGAAAGTGCTGTACTTCACCTCTGGTGGCCGTAGGTGCCGGCTGAAGAAAGCGAGTGGTCGCCACTGGACCTCAACGAGCTGCTCCAGGACTCCGCCGACTGCTGTGTCGGAAGCGTCGACTGTGAATGCTGTGGGTACATCGACTCTTGGGTGCACTAGGAGGGCCACCTTTGCCAGCGCCTCCTTGGCCTGCTCGAACGCCTCCGTGGACTCCGCGTCCCATGCCACTTCTTTGGCCTTGTCGGCCATCAGGCTGAACAAGGGTCTCATGATGCGTGTCGCCGCCGGCACAAACTGATGATAAAAGTTGACCATCCCTACGAACTCCTGCAGGCCCTTGACCGTGCTGGGTCTGGGGAACTGGCAGATGGCCTGGACCTTGTCCAGTAAGGGAACTGTGCCACGTCGGTTGACTCTGTGGCCCAAGAAGTCGATCTCCGTCAGCCCGAACTGGTACTTTGCCAGTTTGATTGCCAGTCCGTGGTTGCTCAGGTGTTGGCAGAGCTGGCGCAAATTTGACATGTGTTCTTGGTGTGAACTGCTGGCCACCAGGGTATCGTCCAAGTGAATGAAAACGAAATCCAGACCGCGTCCCACCGAGTCCATGAGCCTTTGGAAAGTTTGGGCTGCATTCTTGAGACCGAAAGGCACCCTCAGGAATTCGAACAAGCCGAACGGGGTGATGAGGGCTGCCTTGGGCACGTCGTCGGGCTGCACTGCGATCTGATGGTATCCCCTGACCAGGTTGATTTTTGAGAAGATGGTCGCTCCGTGTGGGTTCGCCGTGAAGTCCTGGATGTGGGGAACCAGGTATCTCTGGCGGTTGTGTCATCGTTGAGCATTCTGTAGTCTCCGCAGGGCCTCCATCCTCCTGCGGACTTGGGCACTAGGTACAGTGGGGATGCCCACGGGTTGTCTGAGCAGCGCGCGATTTCCATCCCGTCCATCTTACGGAACTCCTCCTTGGCGAGGTGGAGCTTGTCGGGTGGGAGCCTGCGAGCTCGGGCGTGCAGCAGCGGTCCTTACGTGGGGATGTGGTGCTGCACACTGTGCTTGGGGTCGGCCGTGGAGAACTGAGGGGTGACTATGGAGGGGAATTCTGCCAACACCCTGGTGAATTCGTTACCCGAGAGGGTTACGGAATCCAGATGGAAGGCTGGTAGCTTGGCTTCTCCGAGCTGGAAAGTCTGGAACGTCTCAGCATGGACCAAACACTGCCCTTTTAGGTCAACCAGGAGGCAGTTGGCTCATAGGAAATCTGCCCCTACTAGTGGCTGTGACAGCGCTGCCAACGTGAAAGTCCAAGTGAAATGGCTGGACCCTAAATGCAGTGAGCTAGTTTGCGGGCTGTACGTCCGAATACTGGTGCCATTTGCAGTGGTGAGTTCGGAGCCTGGGACCGCGTTACGAGTATCCATGTTCGAGGGGGGAGAGTATGCTGACTTCGGCCCCGGTGTCTACCAGGAAGCGCCGCCCGGACTGTCGGTCCCAGAGGTACAGGAGGCTGTCTCGGTGGCCAGACGTCGTAGCAATTAGCGACAGTTGGCCCTGGCGTTTCCCGGAAAAGCACATGGTGGACGGCAGCGGCGCGCGCCTGAACCCCATCTTTGGTGATAGAAACACCATTGTTCCGAACTTTGGTCTTTTTCCCCCATGGGTCTTGATGGCTTCAGTTGCGGGGCCTGGGCTTTGGGGCGCGCGATTGTGGCTAGGCCAATGGAGGCTGCTCCACGTTGCTTCTCTGCCAAAGGACATCTGCTTTAGCCGTGACCCTGCGTGGGTCGCTGAAATCCTCGCTCACGAGGAGGAGGCGAATGTCCTCTGGCATTTGCTCGAGGAAAACTGCTCAAATAAAAGGCACAACTTATGGCTGTCCATGAAAGCCAGCATATCATTCATGAGCTCGGATGGCGTACGGTCGCCCAGGCCGTCCATGTGTACGAGCTGCGTGGCCCCTTCGTGGCGGGAGAGTCCAAAGGTACGGATCAGGAGCGCCTTAAGCTTAGTGTACCTGCCGTCCGTTGGTGGCTGGTGTAGGAGGTCGATGATCCGGCCTGCAGTCTCCTGGTCGAGCGTGCTAACCACGTAGTAGTACCGCGTGGCGTCGGCTGTAACGTCTCTGGTATTGAACTGGGCCTCAGCCTGCTCGAACCAAAAGTGGGGCTGAGTGGCCCAGAAAGTCGGGAACTTCAGCAAGACCGTGCTCTGCGAGTTGCTCGAACTCATGGCTGGTGGCTGAGTTGCCAGCTCCAAATGCCGTCTGGAACATCGGGGTCACCAATGTAGTTGCGCGCAAACGCGCTACTAAAGAAACACACGGAGGCAGAGAGAGCTGAACTCAGAATGCCTTTACTGATTCAAAATCGCGCGCTTAAATCTCGTCTCCCATGGGCCCCTGCGACCCGCGGGGCGGACGTGATGTCAGACTGTCCCCGGAATGTCCGCCCCGAGCGGGTAGTTCCAAATGCGCTACCACGTGTCTGCCCGCAGCTCCCGATGGCAGTTCGAGTCCCGTGTGTGCGGGCTGTTTGGCATCTCTAACACAGGTTGGACAACGTGCTGAGTATGTTAACATGTCTCTACACAGACTTCTTGTGTATCCATCCAGAGCAGAAATTTGTCCTTGGTGAACGAGCTTCCTTATCCCTCTTATATAACTTCCAACGGAGTAAGATGGCGCCAGTAAACAACACGACCAAAGGCAGTGTCCTTCAGACAGTTCACAAAATTACTTCTTTTACTACTACTTCTTTCAAATATGATTCTGCTACTATTGGAATCTGTGATTTACATTTTGATGGTGTGTTTTTGGGCCAATTGAGCAATCCGGCACTTTGCTGTCTCCGCGGGAGTTTAGTGAGGTTTCAAGTGGAGTGAGCAGCTTGGAGATGGGGTACGAACCCTCAATTGACTTCATTTCTCATTCATCACACTGATTAAAGCATTGAGCAAGATTGAAATCACTGAGGATGAGAGTGGGAGGTGAGCGGGTGCTCACTGTCTGCCTGCATTTGACTGATAGTGCCAGATTCTAGAGCTTTGGGCAAGGTTTAATCAAAGCAGTTTGTGAATTGGACTCTAGTTCATGTAATGATACGTTTCTGGTTTCTGATTACTCCTTTTTTCATTGCTATCTTATGTAATTTTGACTAGCTCTGCAGCCTGCAGTCAATGAATGACACAGAGCTAAATTGAATTGAACTTAACTAAACTGAACACTCCTGGATTGTTTCAATGACTGTGTGGTTTGATTGTTTTTATATTCTAGTTTTTTTTTTCCTTTTTTTTGCCGTTTGCACGATTTGTTTTTCTTTGTGCATTGGGTATTTGATATTTTCTTTGAATAGGTTTCATGGTATTTCTTTGTGGGAAGATGAATCTCAGGGTTGTACACAGCAAGCGTACTTCGTTAATAAAAGTACTTTGAATCTTTGAATATTCAACTACGTGCTATTGCCAACTGTCTTCCTGTGTGAAAGAATTACTTTTTTTAATCTAACGGCCTTGCAGTGCATGTATCTGAGATAGTGATGCTAGATGGAGTGATGCGGTGATATCATTGTATTGTTTTGCAGGAGGTTGGTTAAATAGGTGCAGTGAGTGGGTATTTACTCCTGTGGGTCTGCAGTAGTGAAGACCAGACAAAAAATATTGACAAGGACATTGCACTATTTTGGAGGAATGTTAAAAAAATTCTGCACGCCTTCATAAAGAGTTCATTGTTATTCATTGTTGGCATATTTTATTGGTTCTGGAATGTGTGGCAACACTTGCGAGCTGCCCCCAGCACACACTTTATATGTTGTATTAGTTGTTACCACAAATGACACATTTCACAGTATGTTTTGATGTACATGTGACAAATAAATTAATCTGAATCTGTTATTTGTTCCGGAGGGATGTAAGGGGCCAGTTAAGGTGTCATACCTTTAGTGTCATATCCTTAATAGAAGGATGAGACCCTTGTTCCTGAAGGATCAATTATTTATTCATTTCCACAGATGCTGCCTGACCTGTTGAGTTCCTCCACTATTTAGTGTGTGTTGCTTTGGATATCCAGCATCTGCAGACTTTTTGTGTTTAGAATAAAAGGATGTCCCTTTGGCCAGAGTGTGGTGAATCTGTGGAATTCATTGCCACAGACAGCTGTGGAAGCCAAGTCAGTGGGAGTACTTAAAATGGAGGTTGATTGGTTCTTGATTAGTAGGGGTGTCGAAGGTTACAAGGAGAAGGCAGAAGAATGAGGTTGAGTGAGGTTGAATCAGTTGGTCATGATGAAATGGCAGAGCAAACTCAATGGGCCAGATAGCTTAACTCTACTCCTATGTCTTATGGTCTTAGAATATATTCTCCAGTCCATTCTGGGTGGTGAGACCGAGGCAGACCTTATCCCAGTTTAAGAGGACCCACTCTTCAAGCTTGGTATGCCTTTGCCACAAGCTAGAATTTTCCTGGGGGAGCCTGTTGGTGATTATACCCTATAACTCAATGGAGAAAGCTCAAAGCAAAACGCAATCATGATCTGACATGTATGAGTTTAGGTTGCTGTTACAAAGTTAATGAACTTTCATACGGTCAAATTACACTTGTGCTAAAATTGCAATTGGCAGCCATGATGCACGTGAATCAGTATAAGCAGGCACAACCTCACATCTACTTTAGCAAAGATGATTACTGATTTAATTTCAATGCTCAATTTCAACATTTCAAAGTTTAAATAGGTATGTGAATGATAGGGGTATGGAAGGATATGGTTCCTGTGGAAGTTGATGGGATGAGGCAGTTTAAATGATTTGGCATGAACTAGATGGGCCGAACGGTCTGTTTCTGTGCTGTATTTTTATATGACTCTTGGAACCTGGAGGTGTTGGACTCATCATTTCACAATGGTTGAATAAATATTACTAGCCAAATTCCACCTTCTACCACCAATCAGTCTCTACATCTCAATGCATCTCCAAATCCTTTATTAATTCGGAGAAGGTATCCCTCTTTATCATTACTTATACTGTGAATTCCAGATGATTCCTAATTGCTTTTAGTAGTTATTTTTGCCCTGTGATGTTTGACAAGGAACTTTAGGAATTGAGTCAACGTACATGACTCATTAGTACTTTCTAGCACAGTTGACAAACTGAAAAGGCAGTTAGTCATAAACACAAGCGATTCTTCAGATGCTGGAAATCCAGAGCAACATGCACAAAATGCTGGAGGAATTCAGCAAGTCAGGCAGCATCTATGGAGGGGAATAAACAGTAGCCGTTTCAGCCTGAGCCCCTTTATCAGGGTTGGAAAGAACTGGAGAAGAAGGAATCTGATAGGAGAGAAGAGTGGACCATGGAAGAATCAGATTGGAGTGGGGAGTGGACCATAGGAGATCTGACAGGAGAAGGGAGTGGACCATGGGAGAACCTGATTGGAGAGGAGAGTGCTGCTATTTTTTCTTCTTCCATGGTCCATTCTCCTCTCCAATTAGATTTTTTTCCCCAGCTCTTTACATTTTCCACTGATCAACTCCCAGCTTCTTACTTCATCCCTCCTCCCCCACCTACTAAGCTTCCCCTATCACCTTCTAGATTGTCCTCCTCCCCCTCACTTTCTTATTCTGGAATCTCCTCCTCCTTTTCCAGTCCGGATGAAGGGTCTTGGCATGAAACATCGACTGCTTATTCATTTCCGTGTTTGCTGCATTCTTTTTGTTCTGCTGTGAAAAGTCAGCCATTTAACTTCGGCATCAGGTTGTCGGTAATTTCTTTTTCCCAACTGGATATTGTCATGTTATGGGTATTTGTCATATAAATTGGTTGTCAAGATTTGAAAGGAATATGTGCGTTATAACTAATATTTACATGGGTCATTCTGTGTTGTACAAAAATTTAGCAGCTTTGATGACATGGTGTTGCAGAATGTGTAATACTCAGGGCATTAGATAAAATAAATTTTTAGTTTAAATCAGTGTGTCATTAACAACTCCAATCTGTTGTGGGCTTTTCAACATAAGATTATTTCAGCACTGAAGGGTTTCATTTAGGTACCTCTATCTTAAGTGGCCCTTGGGGATTGAGGAAGGTCTGTTTCCACTGTGGTCCTGATGTGACACAGGTGGGACCCAGACATTAAAACAGATGGGATAGAAGGAGCCTGATGGGATGGGTGAGTAGCAGTCTGTGAGGTGGTGTGTTCATTCCATCATATACCACAGACATCTTTGTGTTCCTTCATTTTTTGCCTTAAGGTTTTCAGCATCATATACTCCTACTCGTTCTCCTCTTTGAATGGCCATTGGCCATGCTTGCCCAGGATTCAGCAGGGATGTTGCATTTGAGAACATCCTTGAACCTTTTCCACATGTGTGTCTGGTTACCACTTGCTATGACAGAGTTTGGAATAGAGTATCTGTTCCAGGAATCTGTTTTTGCACGTGACTGCTACGAAGGGTAATTTGGCCAATTAGCATAATTGTTCTGTGTCAGCATCAAATGTGCCTCTTATTTCCCCCCCATCCCCCATTATTTCTCCACAATCTTGTAAAGTCCTCGCTTCAAATACCTATCCAATTCCCTTTTGAAATCTGTACTTAAAAATCTAAATTCAGGCAGTGCATTCTGAGTTGTCACTACTATTTTTAGTTTTTTAATTTAAGTAGAAAGTTCTGTGATTGCTGGATCTTTGCTGAGTATTTTCAATTTGTGTCCCATGATTCTTAACTTTGTGCTGTTATGATAACTATTTCTGTCTATTTGCCCTATTTAAATCAATCATGATTTTGTAAACCTTTGTCTTTGCTCCTTTTGGAATTCTTTGCTTCAGAAATAGTCTTGGGATTCCCTCATTAATCCTCCTCACTGAAATCCTTCATCCTTGGGAACCAATACACTCATAAAGCACAACAGTACAGAAACAGACTCTTTGGGCCATATCATCCGTGTCGAACCATTATTCTACCTAGTCCTATGAACTTCCATCTGGACCATAGTCTTCTGTACCGCTCCCATCTACCTATTAATCCAAACCTGCAACCACCACCACCACTGGCAGCTTGTTCCACACTCTGAATGAAGAAGCCCAAACACGAGGAATTCTACAGATGCTGGAAATTCAAGCAACACACATCAAAGTTGCTGATGAACGCAACAGAGGGAGAAAAAGGAGAGTGAGAGAAAGAATGTGTGTATATAAACAAATAACAGATGGGGTACGAGGGGGAGGTGGGGCATTAACGGAACGGGAATGGGACGTGGAATTAAAATGTGTGGCCACTGGGAGATCCTGAGTGGCCACACACTTTAATTCCACATCCCATTCCCGTTCTGACATGTCTATCCACGGCCTCCTCTACTGTAAAGATGAAGCCACACTCAGGTTGGAGGAACAACACCTTATATTCCGTCTGGGTAGCCTCCAACCTGATGGCATGAACATCGACTTCTCTAACTTCCGCTAATTCCCCACCTCCCCCTCGTACCCCATCCATTATTTATTTATATACACACATTCTTTCTCTCTCTCTCCTTTTTCTCCTTCTGTCCCTCTCACTCTACCTCTTGCCCATCCTCTGGGTTTCCCCCCCTCTCCCTTTTCCTTCTCCCTGGGCCTCCTGTCCCATGATCCTCTCATATCCCTTTTGCCAATCACCTGTCCAGCTCTTGGCTCCATCGCTCCCCCTCCTGTCTTCTCCTATCATTTTGGATCTCCCCCTCCCCCTCCCACTTTCAAATCTCTTACTAGCTCTTCCTTCAGTTAGTCCTGACAAAGGGTCTCAGCCTGAAACGTTGACTGTACCTCTTCCTAGAGATGCTGCCTGGCCTGCTGCGTTCACGAGCAACTTTGATGTGTGTTGAATGAAGAAACTCATTCAGGTTCCCCTTAAATATTTCACCTTTCACCCTTAACTTCTGACAATTAGTTTTAGTCTCACCCAACCTCAGTGGAAAAAGCCTGCATCCGTTTACCCAATCTATACCTCTCAGAATTTTGTATACTTCTATCAACTCTCCCCTCATTGTCCTACACTTCAGGGAATGAAGTCCTAACCTACTCAACCTTTCCCAAAAAACTCAAAAACATCCTGGTAAATTTCCTCTGCACTCTTTCAATCTTATTGCCATATTTTCTATAAGTAGGAGACCAGAACTACACACAGAAGTCTTCATCTATTCAATCTTGTCCTCTAAATCAGGTCTTCAAGTGTCAGAAATATCCTTGTAAATTTTCTCTACACTTTTTCAATCTTATTGACATCTTTCCTGCAGGTAGATGACCAGAACTGCACCCAATATTCCAAATCAGGCCTCACCTATGTCTTGTATATAACTTCAACACAACATCCCAACTCCTGTACTCAGTACTCTCATATATAATGGCCTTTGTGCCAAAAACACATACAAAATGCTGGAGGAACTCAGCAGGTCAAGCAGCAGCTATGAAAATGAATAGATATTTGATGTTTCACACCAAGATTCTTCTTCAGGACTGAAAAGGAAGAGGGAAGATGTCAGAATGAAAAGGTGAGGAGAGGGTAAAGAAGCTAGCTGAAAGCTGATAGGTGAAGCCAGGTGGGTGGGAAAGGCAAGGGACTGGAGAAGAAGCAATATAATAAGAGAGGAGAGTGGACCATAGGAGGAAAGGGAAGAAGGAGGGGACCCAACAGGAAGTAATAGACAGGTGAAAAGATGTAAAAGGTCAGAGTGGGGAATAGAGGAGGGGCAGTGGGAAACTTGCACCAAGGCCTCTAATCACAGCCCTAGCAATCGAGCAATTTTTCCTCTGTCTTAATTAAACTTCACTTCTTTCAATGACTTGTGGTGACCTATCATGATCAAATTTTGGACCATTCTTCTAAACTGAATAGCTGTCTGATTCTTCTCATTTAAAACTGCTTCAAGGAGTGTGGAAAAATAGGAAGTGCTTCTGGTGGGAACTTATCTTCTGTGAAGTCCATGTCATTGCACTGAAGAGTAATTAGCTTGAGAGGAAAAGATTGATGCTCAAGCTGACCGAAATATTTTATTTGGTATTAGAAGCAGCTTTTAACTGAGTTAAGAAAAAAAAATGCTTTCAGAGAGGGTAATGAGAGATAAAGAATGTTGAATGAGCAGTAGAAAATAGCTCTTGGATCTAGACATCTTTGTGTCAAGTGGTGACTACAATCAGACTTGTAAACATGAGAAAGTCTGCAGACGCTGGAAATCCAGAGCAACACACACAGAATGCTGGAGGAACTCAGCAGGTCGGGCAGCACTTATGGAAAAGAGTAAACAGTCGATGTTTTGGGCCCAGATCCTTCATCAGGACTGGAAAGGAAGGGGGAAGAAGTCAGAATCAAACTTGACAGTGGAAGCAGCCAAAATTTCTTTTAAAAATCGTGGAGCTTTTTTAAGTGGAAACCACGCAAGTTGAATATTTAGTGCAATGGTTTACAATACCAGCCACCCAACTTCAATTCCCACCACTGTCTGTAAGGAGTTTGTATGCTCTCCCCATGACCACATGGGTTTCCTCTGGGGGCTCTGATTTCCTCTCACAGCTACTGGTTGATAGATTAAAGGCTGATTTATACTTTTGCGTCAAATGGACACTGTAACCCACGCAAGTGGCCAACGGGCGTTGTGAGCATTTGTACTTGTGCGTTGGTGTGTCTATGTCGCGCATGCGCACACACCTGCCCATGCAAGGCTTCATGGTCATGGTGGTCTTTCTCGGGGTAAACAAGTTTAAAGGGAGCGCCTTTTTTCGTAAAAGTGAAATGTGTCCTCCATAATTTCGGAGGTCTGTAAAGCTTTATGGAAAGCATTGCAGCCAGAGTTCCTTCCCTGCCCTTCAGTCACCCAGTGGGAAGTTATTGCAACGTAGGAGGAAATGCTACCAGGCAGACCAATCACAGTTGTTGCGGTCTGTGTTGCCGCGACGCATAATTACATTTTGGGAGAGGTGCGCGTCAGGCTGCGGCGTAGGGATCCGCGTAGGCTCTGCATAGGGTTCACGGCTACACCATACCTACGGCGCAATTTGACGCAGAAGTATAAATCAGTTTTAATTGGTCATTGTAAATTGTATTGTGATTAGGCTATAGTTAAATTGGAGGTTTCTGGGTGTCACTGCTCGAAGGGCTTTATGGGCCTGTTCTGCACTAAATAAATAAATCCATTTTATTGAGATACAGTGTGGATTTAATCCTAGACTAACCGTTTCATGCTGGGACCCATCATAAGGACTGGAAAGGCAGGGGGAAGATGCCAGAATAAAAAGGTGGGGGCAGGGGAAGGAGGACAAGCTAGAAGGTGATAAGTGAAGCTAGGTCGGTTGGCGCAGGAGGAATGAAGAAAGAAGCTGGGCGGTGATAGGTAGAAAAGGCAAAGGGCTGATGAAGAAGGAATCTGATACAAGAGGAGAGTGGACCATGGAAGAAAGGGAAGGGGACAGGTGATGGGTAGGTGAGGAGAAGTTATAAGAGGGGGCTAGTGTTGGGAAATGAAGAAGACAGGGGGAGGGGTGAGAAATCACCGGAAGTTGGAGAAATCGGTGTCAAGACTTGGTTCCTGGAGTGAGGGAATGTAGAACTCATGGATGCATCCTTAGAATAAATTGGTGACTGTGACAAAGAAAATATTTGCACATGCAGAGAGGTATAGACCTTATGAAATTTTCTTGCCTTAGAGATGAAGATATTCAGTCATTATCTGTCAAGGACAAGATTGATTTTTGAATATACTAGCAATAAGAAAATACAAGGACTGGGCAGAAAAATTGACTTAAGACCATAAGACAAAGGAGCAGATTAGGCCATTCAGCCCATTGAGTCTGCTACGCCAGTTGATCATGACTGATCTATTTCTCTCTCATCCACATTTTCTCACCTTTTCCCCAACCTTTCATGCCCTGAATATTCAAGAATCTATCAACCTCTGTCTTAAATATACCCAATGACTTGACCTTCACAGCTGCCTGTGGCAACAACTTCCACAGATTCACCACCCTCTGGTTAAAGAAATTCCTCCCCATCTCTGTTCTGGATGTCCTTCTATTCTGAGGCTGTGCCCTCTGGTCCTTGACTTCCCCACTATTGGTAACATCATCTCCACATCCATTTTATCTAGCACTTTCAAACATTCAATAGGTTTCAATGAGACTCACCCCTCATTCTTCTAAATAACAGCAATTATTGGCCCGGAGCCATCAAACGCTCCTCACATGATAAGCCTTTCATTCTCTGAATCATTTTCATGAAGTCCTTTGAATCCGCTCCAATGTCAGCACATCCTTTCTTATATCAGGGGCCCAAATCTTCTCACAATGTTCCAAGTGAGGCCTCACCAGTACCTTATAAAGCCTCAGCATTACATCCTTGTTTTTATATTCTAGTTCTCTCAAAATGAATGCTAACATTGTGTTTGCCTTCCTCATCACCGAATTATCCTGCAAGTTAACCTTTAGGGAATCCTGCACAGGCATTCCCAAATTCCTTTGAAGCTCATAGTTTTGAATTTCCTCCTTGATAAGAAAATAGTCTGTGTGTTTATTCCTTCTATCAAAGTGTATGACCATACACTTCTTCAATCTGCCACTTCTTTGCCCTTTTTCCAAATCCGTAAATCCTTCTGCAGCCTCCCTGCTTCCTCAACACTGCCTCCTCTTCATCTATCTTTGTATCGTCTACAAACTTTGCAACAAAGTCACCAATTCTGTCATCCAAATCATTGACATATAACATAAAGAAGCTGCCCCAACAGCAGTCCCTGCGGAATACCACTAGTCACTGGCAGCCAACTAGAATAAGCTTCCGTTATTCCCAGTCTTTGCCTCTTGCCAATCAGCCAATGCTCTATCCATGCTAGAAACTTTCCTGTAATACCATGGGCTCTTATCTTGTCAAACAGCCTCATGTGCAGCACCTTGTCAAAGGCCTTCTGGAAATCCAAGTACACAACATCCACTGATTCTGCTTTGTCTATCCTGTTTGTTACTTCCTCAAACAATTCTAACAGATTTGTCAGGCAAAATTTTTCCTTAAGGAAGCCATGCCTACTTTGGCCTATTTTATTATGTGCCTCCAAATACCCTGAAACCTTATCCTTAACAATCAACTCCAACATCTCCCCAACCAATAAGGTCAGACTAACTAACTTACAATTTCCTTTCTTCTGCCTCCTTCCCTTCTTGAAGAGCAGTGTAATATTTGCAATTTTCCAGTCCTCTGGAACCATGCCAGAATCAATTGATTCTTGAAAGATCATTACTAATGCCTCCACAATCTCTTCAGCTACTTTTTTCAGAACCCTGGGGTGTAGACTGTCTGGTCCAGGTAACTTGTCAACCTTCAGACATTTCAGCTTCCCAGACACTATCCTCTAGTAATAGTAACTGTACTCACTTCTGCCCCCGACACTCAATGGTTCAATTTATTATAAAGGTATCTATGTAGAATACAACTCTGAGATTTGTCTTCTCCAGGTAGCTGTGAAATACAGAAAAAATGGAAGTTAAAAGAAAAGAAATCAGCCCCGCACAAAAAAGAAACAAAACTCTCAAACTGTAAACCCTCTAAACCCTTCCTTGCACAAAAAGATCGCCCACCCAGAAAATGACAGCTGGAACATCAAACCTCTGACTCCCAACTCCTTCCTATGCAAAAACACCAGTGACAATAACATCAAACCTCCAACCCCCTCTCTTGCACAGAAAAAGCCAAGAGGTCACCCACACTGAAAAACGCCAACAAGAGAATCAAACCCCAAATCCCTAAACCCTCCCTCACATAAAAACAAATGTATTGCCCACCCGGAAAACAGCAACAAGAAAGAAAACGCAGAAAACTGAAGGTGACTGTATGAACTATAGTCCACATCAGTAATCAGACAAGTCTCAGAATTTCGAAAACTTCCTCCATCAGCATCGAGGAACGTGACAGCTGAAACTCAGTCCTTCCATGGGGAGTAGCCACTGGTCAAAGCAGCCTTCGTGGAGAGCGACTGCAGAGCCAGCCTCCTCCGTGCTTGCCTCGATGTTACAATCTTCCTTGATGCTTCGATCGTCGAGAAATGGATGTCAGTCATGTCCCTGCACCCCATCTCTGCTCTTCTACTTGAGGCAGCGTGGGCTTGCGGTCCTCTCCTAGAATTTTCTTGGTGACAGCAGAGTGCTAGATCACTTGGTCAAACTCCAAACTGTCATAGGCTCCAACAGTTTCCAAAACACAATTAAGAAGATAAAAAGAATAAGGAGAAGGCATAGAAAAAGTGAAATAATTAACTAACTGGAAGATGTTGCCCAAGGGATTATTGTTTGCTGTGGTCATCTTGACAGATTCTTGAACTTCAGTCATATTGTTGGTATCTTACACCATGAAGTATAATACAAAGTACTTACTTAATTCATCTGCCATTTCCTTGTCCCCCATTAGTCCTTGTCCTCTAGCATCATTTTCCGATGGTCCGGTATCTACTCTCCCCTCTGTCTTACTCTTTATATGTCTGAAAAAATGTTTGATATCCTCTTTGATATTATTGGCTAGTTTACCTTTATGTTTCATTTTTTCCTTCCTTATGACTTTATTAGTTGCCTTCTGTTGGTTTTTAAAAGCTTCCCAATCTTCTAACTACCCACTAATTTTTGTTCTATCATATGCCCTCTCTTTGGCTTTTATGTTAGCTTTGACTTCCCTTGTCAGTCATGGTTGCGTTATCCTGCACCTAGAATATTTGTTCTTTGGGATGTATCTATCCTGCTTTTTCTGAATTGCTCCCAGAAACTCCAGCCATTGATGCTCTGGCATCATCCTTGCTACGGTTCCTGTCCAATCAATTTTGACCAGCTCCTCGCTCATGCCTCTATAATTCCCTTTATTCCACTGTAATACTGATAAATCTGACTTTATCTTCTCTCTCATACTGCAGGGTGAATTCTATCATATTATGATTGCTGTTACGAATGCCGCCACCACCTGCAGATTAGAGGTGTATAAAAACCTATGGTCTTGCAGCATGGTGGAATGTGTCCAACTTCGCTTCAATTTATTTTCTTGTGCTGCAGGTCATAAACTTTTGTTCATCAGCCAAGAAATGCAGTCAGAAGCTTTTAGGGAGACCTGAATTTCATTTCTCACCCTTTTTAATCTCAATTCCTTAAACTAATCAGGTCTCCTTATTTTCGGTGAGTAAGAATACCAAGTTTGCACCACAGCTACATACTTCTATCCTCATCTGGACCCAACCTATCAATGCAGCTATAAAGAAGACAAGACAGCAGCTACAGTTCTTTAGGAGTCTGAGAAGATATGGTATGTCACCAAAGACGCTCGCAAATTTATACAGATGTATTGCAGAGAACATTCTAACTGGCTGCATCACCGTCTGGTATGGGGTGCGGGGGGGATGCTACTGCACAGGATTGAAATAAGCCACTGAGAGTTGTAAAATTAGCCAGCTCCATCTGGACACTAACCTCTGTAGTATTCAGGTCATCTCAGAAAGGCGGCGTCCATCATTAAGGACCCCATCAGGATATGCCCTCTTCTCATTGCTACCATCAGGAAGGCGATATTGAAGCCTGAAGACACACACTCAACAATCCAGGAACAGCTTCTTCCCCTCTGCCATTCGATTTCTGAATTGACACTAAACCCATAAATACTACCTCACTACTTTTTTTAATTTCCTATTTTTCTGCTCTACTTATTTAACGGTAATTCGGTTTCCTTTTTCTATTACCTTGTATTGCATTATAGTGTTTCCGCAAAGTTAACAAATTTCGCAACATATGCTGTGATATGAAACCTGATTCTGATTATCACAAAGTAGGAATTTTATGAAATATAATGCCATATACACTGCAACTGTTACCTGGATAGCCCCAGTTCAGTAATGCTTTTAATCTGTAATTTTCCCCATTAGAATGAACAGGGAACTGGAGCTTTGTCAAAAGCTGGCATTGCACTGTCAACAGTTTACACAACTGGGCTCTGAGGTGCAATGAGTACCACAGCAGCGTTTAGAGTAATGTTGCTAATATTTTTGAGAACTCCTCTGTCTGTTACTGGAGCTGCGTTCACCCAGGCAGGAGATGAGTGGAATTGATCAGTGTTCTGTGACCTGCAAACCAGCCCAAATTTGACCTTGTGAGCACAAGGAAAGTCATTGATGAAGCAGCCAAAGACATTTCCTGGTAAACTCCTGTAGCAATGTCCTGAGGCTGGAATGATTGACATCTAACAACCACAGCCATCTGCTTTTGTGCAAGTTATGCCTCCAGCATTGGAGTGTGATCTCCCTTGATGCCTGTTGACTTCAGTTTCACCAAGGCTCCTTGATGCCACGCTCTGTCAAACACCACCTTCCTGTCAAGGACAGTCACTTTCTCCTTGTCTCTGGAATTAAGCTTTCTGGTGCAAAGCTATTATGAGGTTCAATACTAAATAGTCTTGATTGAACCCCAGTGTAAACTTTGATATCATCGGTATATGTTGTGAAATTTGTTAACTTAGTGGCAGCAGTACAATGCAATATATAAAAATAGGGAAAAAAGCTGTGTATGTTTATGTAGTAGTGCAAAAATAGAAATAAAAGTAGTAAAGTAATATTCATTCAGTTCAATGTTCATTCAGAAATTGGATGGCAGAGGGGAAGAAGCTTTACCTGAATTGTTGAGTATGTGCCTTCACGCTTCTGTAACTCCTTCCTGATGGTAGCAATGAGAACAAGGAAAGACATGGGCATTGGGGGTCCTTAATGATAGACACTGCCTTTTTGAGACATCACTCCTTGAAGACGTCCTGGATACTACAGAGGCTAGTGCCAACTAAGTTTACAACTATCTGCAGCTTACTTCGATCCTGTGTAGTAGACTCCCCCATATCAGATGGTGATGCAGCCAGTTATAATGCTCTCCATAGTATATCTGTAGAAATGTGTGAGTGTTTTCATGGATGAACCAGGAGGTACGTCATCTGCTGAAGGCTAGATAGAAACCATAGAAAAACTACAGCATGGAAACAGGCCTTTTGGCCCTCCTTGGCTGTGCCGAACCATTTTCTGTCTAGTCCCACTGACCTGCACACGGACGGACCATATCCCTCCATACACCTCTCATCCATGTGTCTGTCCAATTTATTCTTAAATGTTAAAAAAGAACCCGCATTTACCACCTCGTCTGGCAGCTAATTCCACACTCCCAGCACTCTCTGTGTGAAGAAGCCCCCCGCTAATGTTCCCTTTAAATTTAACCCATGTCCTCTGGTTTTTTCCTCCCCTTGCCTCAGTGGAAAAAGCCTGCTTGCATTCACTCTATCTATACCCATCATAATTTTATATACCTCTATCAAATCTCCCCTCATTCTTCTACATCCCAGGGACTAAAGTCCTAACCTATTCAACCTTTCTCTGTAACTGTTTCTCAAGTCCCGGCAACATCCTTGTAAACCTTCTCTGCACTCTTTCAACCTTATTAACATCCTTCCTGTAATTTGGTGACCAAAACTGAACACAATACTCCAGATTCGGCCTCACCAATGCCTTATACAACCTCATCATAACATTCCAGCTCTTATACTCAGTACTTTGATTAATAAAGGCCAATGTACCAAAAGCTCTCTTTACGGCCCTATCTACCTGTGATGCCACTTTTAGGGAATTTTGTATCTGTATTCCCATATCCCTCTGTTCTACTGCACTCCTCAGTGCCTTACCATTTACTCTGTATGTTCTTCCTTGGTTTGTCCTTCCAAAGTGCAATACCTCACACTTGTCTGCGTATTAAACTCCATCTGCCATTTTTCAGCCCATTTTTCCAGCTGGTCCAAATCCCTCTGCAAGCTTTGAAAACCTTCCTCACTGTCCGCTACACCTCCAATCTTTGTACCATCAGCAAATTTGCTGATCCAATTTACCACATTATCATCCAGATCATTGATATAGATGACAAATAACAATGGACCCAGCACTGATCCCTGTGGCACACCACTAGTCACAGGCCTCTATTCTTGAGAAGCAATCCTCTACTACCACTCTTTGGCTTCTTCCATTGAGCCAATGTCTAATTCAATTTACCACCTCTCCATGTATAGTGACTGAATTTTCCTAACTAACCTCCCATGCGGGACCTTGTCAAAGGCCTTACTGAAGTCCATGTAGACAACATCCACTGCCTTCCCTTCATCCACTTTCCTGGTAGCCTCCTCGAAAAACCCCAAAAGATTGGTCAAACATGACCTACCACGCACAAAGCCATGTTGACTCTCCCTAATAAGTCCCTGTCTATCCAAATGCTTGTAGATTCTGTCTCTTAGTACTCCCTCCAATAACTTGCCCACTACCGACGTCAAATTTACCGGCCTATAATTTCCCGGATTACTTTTCGATCCTTTTCTAAACAACAGAACAACATGAGCCACTCTCCAATCCTCCGGCACCTCACCCGTAGACACCGACATTTTAAATATATCTGCCAGGGCCCCTACAACTCAACACTAGTCTCCTTCAACGTTCGAGGGAATACCCTGTCAGGTCCTGGGGATTTATCACTTTAATTTGCCTCAAGATAGCAAGCATCTCCTCCTTTTCAATCTCGCAAACAACAGGAATTCTGCAGATGCTGGAAATTCAAGCAACACACATAAAAGTTGCTGGGGAACGCAGCAGGCCAGGCAGCATCTGTAGGAAGAGGTGCAGTCAACGTTTCAGGCCGAGACTCTTCGTCAGGACTAACTGAAGGAAGAGTGAGTAAGGGATTTGAAAGTTGGAAGGGGAGGGGCAGATCCAAAATGATAGGAGAAGACAGGAGAGGGAGGGATGGAGCCAAGAGCTGGACAGGTGATAGACAAAAGGGATACGAGAGGATCATGGGGCAGGAGGTCCGGGAAGAAAGACAAGGGGGGGGGACCCAGAGGATGGGCAAGGGGTATATTCAGAGGGACAGAGGGAGAAAAAGGAGAGTGAGAGAAAGAATGTGTGTATAAAAATAAGTAACAGATGGGGTACGAGGGGGAGGTGGGACATTAGCGGAAGTTAGAGAAGTCGATGTTCATGCCATCAGGTTGGAGGCTACCCAGACGGAATATAAGGTGTTGTTCCTCCAACCTGAGTGTGGCTTCATCTTTACAGTAGAGGAGGCCGTGGATAGACATGTCAGAGTGGGAATGGGATGTGGAATTAAAATGTGTGGCCACTGGGAGATCCTGCTTTCTCTGGCGGACAGAGCGTAGGTGTTCAGCAAAGCGGTCTCCCAGTCTGCGTCGGGTCTTGCCAATATATAAAAGGCCACACCGGGAGCACCGGACGCAGTATATCACCCCAGCCGACTCACAGGTGAAGTGTTGCCTCACCTGGAAGGACTGTTTGTGGGAAACAATCCTTCCAGGTGAGGCAACACTTCACCTGTGAGTCGGCTGGGGTGATATACTGCGTCCGGTGCTCCCGGTGTGGCCTTTTATATATTGGCAAGACCCGACGCAGACTGGGAGACCGCTTTGCTGAACACCTACGCTCTGTCCGCCAGAGAAAGCAGGATCTCCCAGTGGCCACACATTTTAATTCCACATCCCATTCCCATTCTGACATGTCTATCCACGGCCTCCTCTACTGTAAAGATGAAGCCACACTCAGGTTGGAGGAACAACACCTTATATTCCGTCTGGGTAGCCTCCAACCTGATGGCATGAACATCGACTTCTCTAACTTCAGCTAATGCCCCACCTCCCCCTCGTACCCCATCTGTTATTTATTTTTATACACACATTCTTTCTCTCACTCTCCTTTTTCTCCCTCTGTCCCTCTGAATATATCCCTCGCCCATCCTCTGGGTTCCCCCCCCCCTTGTCTTTCTTCCCGGACCTCCTGCCCCATGATCTTCTCGTATCCCTTTTGCCTATCACCTGTCCAGCTCTTGGCTCCATCCCTCCTCCTCCTCCTGTCTTCTCCTATCATTTTGGATCTCCCCCTCCCCCTCCCACTTTCAAATCTCTTAGTCACTCTTCCTTCAGTTAGTCCTGACGAAGGGTCTCGGCCTGAAGCGTCGACTGCACCTCTTCCTAGAGATGCTGCCTGGCCTGCTGCGTTGACCAGCAACTTTTATGTGTGTTGCTCCTTTTCAATCTGTACAGTTTCCATGATCTCACGACTTGTTTCCCTTAATTCAATAGACTTCATGCCAGTTTCTTTTGTAAATACAGATGCAAAAACCCACTTAAGATCTCCCCCATTTCTTTTGGTTCCGCACATAGCCAACCACTCTGATCTTCAAGAGGACCAATTTTATCCCTTTCAATCCTTTTGCTCTTAATCTGCCTGTAAAAGCTCTTTGGATTATCCTTCACTTTGACTGCCAAGGCAACCTGATGTCTTCTTTTAGCCTTCCTGATTCCCTTCTTAAGTATTTTCTTGCACTTTTTATACTCCTCAAGCACCTTATTAACTCATTGTTTCCTATACATGTCATACAACTCTGTCTTCTTCTTTATCAGAGTTGCAATATCCCTTGAGAACCAAGGTTCCTTATTCTTACTCACTTTGCCTTTAATCCTGACAGGAACATACAAGCTCTGCACTCTCAAAATTTCTCCTTTGAAGGCTTCCCACTTACCAATCACAACCTGTCCCAATCCACGCTTTTTAGATCCTTTCTTATTTCTTCAAATTTGGCCTTCTTCCAGTTTAGAACCTCAACCCTAGGACCAGATATATCTTTATCCATGATCAAGTTGAAACTAATGGTGTTTTGATCACTGGAACCAAAGTGCTCCCCTACACATACTTCCGTCACTTGTCCTAACTCATTTCCTAATGGGAGATCCAATATTGCATCCCCTCTAATTGGTACCTCTATATATTGATTTAGAAAACTTTCCTGAACACATTTTACAAACTCTAAACCATCTGGACCCCTAACAGTATGGGAGTCCCAATCAATATGTGGAAAATTAAAATCCCCTACCACCACAACTTTGTTTCCTGCAGCTGCCTGCTATCTCTCTGCAGATTTGCTCCTCCAATTCTCGCTGACTGTTGTATGGTCTATAATACAACCCCACTACTGTGGCCATACCTTTCCTGTTTCTCAGCTCCACCCATGAGGACTCAGTAGAGAAGCCCTCTAATCTGTCCTGCCCGAGCACTGCTGTAATATTTTCCCTGACAAGCAATGCTACCCTCCCACCTTTCATTCCTCTGCCTCTATCACATCTGAAGCATCGGAACCCTGGAATATTAAGCAGCCAGTCCTGCCCCTCCTGTAGCCAAGTTTCACTAATTGCTATAACGTTATAATTCCACATGTCGATCCACGCCCTCAACTCGTCTGCCTTCCCCGTAATACTCCTAACATCGAAATATATACACCTCAGAAGATTTTTACCACCACTCACAACCTTTCTATTTGCGGCTTTGCTTGAACTTATAACATAATTTATTTTCCCCCCAGCCTCACTGTCAGCTCTGGCACTCTGGTTCCCATCCCCCTGCAAATCTAGTTTAAAGTCTCCCCAATAGCACTAACAAACCTCCCTGAAAGGATATTGGTCCCCTTGTAGTTCAAGTGTAACCTGTCTCTCTTGTACAGGTCCCACCTGCCCCAGAAGAGGTCCCAATGATCCTGAAATCTGAAACCCTGCCCCCTACACCAGTTCCTCAGCCACTTGTTCATCCTCCAGAGCATCCTATTCTTACCCTCACTGGCATGTAGCACAGGTAGCAATCCTGAGATTATCACCCTCGAGGTTCTGCTTTTCAACTTCCTACCAAGCTGTCTATACTCACTCACCAGGACCTCCTCACTCTTCCTTGCTATGTCATTGGTACCGATGTGCACCACGACATCTGGCTGATCACCCTCCCACTTCAGAATGTCATGCAAGCGATCAGAGACATCCTTGACCCTGGCACCCGGGAGGCAACATACCATCCTGGATTCTCTGTCACGACCACAGAACCTCCTATCTGCACCTCTAACTATTGAGTCCCCTATCACTACCGCTCTCCTCTTTTTCCACCCTCCCTTCTGCACTGCAGAACCAGACTCAGTGCCAGAGATCTGGCTGCTGCAGCTTGTCCCAGGTAAGTCATCCCCCCCCCCCCCCCCAACAGTATCCAATGCGGTATACTTGTTGTTGAGGGGAATGGCCACAGAGGAACCCTGCTCTGCCTGTCCTTTCCTCTTCCCTCGCCTGACAGTGACACAATTTCCTGTCCTCTGCTCCTTTGGCGTAACTACCTCCCTGTAGCTACTATCTATTATCTCCTCATTCTCCCGAATGATCCGGAGGTCATCCAGCTCCTGCTCCAGTTCCCTAACGCGGTTTGTTAGGAGCTGCAGCTGGATGCACTTCTTGCAGGTGTCGTTGTCAGGGACACCGGAGGGCTCCCTGACTTCCCACATCCTGCAAGAGGAGCATTCCAACAGAGAGGATCTGTGGCATTCAAGTCTGGCAACCCAGGCCTGTACCAGAAAACCAGGTATGATTTGCAGAGGGCTATTTCAAGGGCAAGGAAACAATTTTGAACAAGGTTGGAGGCGATATCAGATGCATGGCAACTCTGGCAGGGACTGCAAGACATTACTTCCAACAAAGTAAACCCAATAGCATGAATGGCAGTGATGCTTCACTACCAGATGAACTCAGTGCCTTCTATACACGCTTTGAAAGGGAGAACACAACTACAGCTGTGAAGATCCCTGCTGCGCCTGATGACCCTGTGATCTCTGTTTCAGAGGCCGATGTTAGACTGTCTTTAAAGAGAGTGAACCCTCACGAGGCGGAAGGTCCTGATGGAGTACCTGGTAAGGCTCTGGAAACCTGTGCCAACCAACTAGTGGGAGTATTCAAGGACATTTTCAACCTCTCACTGCTACGGGCAGAAGTTCCCACTTGCTTCAAAAAGGCAACAATTATACCAGTGCCAAAGAAGAATAATGTGGGCCGCCTTAATAGCTATCGCCCGGTGGCACTCACATCTACAGTGATGAAATGCTTTGAGAGGTTGGTCATGACTAGACTGAACTCCTGCCTCAGCAAGGACCTGGACCCATTGCAATTTGCCTATCGCCACAATAGGTCAATGGCAGATGCAATCTCAATGGCTCCACACGGCTTTAGACCACCTAGACAACGCAAACACCTACATCAGGATGCTGTTCATCGACTATAGCTCAGCATTTAATAATATCATTCCCACAATCCTAATTGAGAAGTTGCAGAACCTGGGCCTCTGTACCTCCCTCTGTAATTGGATCCTCAGCTTCCTAACCGGAAGACCATAGTCTGTGCGGATTCGAGATAACATATCCCCATTGCTGACAATCAACACTGGTGCACCTCACAGGTGTGTGCTTAGCCCACTGCTCTACTCTCAGTATACACATGACTGTGTGGCTAGGCATAACTCAAGTACCATCTACAAATTTGCTGACGATACAACCATTGTTGGTAGAATCTCAGGTGATGATGAGAGGGTGTGGTGGTTGTCTCTCGGGGTCTGAGGAAGGCTAAACATTGTGCAGTCATCTGTGGATACGCATGTGACTTTGGAGGCTGAAGGCTGAAGCACACACGTGGTTGCAGGTTGGACATGGAATGGTGGTTGTTAGAACAGGTGCATACACAGCTTTGTGGCGTTGGTCTCGTGCTGCTGCAAGGTGCTGATTTCGGTCATCCTCAAAGTCAGATGCAGCTTTTCTGGTCAGGGCGTGCCACGCAGTCCTGTCGGCTGCAGACTCCTCATGTTGTGGAGGCTGGAGGTCTGCCCATTTGATGTACGATTTCAGATTGTCTTTGTATCTTTTTTTGGAGCGGCCCTGATTGCGACTGCCATGCTCAAGCTCACCGTAGAGTAGCTGCCTGGGGATTCTTGTTTCACCCATGCGGATTATATGGCCAGTCCAGCGTAACTGGGCCTGGAGGATCCTTGCCTCAATGCTTGTGCTGTTGGCTCTGTCAAGGACTTCCTGGTTGGTGATTCGGTCCTGCCATCAAATCCTTGAGAGGGTGTACAGTAGTGAGATATGTCAACTAGTGGAATGGTGCCGCAGCAATAACCTGGCACTCAACATCAGTAAGACAAAAGAACTAATTGTGGACATCAGGAAGGGTAAGATTAAGGAACACGTACCAATCCTCATAGAGAGATCAGAAGTGGAGAGAGTGAGCAGCTTCAATTTCCTATGTTTTATTTTATTTATTATTATTTTTTTCTCTCTCTGCTAGATTGTGTATTGCATTGAACTGCTGCTGCTGTTAACAAATTTCACGTCTCATACCGGTGAGAATAAACCTGATTCTAATTCTGATTCTGATAACAAATCTTCTCAAACTCACTCTTCTTTCCCCTTCTGATTTGCAGAATTTCAGATGGTGACGGGATGGCGTACAGGAGCGAGAGCTATCAGCTTAGTTGAGTGATGTCGCAGCAACAACCTTGCACTCAATGTAAGTAAGACCAAAGAACTGATTGTTGCTGCGACACTTCTCAACTAGTTGATCTATCCTACTCCTCCACACCCTATTGCCACCATCTGAAATTCTGCTAATTCTGGAAATCCAGAGCAACACACAAAATGCTGGAGGAACTCAGTAGGTCAGGCAGCATCTATGGAGAGGAAAAGTCAACATTTCACATCGAGACCTTTCATCAGGACTGGAAAGGAATCAGAATAAGAGTGTGTGGGGGAGGAGAGGGAGTACAAGCTAGATGATGATTTCTGTGATGAACAGAGACTTTGTGGATGCTGGAAGTCCAGAGTAACACACACAAGATGCTGCAGGAGCTCAGCAGGTCACGCAGCGTCAATGGAAAGGAATAAACAGTTCATGTTTCGGCTGAGATTCTTCATCAGCTGATTTATAAATAACTTGGTAATTTTTGATGATAAGTTTATTGATGAATAAATGAGAAAAAGAAATAATTCAGTATTTGAATCTGCTGTTATTTGCTAAGATCATGGCTGATCTTACACTGACTTTCTTAAGCACATTATTTACTGCAGAATTACTTTGTGTCAAAAGCCCTTTGGGATGCCTTTTAAGCTCTTGTATGAATCTCTCATCCATCAAGTTTTTCTTCATCTCCTTCACTTCCTCCCTATCCTTGAGCCCTTCAGGATTCAGAAACCAATTAAGCTTGCACGTATTCAAACACTGAGCATCCACAACCTTCAGTGCTAATTTCACAGACCAACACAATTTTGAATAAAGCATTTCTCAATTTAAAATGGCATTTATGGGAATTGAATTTCATCAGTGACTTTTCATGCTGCTTTTCAGAGGCAGACGGGGCAGCACAGTAGCGTAGTGGTTAGCAAAGCACTTTGCAGTACAGATGGGCGTTGATGTTCTTGTTTTGTTACTTCTTTGGGTGGGGGAAGGGGATTTGGGGGCTGACGTTGCATTTTGTGCAAGCGGAAGGGGGTTTTAGGGTTATTGATCGTGTTGCAATTTGTTTTTTTGTGTGGGGGGAGGGGTGGGCTTAATGTTTTTCTTTGAATGACCCCCATGGTTTTTCTTTGTTTTGTGACTGTCTGGAGAAGACGAATCTCAGAGCTGCATACTGCATACAGTCTTGATAATAAATGAACCTTTGACCCTTTTGAAACTTCGACCTGGGTTCAATTCCTGCCACTGCCTGTAAGGAGTTTGTGTGTTCTCCCTGTGACTGCATGAGTTTCCTCCAGGCGCTTCTCTTTCCTCCCACAGTCCAACGACATACCAGTTGATCGATTAGTTGGTCATTGTAAATTGTCCTGTGATTAGGCTAGGGTTAAATCGGGAGATTATTTGACAGCATGGCTTGAAGGGCCAGAGGGGCCTATTCCACTCTGTATCTCAATAAAAGAAAAATATTCACAATCAGACTCGCTCTTAAATATAGCAAACGAAAGAAAGAAAATTAAGTAAAAATGTTCCTTTCATATATAAAAATGATCGACTTCCAGTCTCTCTGTCTTAGGAATGTGGTTTGTAGTTGTGTAAACCTGAAAGCAGGGATCCATCCAATGTTAATAACCCTTAAGAATTTTAAATTACATTTGATCCTTTTGCCTCCAGTCAACCACTTTTGATGCCCTTGTTCTCGAAGAAATCTGAATCTCAGGAATGTGGCGCAACACGCAAAAGCACTGGAGGAGCTCAGTGACAGGTGAGGGAGGGAGGAGAGCTGGGAAGTGACAGACTGAAATGACGAAGAGTCTCCATTAGCTGCCTTTCACCCCATCACCGGGATCGACCTACCACCTGCCAGCTCTTGCTTCACTACTGTTCTTACAACCCCATCTTTTTGTACTGGCTTTCTCTGCTCTTACTTTCAGTCCCAATGAAGGATCTCAAACTGAGTCATTGACTGTTCCTTCCCCCTCTAGCTGATACCTGATTTGCTGAGTTTCTTGAGTGAATTGTGTGTTCCTCCAGATTTCCAGCAATTGTATTCTCTGATGTCTCTGTCTTAGGAATGTGGCTTGTAATTGTAAACCTGAAGCCAAGGATCCATTCATTATGTGTCATATGATGAGGGTGATCGTGGTCTTTCCATGACTATGATTGTTCTTGGCATATTTTTCTACGGAAGTGGTTTGCCATTGCTACTTTCTGGGCAGGGTCTTTACAAGATGGGTGACTCCAGACATTATCAATTCTCTTCAGAGTTTGTCTGCCTGGCGTCAGTGGTCGCATAACCAAGACTAGTGATACGTACTTCCTGCTTCCATGGCTTCACGTGACCCTGATCGGGGGAACTAAACAGGTGCAGGTCCAAGGGTAATCTGCAGGCCAGCAGAGGGAGGGAGGGCCTTGCAGCTCCTTTGGTAGAGACGTATCTCCACCCCGCCACACTATCCATCTAATAGCCCTTAAGAATTATAGTGTGATAATCACATATTAGTATCTGACAGAGGAAGTTTGAACTCAGGAAGATGTTTATTTATTTATTGAGATATAGCACAGAACAAGCCCTTCCGGCCCTTCGAGCCACACCACTCAACAATCCCCCGATTTAAGCCTAGCCTAATTACAGTACAATTTACAATGACCAATTAACCTAGCAACTGGTACATCTTTGGACTGTGAGAGGAAACTGGAGCACCCAGAGAAAACCCATGCTGTCAATGGGAAAACGTACAAACTGCTTACAGGCGGCGGCAGGAATCGAACCCGAATCACCTATAAGGTAAAGTGTTGTGATAACCATTACACTGCCATGCATGGTGACAAATTTGACAATCTTCACAATTACTTCACTGATTTGTGATACAGTAGCCTAAATGCTAGCATGTTGCTGTAAGATTGGTGTTCAATTACCACTGCTGGCTAAACATTCTCCCAGTGACTTCATGAGTATCCTCCAGGAGCTTCACTTTCCTCCCACAATCCAAAGACGTATGGTCAGGGTGAGTGAGTTGTGGCATGCTGTGTTGGTGCCGGAAACATGGTGACACTTCCCAGCACAATCCTCACTGATTTGAATAGATGCAAAACATCGCATTTCACTGTATTATGTACACATGACAAATATTGCTAAAAGAACTGATTATAGACTTCCAGAGAGAGAAAAACCATGAACCAGTCCTCATCAGAGGACCAGAGGAGGAGAGGGTTTGTAACTTTAAATTCCTGGATGTTACTATCTCAGAAGACCTGTCTGGACCCTTCATATAAATGTAATTGCAAAGCAAGCACAACAGCTCCTCTGCTTCCTTAGGAGTCTGTGGAGATTCGGCATTACTTTAAAAGCTTTGACAAACTTCTGTAGATGTAGAGTGGAGAGTATATTGACTAGCTGCATCATGGCCTGATGTGGGAAAATTCTGTAAAAGGTAGTGGATTTGGCCTAGTACATCACGGGTAAAATCCTCCTAACCATTGAGCACTTCTACATGAAATGTTGTAGGAAAGCAGCACCAATCATCAAAGATCTTCACCACCCAAGCCATACTCTTTTCTCACTGCTGCCATCAGGTAGAAGGTACAAGAGTCTCAGGATTCTCATCTCACCAGGTTCAAGAACAGTTACTTCCCCTCAACAATCAGGCTGTTGAACAAAAGGGGATAGCTACACTCAGCTATTGAGATGTTCCCACAACCAATGATCTAACTTTAAGGAGTCTTCATTTTGTTATTTATTGCTATTTATTTATATTTGCATTTGCACAATTTGTTGTCTTCTACGCTCTACCTGATCTTCCATTGATCCTGTTATTAGTTACTTTTCTATAGATTTGCTGAGTATGCCCGCAGGAAAATGAATCTCAGGGTTGTATATGGTACATATATCCACTCTGATAATAAAATTTACTTTCAACTTTATCTTAAAACTGGTATTTCTCCTATATTTATCACTGTGATAGAAGTTCCAAAATGCATCACTTCAAAGTTGTGTCTTTCTTTATTAATTGCTGCCCTAATCTTCCTGCAAAACAAAATTCAAGTTTAATTCAGTTCTCCAGAATTGGCACATTAATCAGCTTTGAAGGATATTGTAGTGTATTGATCAGAATCCCAAAGCAGCTTGTTTTTGCAGATCTGTCAGATGGCACATTCCATAAATTACTTGATTTGAACTGAGGGACCACTTGAGTCAAGAAAAGTATTTGTCTACAGAAAGAGGCAGAAAATGAGGGTTTAATGAAAACCATTCACGTCAATATACAACTCTGAGATTCATTTTCTTGCGGGTATACTCAATAAATCTGTAGAACAATAACCATAACAGAATCAGTGAAAGATCGCACCAACTTGGAAGTTTAACCAGTGTGCAGAAGACAACAAACTGTGCAAATATAAAAAGAAATAACAATAATAAATAAATAAGCAATAAATATCGAGAACACGAGATGGAGAAATCCTTGAAAGTGAGCCCACTGGTTGTGGGAACATTTCAATGATGGTGAGGGGTCGTAATTGTTCCTGAATTTGGTGGTGTGAGTCCTAAGGCTCCTGTACCTCAAAAATCAATGAAGCACTTGGTGATTTTTTTAAAAAATATATAATATGAGAGGCACAGTGTCTGATCAAGAATAAGCATAACCTATGCAAGTATTCCAGAACACACAGTTGTTTGTCTTTTCAGTATTGCCATGGAATATTCCATTCACATGGTACAGCACAGTCTTAACTATTTCTTATAGGGAGGTTGACCACAATCTATTCCAAGATGATTCCTGTTGGATGATGGTTCCCATTGGATTCTTCCCCAAGCAATTTCAAAATTACTTGACAGAATTCCTCATCAGAAGTTACATACACCAACATTATGTTTGGTTGACATTGACAAAGGCACTCGATATCATGTTTGATGCCCAGCCAAGTTTTGTTGTCACTACATGCTGCCTGCAGGTGGCTGTGGTAAGAACAAGACTGTAATCCATTCCCATTTGCCATGCAGGTCTAGAAAGGGATTTACTTTGTTAAGGGTCATCCAGAGCAGTCGTACAACATAGGACCCCGTCTCACCCTTGGAACAGCTCCTAAAACACAGTTAGACAGGCATCTCAAACACGAGAAGATTCAAAGCAACATACACAAAGCTATGGAGGAACTCAGGAGGCCAGGCAGCATCTATAGAAAAGAGTAAACAGTCGACATTTCAGGCTGAGACCCTTCATCTGGCATCTGTCGCTGATGGACAACAATGAACCCTGTTAATCTCCCTCTAAGCTGTTGACCTTCCAAGACAACACTGAATGTTGCAAACATGTACGTTCCAGTGTCCAGGACACTGTGCTGAGTCATGCATTGAAGCTTGGTGAAATGGTTGTGAAGTTCTTGAGGAAAAAGGATCTAGTGCTTTCCCAGCATATATGACGAATAAATTGTTTTTGGGCTTCCAGCTGGATACACGTATCCATTTTAACCAAAATTTCGATGAGAAATATTTGTCATCAAAATGCCATTTAAAATCAATGCCTGCACCTGGCTGGAAGCCCAAGACTGACTCTTATCTGAGGAAAGTTTGTAATTCAAGCCCCTACAAGCTTTGGACACTTGGGCTGCAGCTTATGTGTGTGTAACCCATCCACTTCAGGATTTGACGTGTTGTGCATTCAGAGATGCTCTTCTTCACACCACAGTTGGAGCATATGTTTGTTTGAGTTCCTGTCAGCTTGAATCAGTCTGGCCATTCTCCTGACTTCTCATTAACAAGGCGTTTTTGCCCACAGAACTGCCACTCAGTGGCATTTATTTTTGTTTTTCAAACCATTCTCTATAAACTCTAACCAGTGTTCCCAACACACATAAAAGTTGCTGGTGAACGCAACAGGCCAGGCAGCATCTCTAGGAAGAGGTGCAGTCGACATTTCAGGCTGAGACCCTTCGTCAGGACTAACTGAAGGAAGAGTGAGTAAGGGATTTGAAAGTTGGAGGGGGAGAGGGAGATCCAAAATGATAGGAGAAGACAGGAGGAGGAGGGATGGAGCCAAGAGCTGGACAGGTGATAGGCAAAAGGGATAAGAGAGGATCATGGGACAGGAGGTCTGGGAAGAAAGACGGGGGGGGGGGGACCCAGAGGATGGACAAGGGGTATATTCAGAGGGACAGCGGGAGAAAAAGGAAAGTGAGAGGAAGAATGTGTGTATAAAAATAAGTAACAGATGGGGTATGAGGGGGAGGTGGGGCATTAGCAGAAGTTAGAGAAGTCGATGTTCATGCCATCAGGTTGGAGGCTACCCAGACGGAATATAAGATGTTGTTCCTCCAACCTGAGTGTGGCTTCACCTTTACAGTAGAGGAGGCCGTGGATAGACATGTCAGAATGGGATGTGGAATTAAAATGTGTGGCCACTGGGAGATCCTGCTTTCTCTGGCAGACAGAGCGTAGATGTTCAGCAAAGCGGTCTCCCAGTCTGCGTTGGGTCTCGCCAATATATAAAAGCCCACGTCGGGAGCACCGGACACAGTATATCACCCCAGCCGACTCACAGGTGAAGTGTTGCCTCACCTGGAAGGACTGTTTGGGGCCCTGAATGGTGGTAAGGGAGGAAGTGTAAGGGCATGTGTAGCACTTGTTCCACTTACACGGATAAGTACCAGGAGGGAGATCAGTGGGAAGGGATGGGGGGGACGAATGGACAAGGCAGTTGCGTAGGGAGCGGTCCCTGCGGAATGCAGAGAGAGGGGGGGAGGGAAAGATGTGCTTAGTGGTGGGATCCCGTTGGAGGTGGCGGAAGTTACGGAGAATAATATGTTGGACCCGGAGGCTGTTGGGATGGTAGGTGAGGACCAGGGGAACCCTATTCCTAGTGGGTTGGCAGGAGGATGGAGTGAGAGCAGATGTACGTGAAATGGGGGAGATATGTTTAAGAGCGGAGTTGATAGTGGAGGAAAGGAAGCCCCTTTCTTTAAAAAAGTTGTTGGCTTTGTGGAACAATCTATGTTCCATGCCTATTCTGGTATCTGTCCCCCACTTTTCCTTTGCTACATCGACGACTGCATTGGCGCTGCTTCCTGCACGCACGCAGAGCTCGTTGACTTTATTAACTTTGCGTCCAACTTTCAACCTGCTCTCAAGTTTACCTGGTCCATTTCCGACACCTCCCTCCCCTTTCTAGATCTTTCTGTCTCTGGAGACAGCTTATCCACTGATGTCTACTATAAGCCTACTGACTCTCACAGCTATCTGGACTATTCCTCTTCTCACCCCGTCTCTTGCAAAAACGCCATCCCCTTCTCGCAATTCCTCCGTCTCCGCCGCATCTGCTCTCAGGATGAGGCTTTTCATTCTAGGATGAGGGAGATGTCTTCCTTTTTTAAAGAAAGGGGCTTCCCTTCCTCCACTATCAACTCCGCTCTTAAACGTATCTCCCCCATTTCACGTACATCTGCTCTCACTCCATCCTCCCGCCACCCCACTAGGAATAGGGTTCCCCTGGTCCTCACCTACCACCCCACCAGCCTCCGGGTCCAACATATTATTCTCCGTAACTTCCGCCACCTCCAACGGGATCCCACCACTAAGCACACCTTTCCCTCCCCCCTCCCCCCCGCATTCTGCAGGGATCGCTCCCTACGCAACTCCCTTGTCCATTCGTCCCCCCCATCCCTCCCCACTGATCTCCCTCCTGGCACTTATCCGTGTAAGCGGAACAAGTGCTACACATGCCCTTACACTTCTTCCCTTACCACCATTCAGGACCCCAAACAGTCCTTCCAGGTGAGGCAACACTTCACCTGTGAGTCGGCTGGGATGATATACTGCGTCCGGTGCTCCCGATGTGGGCTTTTATATATTGGCGAGACCCGACGCAGACTGGGAGACCGCTTTGCTGAACAGCTATGCTCTGTCCGCCAGAGAAAGCAGGATCTCCCAGTGGCCACACATTTTAATTCCACATCCCATTCCCATTCTGACATGTCTATCCATGGCCTCCTCTACTGTAAAGATGAAGCCACACTCAGGCTGGAGGAACAACACCTTATATTCCATCTGGGTAGCCTCCAACCTGATTGCATGAACATCCACTTCTCTAACTTCCGCTAATGCCCCACCTCCCCCTCGTACCCCATCTGTTACTTATTTTTATACACACATTCTTTCCCTCACTCTCCTTTTTCTCCCTCTGACCCTCTGAATATACCCCTCGCCCATCCTCTGTGTCCCCCCCCCTTGTCTTTCTTCCCGGACCTCCTGTCCCATGATCCTCTCTTATCCCTTTTGCCTATCACCTGCCCAGCTCTTGGCTCCATCCCTCCTCCTCCTCCTGTCTTCTCCTATCATTTTGGATCTCCCCCTCCTCCTCCAACTTTCAAATCCCTTACTCACTCTTCCTTCAGTTAGTCCTGACGAAGGGTCTTGGCCTGAAACGTCGACTGCACCTCTTCCTAGAGATGCTGCCTGGCCTGCTGCGTTCACCAGCAACTTTTATGTGTGTTGCATGAATTTCCAGCATCTGCAGAATTCCTGTTGTTTACCAGTGTTCCCAACTTCTTTTCTGCCATGGACCTACACCATTAAGCAAGGGGGTCTGTGGACCCCTTCTCTGGAGACTGTTGTGCATGAAAATCCCTGGAGATCAGCAGTTTCTGAGACACACACAACCCACCACATCTGACATCAAGAATCATTTCACAGTCAAAGTCACTTAGATCACATTTCTTCCCCATTCTAATATTTGGTCTAATCTCTTTACCATGACTGTGTGATTTATGCATTGAGTTCCTGCCACTTGACTAGGTTTTTGCATTAATGAATAGGTGTACCTAATAAAGTAGTGACTGAGTGTGCGTGTGTGTGTGTGTGCGTACAGTACTGTGCATTGGGTAGTTCAGGAGCCTAAGACCTTTACACAGTATTGTAGTAATTTTATATATTGAATAGTACTGCTACTACAAAAAAAAAACAAATTTCATGACATATGTGAGTGATGATAAACCTGATTCTGATATGGGTCTCTGTTGCGGACTGAGAGTGGGAAAGGATCAGGGAGAGGGAAATCATGGTTGGGAAAAGAGGGGAGAGGGGAGGAAAGTACCAGAGTGACATTCTGTAATGAACAATAAACCTTCAAATGACATTGCCTAGTGTCTGCACCCACACCACCCCCCTCCCTGGCATTCCTTCTCTGCCACCTGCCTCACACCCCTCCAATGGCGCACCACCTGCGACATTCCCAACATCCTTTATTCTCGCCAGACTTACGAACTCTCTCTGCGCTCCAAAGACAAATACAGTACTGTGCAAAAGTCTCAGGTACCCTTGCTATATATATGTGGCTAAGACTTTTGCAGAGTACTGTATGTATATAAAATACACATTATATCATAACTTATAACCAGGGAAATATTTGAAATAAAAATTAACATCATACTGATATCATGAATGCCATAGGCAAGTGGAATGGAATGCCTTGTATGGGATCATGTGGGGAACATGTGTACTGTTTAACATTTACAGAATTTATGAATATTGTTTACATACTTGCTAACCATTACACTACTTGTGTTTAAGGCAACAATGAAGGTTCTCTGTTTATATAGAGGATTTTCATTGCTGTTTCGGTAATAATTTTGTTTTACCAGTCAGCATTGTTAGCCCTGAGCTGAACCTCCGAACCTGGACGACCAGTGGACCTCTGCCCTTTGACCTGTTTAGCAGTGGTGACCCTACCAAAAGCCAAACCACAAGACCCTGCCTCTAGCAAAGATAGCTGTCCAGGTTATTGAGGCAGGCAAACCTGCAAACCCTATAATGCAGTTGTGGTCCTCTTGGAGGAACAGTGTATATATCTGAGTGAATAAATTCTTATCCCTTTGCTTGGCAAATTGCCTCACCATTGCTCTCCCTCACAGTATTCTGTCTTGGACCAATCTTCTGGTGGCTGTTGAGGTATTAACTTTATTAAAGCTAATAAGGCTATTAGTTTGCTGTCAAATTTAGTCCTGAAAGTACGTCGAGTTATTGATGTTGGTACAGGAACTACAGAAATACAAGTAGTTTGGCTGGAAGAGAAATTAGCTCATTGTGGGAGTAATTCTCTCCTCACTGAATAGTTCATGAAATTTCATCTGTAACGTGGAAGCAGGCAAGACCTTATTTTAACATGTCTTTGGTTCAATTACTGTTCATTGTTAAGGAGTTCTTCAGCACAGCGCTGACAGGTTTTTCATCCTTCTGTGGATTTTTCTGTCCATACTTGCCTACCCTTATGAAACAATTCCTACTGGTATGACTTTGAAACCACGTTGTGCTGGCACCCTCAGAATACATTGCTTCCTTGTGGCTATTTTAATAAGAGGAGGGAATAGTTAATTGGCACATGCTGGAATTTCATCGTGGACATGGGCAACATGGTAGCATAGCTGTTAGCATCAGTGATCAGGCTTCAATTCCTGCTGTTGTCCACAAGGATTTTCTACATTCTTCCTGAGATTGCGTGGGTTTCCTCCCATGTTCCAAAGTACAGGTTCGGGTTAGCAAGTTGTGAGCATGCTGTGTTAGCACTGGAAGCGTGGTGACACTTGTGGGCTGTCCTGGCACATACTTGGACTGTGTTGGTCATAGACGTAGATTACTCTCTGCATACATGGCTCTCTCTTAGAGAGAGTTAAGTGCACCAAGTTGCCGGGAATTCACATCACAGATGACCTCACCTGGTCCCTTAATATCACCTCCCTGAATAAGGAGGCACAGCAGCATCACCACTTCCTAAGGGGATTGAGGCAAGCGAGGGTTACCCCTCTCCGCCCTGCCCACCCACCCCGCACCATCTTAGAGCTTCCTGACAAGCTGCATCTCCACCTGGTATTGGAACAGCACAGCATCAGACCAAGAGTCCCTCCAAAGGACTGTGGAACAGCTGAGAGGATCATCGGGGTCTCCCTACCATATATCGGGACAGTTATGAGGAGCGCTGCTTCTGCAGGGTCCGTAGTATTATCAAGGATCCCACCCACCCATCCATCCAGCATCCTCTTTGACTTTCTACCATCAGGCAGGAGACTTTGATGCATAAAGACAGGAACGGTCAAGATGGGAAACAGCTTCTTCCCTCAGGGTATTAGGCTTTTGAACTCCCTGCAACATCACATTCGAAGTGTCACTGGTTAATCTGTTTTGTACCTTACAATGTTTAATTCATGCACTTCACTTTCTTTGTTTATTTGTAATTCAATTGTAGATTTTATTCTTACTTTCCAAAATTATTTTATGTTATATGTGTGTCATGCTTTACACCTTGGTTCGGAGAAACGTCTCATTTGACAGTATACATGTATATAGTAAAATAACAATGAAATTGACTTAATTTGACACATTTCACTGCATGTTTCAATGTACGCTTGACAAATAAAGCTAATATTTTCCTTACATGTGTTCTCATTTTTTTTTTGTTTTGTTCTAGTTATTCCTGCCTTTACCCCATTGCCTAGTTCACCCTAGGAGAATGATATAACCGACAATAGAAACATAATGTATTCAAGGCCATGTCCAAGATGCGTACATAAAAAGCATGTGACCTGAAGCCTCCATCAGTTGGGGTCAACCATGGATGTTGTCTCCTCACTGTCTAGATACACATGCCAGGGCAGTACAACATGAAGGGGAAGCTGTTGACCATATATCAAGCTCCTCCTCTCCATGCATCTGATGAACCCAAAGGAACAGCAGAGACCGATACAGCTTGGCACCAGAAGCATTGCAGGAGTGGCCAGTCAGCGTTGAACTCAGCGTAGGACTGCCTTAGACTTCAGCTCTGGATTTTTCCTTCTGGGTTTACTCCCAAAGCATTCCCCATGAGTGGATACAGCCGCATGGCAGCGGAGATTTGAGATCAAAGTTTTTCTTCTTCTAGATGTGCTGTCACCCACGGCTGATGAGTCCCATCTGCCTGAAGTGATTGGTTTTAAGGCATCGCTACCCCCCCCCCCCCCGCCCTCTCCAGTTAGTAGAGATGGTAGTGCTTAGTAGCAGCCACATGTGAAGGTCAGAAGCCGGACGTGGTTGTCAGAGGCTATTTGAGGTGCACACCATTGGGAGCATTTAATAGGTAATGGGATTGTCTCTATTACCACCCCCAGCTATAACAACCTTAAGGAACCTACCATGTGCAGAAAATAAACAGGAAGAGGCATCTTCCCTACTGTTCTGAACACTCTCCTGCTGGAATTCTGTGTGCTGTGATTTCATTCTGCAAATATTGGTTATGCAAATTTGCAGCACTTGTCTCATGGTCCACATATTAGAAATGGAGATAGAGTATGTACTTCTCTGAAATTGTTTTGTTAAAAAAGATCCTTATTGGTCCTCAAATTTAAAATGATTTTTTTCTCAGTGGAGGAGAATTTCTAATCCAAGTAACTGAATGAAGTTTGATTCTTATGCTTTTTTTTCCATTTTTCTAGCTACATCAACTGCATTTCTTAACATAAAAATACATTTATTGTAATTCCGGAGACATTTTGTACTCTGATGCAAAATTAGAAAAAAGTTTATTGTAGTCTAGCCTGGCTGTGCATATGTTTCCTAATCTTCATTCCTATCATTGAAAACATTCTTAAAACAGACGGGCTGTTGAAATCATCTGTTGATGTGTAAGTATGGACCCATTGCACCCTAAGCCAATCTGGCTTTCAATTATAATGGTATTTGTTATTCTTCTGTCTCGCTGATTAAGTTATTTTTGTCTCAACAAAGTATTTCCTTCTAGCAGCTGTTGAAGGCCTTCATTTTTTATCCTTCCTAAGTAGTGCTAGACATTGTGATACAGCTGTTTAAAAAAAAAAGGCTTTATTTTAAACCAAAAGACATAGGAGCAGAAATAGACCATTTGGCCCATCAAGTCTGTTCCAGCATTCCATTGTGGCTGATTTATTATCCCTCTCAACCCCATTCTCCTGCTTTCTACCTGTAACCTTTGATGTCCTGACTAATCAAGAAATTCTCAACCTCTGCTTTAAATATCCCCAATGTCTTGACCTCCTCAGCCATCTGTGGCAATGAATTCCATAGTTCCACCACCCAATGCATAAAGAAATTCCTCCACATCCCTGTTCTGAGACTCTGCCCTCTGGTTCTAGTATCACTGGCTACAGGAAACATCCTCTCCACATCTACTCTATCTGGGCCCTTCAATATTTGATAAGTTTCAATTGGATCCTTCCATTTCTCTGTATATTTTCAATACTGTGAAGTCATCATCATTATCATTATGTGCCATGTTGTATGACATGGGTAATCAAGTCAAGTCAAGTCACTTTTTATTGTCATTTTGACCATAACTGCTGGTACAGTACACAGTAAAAACGAGACGACGTTTTTCAGGACTATGGTGCTACATGAAACAATACAAAAACTACACTGAACTACGTAAGAACAACACAAAAACTACACTCGACTACAGACCTACCCAGGACTGCATAAAGTGCACAAAACAGTGCAGGCATTACAATAAATAATAAACAAGACAATAGGCACAGTAGAGGGCAGAAGGTTGGTGTCAGTCCAGGCTCTGGGTATTGAGGAGTCTGATGGCCTGGGGGAAGAAACTGTTACATAGTCTGGTTGTGAGAACCCGAATGCTTCGGTGCCTTTTGCCAGATGGCAGGAGGGAGAAGAGTTTGTATGAGGAGTGTGTGGGGTCCTTCTTAATGCTGTTTGCTTTATGGATGCAGCGTGTGGTGTAAATGTCTCTAATGGCGGGAAGAGAGACCCCGATGATCTTCTCAGCTGACCTCACTATCCGCTGCAGGGTGTTGCAATCTGACATGGTGCAATTTCCAAACCAGGCAGTGATGCAGCTGCTCAGGATGCTCTCAATACAACCTCTGTGGAATGTGGTGAGGATGGTGGGGTGGGAAATGGACTTTTCTCAGCCTTCGCAGGAAGTGGAGATGCTGCTGGGCTTTCTTGGCTATGGAGCTGGTGTTGAGGGACCAGGTGTAATTCTCCGCCAAGTGAATACCAAGAAATTTGGTGCTCTTAACGATCTCTACGGAGGAGTCATCGATGTTCAGCGGAGAGTGGTTGCTCCGTGTCTCCTGAAGTCAACAACCATCTCTTTTGTTTTATTCACATTCAGAGACAGGTTGTTGGCTCTGCACCAGTCCATTAGCCGCTGCACTTACTCTCTGTATGCTGACTCATTGTTCTTGCTGATGAGACCAACCACGGTCATGTCATCGGTGAACTTGACGATGTGATTCGAGCTGTCTATTGCTGCACAGTTGTGGGTCAGCAGAGTGAACAGCAGTGGACTGAGCACACAGCCCTGGGCTCCCCGTGCTCAGTGTGATGGTGTCGGAGATATTGCTTCTGATCCGGACTGACTGAGGTCTCCCTGACAGAAGGCTCAGCTTTCCAATCAGTTTCTGAGGAATGATTGTGTTGAATGCTGAACTGAAGTCTGTGAACAGCATTCGAACGTATGTGTCTTTTTTTGTCCAGGTGGGTTAGGGCCAGGTGGAGGGTGATGGCAATCATGGTCTATAACGGTGTTTCCCGATCATTTTCAGCTCAATGCCACCTTAAAGCACTTTCATTCTTGCCCATGCCCCCCCAAAGCATCTTCATTCTTGCCAACACCCCTCTTAGGCATGACGTACTGTCCGGCACATGCATAGTACAAAAACATGTCTACCATATGCTAACATGAGAAAAATGATTTTGCTTTAAATCTCTATTTGTCTTTAAACTTAGCTTACACAGTACCTAAGCACTGTACAGCAGCTTCAATACCAACGTGATGCTTCAGCTTGATAGTTTTTAGCAAGAGTTGAAATATCTGGTTCAAGTTGTGACAGCCGACGTTTTTGAAAAATATTTTTGCTTCTTCATTCTGAATTTCGATAATTTCTTTTTGCAAGCTCTCTTCCTGTTCTTTCACCTTGCAAAGAAATAGGCTAATTTCCCAGTCTGGAATTTCCAGATCGTTCAAATCCTTGGATTGATTCTGACATTATTTTTGTGACTGCAGGTATAAGCAGTACACTTGCAAATAACTGGCTGTGAAAGAGAGTGCCATACTTTCCATGCAGGGAAACAGTGAGAGTGTTCTTCTCCCAGCATTTTTCAGAGTTCACACTTTTCAGCGTGTCTTCTTTGGAAGTGTTTCTGCAATCTTGATAGTTTCATAGGTTCATTAGACAGTCCAGTATTACAAGTAAGACACATGGGGCATCGCTAATCTGATGAGAATGGAATAAAATCATACTCCAGTTATGGAAGTTGTATTGACACATTTTCTGTAGTTTCTGTTTCTTAGCTGGATTAGAATTCCCAGGCTTCACCACCTTTAGATTTATAGAGATTGCTTCATACGTATTTATCCATCATTAACAGGGCTAAATTAAAATAAAAGGTTAACACAAACTGGGAATGCCTATCAGATGTTGATGACAGCAGTAAGTTGACACGGATGGAACGATGGTAGCGATACGCAAACGAATGGAGAGGCGAAGATGAAGATAATCACTACAGCAAAAATTACGTTGACAAGGATTAAGATTGGAATCTGAACATTAGTCAGGTCGAGCTAGTGTTTGGCAAGCTATCTTTATAATATTTTAGTTAGCACGATTGACTAGTCACATAAGGTTTCATAATCCCCAAAGATGGTTCTTGACCACACATATGAAGCCAAGATCGTTTTGAACACCTCAAGGAATCCTTGGGGTTGGCAGGTTCACTGATTGGCTCTATTTCACCATATGGTTCTGGCTAGCACTGTATTGTTGCATCACTCCAAAGAGAAAAGCCTTAGCTCACTGAACCTATTCAGATAAAACATGCTCACTATGCAGGCAGTCAATTGAAACATAGTTTTAGTCTAAGTTAACTCACTTTTTCAAACACCTTAGTCTTCTAATTTACATACTGGCTCTTATGTGGGACATGGTAAAAAAAAATCTTAGAACTGTGATTATATTATACTGATGGATTCTCCTCTGTCAATTCACCCCGTCATATTCTTAAAGAATTCAGCAAATTGCCAAACATGACTTGCCTTTTATAATACTACTTTAATTAGATTTGATTATATTCAGATTTATTAACCAATTATTTACTACCTCTTTAATTTGTAACCAAAACCATGAAAGAAATTGCAATTAAAACAGAACAAGCGAAATGCTGGAGGAACTCAGCAGGTCAGGCAACATCTAGGGAAAAGAGTAAACAGTCGATGTTTCAGGTCAAAACTTGTTCTTCGGGACTGAAGAAGGATCTTGGCCCAAAATGTTGACTGTTTACTCTTTTCCATAGATGCTGCCTGACCATAAGACATAGGAGCAGAACTCGGCCATTCAGTCCATCTCTGCCATTCCATCATGGCTGATCCCAGATCCCACTCAACCCTATACACCTGCACTTCCCCGTATCCTGTGATGCCCTGATCAGTCGGGAAACTATCAACTTCCACTTTAAGTATACGCATGAACTTGGCCTCTATCACAGTGTGTGGCAGGGCATTCCACAAATTCACTACACTCTGGCTAAAAAATTCCTCCTTAATTCTGTTCTAAAAGGGCACCTCTCAGTTCTGAGGCTGTGCCCTCTAGTTTTGGATACCCCCACCACAGGAACCATCCTCTCCATATCCACCCTATCTAGTCCTTTCAACATTCGGTACGTTTCAATGAGACCCCACCCCCCCACCCTTCTAAATCCCAGTCAGTACAGGCCCAGAAGTGCCAAACACTCCTCTTTTGTTAACCCTTTCATTCCTGGAATCAATTTCGTGAACCTCCTTTGGACTCTCTCCAATGAAAACACATCCTTTCTGAGATATGGGGCCCAAAACTGTTGGCGGTACTTCAAATGCAGCCTGACTAGTGTCTTAAAAAAGCCTCAGCATTATCTCTGCTTTTATATTCTATTCCCCTTGAAATAAATATCAACACTGCATTTGCCTTCTTTACCACAGACTCAAACTGTAAATTAACCTTCTGGAGTCATGCACAAGGATTCTTAAGTCCCTCTGCGCCTCTGATGTTTGTATTTTCGCCCCATTTAAATAATAGTCCGCACTTCTGTTCTTTTTACCAAAATGCATTAGCATACATTTCCCAAAATTGTATTCCATCTGCCACTTTTTGCTCATTTTTCTAGTTGCTGACCTGCTGAGTTCCTCCAGCATTTTGTGTGTGTTGCTTCAACACAACTTAAATTCTCCGAGCTAACTGGTTTATCCTACCCATGAGACGTAAAGTTCTCTGTATATGAAATGTTTATTATTCTTTCAACAATAACTTGACAAATATATTAGACACAGTGCTCCAACAAGGGTTAAAAAGAAATCACTTAGTAAAACGTCGCCATAGTCAAACATTTCTGTCCACAAACTCGACATTATGCAGAGTAGCTGAGAGAAAATGGAGGAAAACTGGGCTAGAAGTCAACCATAATATTTTCAAGGAAAATCCAGCCTCCTTTAACACAACTAAACACTCTGCAAGAAGAGCCCATTTTTACAAGATTATTACAGAGAATAGTGGCGATTCAAGAATGTTGTTCTCAACCGTAAACCCAAACTGTTGAACCCTGTCACAACCTATAATGTTCGCAGTCAAGCATCTACCACAAAATGTGAGGAATTTGCAGTGTATTTAATCAACAAAATTACTTCCATTATGTACAGTATAGCTACAGATACTGATAACCTCTGAAGCCAACCTTGTAAAAAGAAGGCAGGCATGTTAAAAATTACAAGTATTTCTGATTCCAAACTCTTTAAGATTGAAACAAAGAGTAAGCTGTCTACTTGCTCTCTTGACACTGCCCCTACCACATTTTTAAGAACTCTTTTAATTGTCTTTTCAGTTCTGTTAGGAAAAGAATTAACACATCCCTTGGAATTGGAGTTTTACCCGATGCCTTCAAAATTACAGCTGTCAAACCACTACTTAAGAAAGCCCAACCTGATAATGAGGCTCTAGCTAATTACAGGCCTATGTCAAATCTTCCCTTCCTGGGCAAGTTTCTTGAGAAGGTTAATTTCAACCAACTCAAAAAACTTTCTGAATGAGAACATACGAAATGGGATATTGTGGATTGAGTTGGAGACAGTTCCTTGTGGACTTTAAGCACCAGCTTCAAAAGCAAGCAGAGCCTGGTGGGACTTCTTTGCAGAGCAGGAAATTGCTTAGGTTATTACTAATTTAGCAAGGGCCAGAACAAAAGATCTGAGTTGTATGTGGAGCCACCATTGTTGGAATGGTCAGGGTGGGAGGCTTTGGCTCAACTGGCAGAGGCTCAAGGTATCATTTAGCTGATTGTGGAATTTCAACAGAGAAAGGGCAGATGGAGTTTAACCCAGCCAAATGTCAAGTATTGCACCTTGGTGGGTCAATTCCCACCGTTGTTTGTAAGGAGTTTGTACATTCTCCCCGTGACTGCATGTGTTTATTCTGGGTGCTTTGGTTTCCTACCTCAGTCCAAAGACATACTGATCGGAAGGTTAATAGATCATTATAAATTGTTCTGTGGTTATGTCGGGGATTGCTGGGCCTGAAGTGCCGGAATGGCCTTTCCTGCATTGTATCTCAATAAATAATTAAATGCAAAAAAACAGTACACTGTTAAGGGCAAGATCCTTAATGGTGTTGATGAGCAGAGGTTTCTTGCGGTCCAAGTTCATAGCTCCATGAGAGTGACAACAATGGTTGATAGAGTGGTTAAGGAGGCATGCCTTTATTAGTTGAGGCATTGAGTTCAAAAGTCAGGAAGTTATGTTGCAGCTTTATAAAACTCTGGTTAGGCCGCATCTGGAGTATTACATATGGTTCTGATTGTTCCATTATTGAAAGAGTGTTGAGGCTTTGGCGAGGGTGCAGGAGAGGTTTACCAAGATATTGCCTGGATGAGAGAGAATGTGCTATAATGAGAGGTTGGACAAACTGATTGTTTTCTCTGGAGCAGCAAAAACTGAAGGAACATCTGAGAGAGTTTTATAAGATTATGAAATGGAAAGATAGAGTAGGCAGGAAATATCTGTTTCCCAGTGGTAAAATGTCTAATACCAGAGGGCACACGTTTAAGGTGAGAGGGAATAGTTTCAAAAGAGATGTGAGAAGCAAGTTTTTTTTTTAACAGAGTGGTAGGTGCCTGGAATGTGCTGCTTGGGGTGGTGGCAGAGGGAGAAACATTAGAGACTTTTAAGAGATGTTTAGATAGGCACATGAATGTCAGGAAAATGGAAGGATGTGGGCATTATATAGGCAAAAGAGATTATTTAGTTAACCATTTGATTATTAATTCGTTCAGCTCAACTTTGTGGGCCAAAGGGCCTATTCTGGCACTGTAGTGTTCTCTGTTCTATGATTTAAAGAAGTAGCATGACAATGGAAAATACTGTTGACGCTGGAACTCTGAAATGAAGGCAGGAAATTGCAAACTGTAATCAATATGTGAAGTTGTTGAAAGTGCTGAGTTTAGCTGCTCAAATGGCTTTCCTCGAGCCTGTATTCAGTTTAATTGAAAAGCTTTAGGTACCTAAAGGCAGAGATCAGAGTGGGATAGTGAATTTCAGTGGCAGACAACCAGATATTCAGTGTCATAATGCCTGACTCGAGAATTGAATTTGTGATGGCTGTGGGAGTTATTGAGCTTGTACTGAACATTGTCAAGGGAGCTGAGAGAGTTAGACCTTGAAGGGTGAAAATTGGAAGCAAAACCGATCAAATATTCTAGTTTTGGGAAAGAACATGAAATAGCAGTGACACTGCCATCAATCATCTTAACCCTATGCTTTGAAAGTGCAAATCAAGATCCACTGAAACTATGATAATTTTACGTAGGCAACTAATATACACTCTATTAGGTACAGGAAGTGTGGCCACAGAGGGTATTTTCATGCTCTTCTGCTGTAACCCATCCACTTCAAGATTTAACATGTTGTGCAATTAGAGATGCTCTTCTGCATACCACTGTTGTAATGTGTGGTTATTTGAGTTACTGTCACCTTCCTGTCAGGTTGAACCAGTCTGACCATTCTCCGCTGATCTCTCTCATTAACAATACGTTTTCACCCACAGAACTGACGCTCACTGGATGTTTTCTTTTGTTTTCACACTTTTCTCTGTAAACTATAACTCAGGGATTCCCAACCTTTTTTATGCCTTGGACAATGGGTCTGTGAACTCCATGTTGGGAACCCCTGCTCTAGAAACTGTTTTGAGTGAAAAATCCATGAGATCAGCAGTTTCTGAGATATTCAAACCACCCTGTGTATCACCAGCAATCATTCCACAGTCAATGTCAATCACATTTCTTCCCCAATCTGACATTTGATCTGGACAACAAATGAACTTCTTGACCATGTCTGCATACCTTTATGTATTGAGTTGCTGCCACATGATTGGCTGATTAAATATTTGTATTATTGAGTAGGTGTACAGTTGTACCTAATAAAACAGCCGTTGAATGTATTCCAAAAACAGAAGTTTGGGACAATTATTTGCAACTTGTCATTATTCCTTTGACAGCTTCTGGCAAGTTAGACATATAAAATAAAATATGAAATCGGCAAAGTGAAAGACACCTCATTTTATTTCCTTACCTCCAACAAACTTGTGGACAGCATAGAAACTGTCTCACTTTTGGATACCGTCCCCAAGCCCCCTGAATCACCTATATGGCACAGGTTATAGAGAGGCTGGGCTTCGTCTGTAGCACTCTGTGTCCAGTGGCCAGGAGAAGCCTTTATATTGTAAGAAATGTTGAGACAATCCATCGGGGTGGTTGTTGCATAAAATCCACTGTCTGGGCAGGTCTTTCATTGATTCTGTTATAGATTTGTTGAGTATGCCAACAAGAAAATGATTCTCAAGGTTGTATATGGTGACAAATAAGTTGATATTGCAAGAAACAGTGAACAGAAGACCCAATAAAGAGTGAAAGAACATGTTCCACCTCTCCCACAGATAGTCTGCCTTGGACCTTTTAGGGTCCTTAGCAGCATTATTTTTCATCTGGAGGGAGGGCATGATGTTACAGAGGAAATTGTTTGGTGTAAGAATGTTTTTTACCTAGAGAAGAATAACAATGGAGGACTGGTGAGCCTTTATTCAAGAAAAAAGTACAGGCTTTTAGAAAATTAAGAACAATTTAATTTGATGCCTTCTGGGGACAGTCCCCTGTGTGGATGTTATCCCAATGCTTTATAAGGGATTGGTCAGACTGTGCTTGGTGTGTTGTGCAACACACATAAAATGCTGGAGGGACTCAGCAGGCCAGGTAGCAACTATGGAAAAGAGTAAACAGTCAAAGTTTCAGCCCGAGACCCTTCATAATTATTGTGAGCAATTTTGGGCCCCTTATCTAAGAAAGGGTGTGCTGACATGGGAGAGGGTCCAGAGGTGGTTCTCAAGAATGATCCTGGGAATGAAAGGCTTAACATCTGAAGAGCATTTGATAGCTCTGTGCTTGTACTCCCTGGACTTCAGAAAAATGAGGAGGATCTCTTTGAAACTTATTGAATCTTGAAGGACTTAGATAATGGACGTGAAGAGAATGTTTCCTATAGTAGGGGAGTCTAGGACCAGAGGGCACAGCCTTAGAATAGAACGACATCCCTTTAGAACAGTGATGAAGAGGAATTTCTTTAGTTGGAGGGTGGTGAATCTGTGGAATTCATTGCCATAGACAGCTGTTAAGACCAAGTCATTGGGTATATTTAAAGCAGAGGTTGATAGGTTCTAGTTTATGGGGAGAAGGCAGGAGAACAGGGTTGAGAGAGATAATAAAGTTCATAATTTATTAACTCTTTCAACCCTATTCTTCTGCCTTCTCCCCATAACCTAGAACCGATCAACCTCTGCTTCATTGTATTTCTTTGTTCTACTGTGAATGTCTGCAAGAAAATAAATCTCATGGTAGTATACGGTGACAATTTGCTTTGAGCTTTGAACTTTGAAATCAGCCATGATGGAATGGTGTAGTAGACCTGATGGGCTGAACGGCCTCATTCTGCTCCTATGTCAGAATCAGAATTAGGTTTAGTATCACCAGCATATGTTGTGAAATTTGTTGCTTTCAGTAACAGTACATTGCAATACATAATATAAGTTACAATGATAGAGGGGAAGAAGCTGTTCCTGAAATGTTGAGTGTCTTCAGGCCCCTGTACCTCCTTCTAGATGGTAGCAATAAGAAGAGGGCATATCCTGTATGGGGGGGGCGGGTCCTTAACGATGGATGCCATCTTTTTGAGGCATCGCTCCTTGAAGACATCCCAGATACTACAGAGGCTGGTGTCCATGATGGAGCTGACTGAATTTACAACTTACTGCAGCTTATTCCGATCTTGTGCGGTCCCAACCGCCACCGCCCCCCATGCCAGATGGTGATGCAACCAGTTAGTATACTGTCCACGGTACATCTGTAGAAATTTGCAAGTCTGTTATGGAGTAGAGGAGTAAAAAGTAACTGTGCAGCTTTGGGATCCATGGGTTGAGAAATTATGGAGGAGGTAATGTCAGTGACTGAACACAATGTTTATTGGGGAGGCCATGGTTCACAAGGAAGCATAACCAGTTTCCAAGTTGACAAAGAGCCTCCTGAGTCTGGTGGTCAACTTGCCAAACAACTATAGTACTGCCTGGCCAGAATTTTTAATGATGATGACAAAAGAGACCACAAATGGGACGCCATGATAGTGTAGCAGTTAGCACAATGCTATTACAGCTCAGGATGCCAGAGTTTGGAGTTCAATCCTGGCGTCCTCTGTAAGGAGTTTGTACAGCTCCCCCCCCCCCCCTTCCCCCAAAGAATGCGTAGGTTTCTTCTGGGTGCTCTGGTTAATTGGTCATTGTAAATTGTCCCATAATTCGTTTAGGGTTTAATCAGGGGTGCTGGACTTGAACTTAGATAAGAGTTTTTATAAAAAGGCATTTCCTGTAGCGCAGCAGTTAGTGTGACACCATATAGCTCGGAGTGGTGGAGTCGGAGTTTAATTCTGCTGCCAGGTGTACGTCCTCCCTGTGAATGTGTGGGTTTCCTCCAGGGGCTATGGTTTCCTCCTACATTTTGAAGACATACTGATTAGTAGGTTAATTGATGATTGTAAATTGTCTTGTGATCAGGCTAGAATCAAATCAGTGGGGCTGCTGGACAGTATGGCTTGAAGGGCTGGAAGAGCCTGTATCTCTAAATAAATAAATTCTGGAATTGGAATGAAAAAGAAACAAACTGCTAGAGGAACTCAATGAGTCAGGCAGCATCTGCAGAGGTTCTGGACCTGACTCTCCATTTCCCTCTATAGCAGGGTTTCCCAGCTGTTTTTATGATATGGACCCCAGGGTGGGAACTCCTGCTCTACAAATACTGACTGACCTTCTGAGTTCCATCAGCTGCCAATGAAGGGAAAACTAAAATTGCCTCACATAAAATAAGCTGTAAGTTAGTCTTTATCCATGTGCTGCCTTTCAACCTTCAGTTCAACCTTGCTTCTTTAGTGAGCCCATTCAAAATTATAGCATCTTATAATTACAGTCATTTTGAAATTCTTCACCTGCAAGCTATAAACTAGGAAAGCATCTTTGGACATACTATGATATCGTTTACTGAGCTTCCATTCTCTACCAGCATAATTTTGCAGCTTGTATAAGTCTTCCATACGTGGTGATTCAAGACTCCTCAACGTTAGTATGTTTTCATCATGTTTCTTTTTAAGTAGTCGATGAATCAGACTTTCCTGTTTTTTTTAGCCCCTTGGCTTCATTTCCTGAAAGTTTTTTTTTAAATACAAAATTTCTGGTGCAGAAAATCAAAAAAGGTGTTTTTGTATTGTTCACCTGAGGCCCTCCATTTGTTGGGATCAACTTTGGATGCTGCATTCCAGCTGCCTACAAGATACACAAGCTCGAGCTGTACGATATGGAGAGCAAACTGTTGCCCATGTAACAGGCTCTCCATCTGCATGCAGTTGATGAATCCAAAGGAACAATAGAGACTGATACAGTTTGGCACCAGTGGCGTCGCAGAATTTGCCAGTCAGCGTTGAACTAGGGTCTCCAGCTCCGGATTTTTCCTTAGGGTTTACTCCCAAAGCCTTCCCTATGAGTGAGTATAGTGGAGATTTGAGATCAGAGTTTTTCTTCTCCTAGATAAGCTGCCAACCACAGCTGACGGACCCCATTTGCCCAGAGTGACTGGTTTTAAGGTGCAAGTAACCTGCCTTTGCCCCTTCTCCTGTCACTAGAAATCATTCCACTGGGCTTAGTAGCTAAGGTACATGTGAAAGCCAGGAGCTGAACTTGGTTCTCAGAGGCGATTTAAGATGCGCATTATTGGGAGCTTTTAATGTAGGCAGTGGGAGCTGATCCCCACTACCAACTATAACAACCTTAAAGAACCAAAGTTCACACAAATTACAATACCTCCTTTACATGCTCATTTAAAAAAATTATAATATACTTAAATGATGAGCTATTTTTAAGTAGGCTTCTGTACATGATTGCTCACCTTCAGCTGTACTTAATAAAAAAAATCCTAAAGACTAGTGCTATTGCAGTATAATGAGTCAGTGGGAAAATGCAGTGAACTCCTTTGTGTTCCCTAAATAAATTATCATTTGAAATCTGGTTCAACTAATATCCTTAAGATAATTGACATGTAGAAGTTAAATTTACAAACTGTATGTTTCACAGAAGTTGATTAATATCTAGTTTTAATGAGTTGTTTTCCAAAACATCCTTCCATCCTCTGTGTCTGAAGTGAATATAGAACAATACAGCATAGGATAGGGTGGCAGAGCGGTGATACGTCTCTACTAAAGGAGGTGTAAGGCGCTCCTTCCCTCCACTAGCCTGCCATGATAGGTCAATTTGGTCTCAACCTCAAGCAACTCTTAGGGAGAAGTCTTACCAAACCCATTTTGAAGTACGTTGAGTTTCTTTGAGCTGCAGATGACTCTTCAGGCAGAATCAGCAAGCGGCACCGTCTCATCTCCAGATATAATTGTACTATCATTGGAGAGGGTTCAAAGAAGGTTCACAAAGATGATCCTGTGATTGAAAGGTTTGTCCTATAAGGAGCTTTTGATAGCTCTGGGCCTCTACTCAGTGGGATTCAGAAGAATGAGGGGTGACCTTATTGAAACTGATCAATGAGGCCTCAATAGAGTGGGTGTGGAGAGGATGTTTCCTGTGGTGGGGGAGTCTAAGACCAGAGGACACAGCCTCAGAATAGAGGGGCATACTTTTAGAATGGAAATGAGGAATTTCTTTAGCCAGAGGGTGGTGAATATGTGGAATTCCTTGCCACAGGCAGCTGCGGAGGCCAAGTTTTTACGTATATCTAAGGCAGAGATTAATAGATTCTTGATTAGTCAGGGCATGAAGGGCTATGGGGAGAAGGCAGGAGATTGGGGCTGAGAGGGAAAATGGATAAGCCATGATGAAATGGCAGAGCAGACTCAATGGGCCAAATGGCCCAATTCTGCCCCTATATCTCATGGTCTTATGGTCTAATAATTGGCCATTGCGAAGTGCAAGAGGAACTTAGCAGGACAAGCAGTATCAATGGAGAGGTATAAACAGTCAACGTTTAGGGACGATGGGAAGGAGCACAAACTGGCGATGATAGGTGAGACCAGGTGAGGGTGAAGATGGATGAGTGGGGGTGGGTGGGAGAAGTGTGAAGTTGGGAGGTGATAGGTGGCAGAGGTGAAGTGCTGAAGAAAGAGGAAACTGATAGAGAGCGAAGCATGGGAGAAAGGGTTGGAGGAGGGTCACCAGAGGTGAAGAGGAGAGAAGGAGTGAGAGGGGAGTCGAAACGTGGAGTGGAAAAAGAGTGGGGAGGGAAGAAATTACTGGAAGTTAGAGAAATCGACGTTCATGCCATCAGGTTGGAGGCTACCCAGATGGAATATGAGGTGTTGCTCCTCCAACCTGAAGATGGCCACATCATGACCATAGAGGAGGCTGTAGAGTAACCTGTCAGAATGGGAATTCTTCTTCAGCTCAACACTTATTATAGAGATATAGTAATACTACTGTAATGGTTCTCCTTAAGTCTCTTCAACTCTTTCGATTACAGGCATTGCCTCTGTCTTACCCTTCCAATCCCACCTTCTCTCTAACTGCGTATAACTTGCATCTCTTTCCCAGTTCTGACAAAGGGTCTCTTTCTCTTTCCTTTGGTTTCTACTTGCCCAACTGATTTGTGTTATTTCCTTTTTGTTGTTTCCGCACTCTGGCCTGTAACCTCTTCTTACCTGCCTATCACCACCTACTTGTGCCCCTCCTCCTTCCTTATCTCCCATGGTCCACTCTCCTCTCCTATCAGATTTCTTCTTCTCCAGCCCTTTGCCTTTTCTGCCTATCACCTCCCAACTTCTTACTTCAACCCCAGCCCCCTCCACCATATACCTGGCTTTACCTGTCACCTTCCAGCTTGTCCTCCATCTCCACCCCATCTCCCCCCACCTTTTTATTCTGGTTTCTCTCCCCCTTCCTTTCCAGTCCTGATGAAGGGTCTTGGCCAGAAACTGTGACTGTTCATTTATTTACCAAAGATGCTGCCTGCCCTTCTGAATTTCCCCAGCATTCTGTGTGTATTGGTCTGGATTTTGTCAGTTTTTTTCTGTTGCATTTCACATGTTCAACATTTACAGACTTTTTGTTATACAGTGTTTATGTAAGAGACCCAAGATCAAAGTCTAACCATTTAGATCAGGGGTTCCCAACCTGGAGTCCACGGATCCCTCAGTTAATGGTAGGGCTCCATAACATTAAAAAGGTTGTGAATCCCTGATCTAGATAATACCTGTCAAAGTGCTGCTTCAGATTGTTGAAACAGTTTAAAAAAAAACTTTTAATTCTAATTGTATTAATATTTCCAAAGATATCTAAACATTAAAGGACAGCCTCACCCATTTTGTGAAGGGAAAAGGCAAGCTGATAATATTATGTGTTGGCAGATGAAGACAACCCTGCTGTGCAAGTATATCGCTTCTATTTTTGCGTTAATATCTCTGCCCACTACATTGACAATGAGCCGTGTTGTTTAACTCCCACTCTCCCACACACAAAAAAAACCCTCTGCTTGCAACACACACAAAATGCTGGAGGAACTCAGCAGCTCAAGCAGTATCCATGGAAAAAGGTAAGTTGTCAATATTTTGGACTGAGGCCCTTCAACAGGACTGAGAAGGAAGGGATAAGACTCCAGAATAAAAGTGGAGGGAAGGGTAAGGAGGAGAGCTGGGAGGTGATAGGTGAAGCCATTTGGGTGGGAAAGGCCAAAGGCTGGAGAGGAAGGAATCTGGTTGACAATTAGTGGTGAGCGGTGTGCCGCAGGGCTTGGTGCTGGGCCCAGAATTGTTCACAATATACTTTAATGATCTGGAAGAGGAAACTGTGTGTAGTGTGTCTAGATTTGCTGATGACACTAAATTGAATGAAAAAGTAAATTGTGCAGAGGATACAGAAAGTATGCAGAGAGATTATAGTTAGGATAAGTGAGTGGGCAAGGGTCTGGCAGATGGAGTACAATGTTGGTAAATGTGAGGTCATCCACTTTGGAAGGAAAAATGAAAGCAGATCATTATTTAAGTGGTAAAAGATTGCAGCGTGCTGCTGTGAAGAAGGACTTGGCTGTGCTTGTGCATGAATTGCAAAAGGTTGCTTTGCAGGTGCAGCAGACTATCAAGGAGGAGAGATTTGAGTCACCTGGGACTGTACTCGCTGGAACTCGGAAGAATGAGAGGAGATCTTATCGAAACATATTAAATTATGAAAGGGATAGATAAGATAGAGGCAGGAAAGTTGTTTCCACCGGTAGGTGAGACTAGAACTAGGGGACATAGCCTCAAGATTCAGGGGAGTAAAATTTAGAATGGAGATGAGGAGGAACTGCTTTTCCCAGAGAGTGGTGAATCTGTGGAATTCTCTGCCCAATGAAGCAGCGAAGGCTACCTCAGTAAATGTATTTAAGACAAGGTTGGATAGATCTGTGCATAGTAGGGGAATTAAGCATTATGAGGCAAAAGGCAGGTAGGTGGAGATGAGTCCATGGTCAGATCAGCCATGATCTTACTGAATGGCAGAGCAGGCTTAACAGGCCAGGTGGTTTACTCCTGATTCTATATTTAATGTTCTCATGATAGAAGAGGAGAGTTGGACCATAGGGAAAGAGGAGGGGACCCAGGGGAAAAGTATTAGGAAGGTGAGAAGAAGTAAAAGGTCAGAGTGGGGAATAGAGGAGGGGGGAGGGTGCAAAATGTGTTTACCAGAAGGAGAAATCAATATTTATGCCATCAGGTTGGAGGCTACTCAGACGGAATATAAGAATTTGCTCCTCCACCCTGAAAGTGGCCTCATCTTGGCACAAGAGGAGGCCATGGACTGACATGTTGGAACTTCTCTGGTAGAGAAGTCCACGGAACGACATGTTAAAATGGGAATAGGGAGTGGAATTAAAATGGTTGGTAACCATTGGCATCCTTCCTATGGTGGATGGAGTGAAGGTGCTTACAGCAACCGTTTGTAACTGTCTTACCTGTCTCGTTTCTAATATTTCTTCATTCTTCTGAGGGTTGAAGGTGAGGGTCAAAATAATCTATGTCTTATAAATCATATAGCTTGTTTGACTGTTAGTTATAATGACTTGCACCTAAAATGAGAAATGAGTCTTGCTACCTGTGATGGAGAGCAGTCCATAAAGATTACGAAAGCAGGAAACTGTTGCTACCACCAACATCGCGTTTGGTTCCAATAAATTTCTGAAGGACAGCCGAGAGCATTGGTGGGCACACTGTGTCACACTCAATGCTTTGCCAGAGAAAATTGATCACAGATGTCAGGTACGTAATTAGGTGTTTTAAAATGTTATTCATCATCTTGCAGTGGAATAATGTAAAAGCAAACGTGAAAATGTATGATTATCAACAATTTTAGTAATTTATAGAGTAGATAAATGTCACAGGATTTGCCCGTGCTCCATTAACTGGAGAGTGTTAGTGTTCATACGAGAACCTTTCGATAGAATAATAGGCATAGAACAGCTGACAGAAGTATAATTGGGTAAGATATTTAGTTGCAAAAAACGGGTATTGTACAGTGTAGTGACTGACCATTGATTCAAATACCTGAAACTTTATACGATCACCAGGTGGATATATTTTGGTTTTGGAAGAATTCTCTTTTTGCATAATTAAAAATATTCAGAATCAGAACCAGGTTTAATATTACTGGCATATGTCATGATGTTTTTTAACTTTGCAGCAGCAGTACAATGCAATACATGATAAATATAGGAGAAAAACTGAATTACAGTAAGTATGTGTATTCAAAATAGTTAAAATAAGAAGTGTAAAAACAGAAATTAAATTTTAAAAAGTAGTGAGGTAGTGTTCATGGGTTCAATGTCCATTCAGAAATCGGATGGCAGAGGGGAAGAAGCTGTTCCTGAATCACTGAGTGTGGGCCTTCAGGCTTCTGTACCTACTTCCTGATAGTAACAATGAGAACAAGGGATGTCCTGGGTGGTGGGTGTCCTTAATGATGGACACTGCCTTCCTGAGGCCCGTCCTTGAGGATATCTTGAATACTACGTAGGCTACTATGCATGTTGTTAAATTACAACTTTCTGAAACTTTCTTCGATCCTGTGTAGTAGCACCCTCCTCACCATACCAGACGGTAATGCATCCACTCAGAATACTCTCTACAGTACATCTGCAGAAGTGTTTAAGTGTTAATTCTCTTTCAAAGAGTTTACATATTAATATGACTATGTTAATATAGATGAAATATTAAACTGATCTCTGTAAGCAATATTAGTTTTTATTTAATCATCAGTTTGAAAAGTTTTATAAATAGAATTGGTTCTGTGGCATCTGTTTGTTTATAATAACCCTGGCACATGTACATATGTGAGTGAACTCAGGGTTGGATAACATCTGACTCCACTTTGATCTACTCCAAATGCTTATGGTATTTCCAGCTCTATCCCAGCCACAAAATGTTGTTGTAACTGGCTGACGTGTCACATGTAAATTGTAGCTTTTTCCTGGAGAGGAAGAGAAGAATGAGGACTAGTGAACAAAGCAGTGGAGAATGGAAAGCAAATTCCTGAGTTTGGTTCCATTTTATGCAGTAATATTGTCTATGATGTTTATGTCTGTGGGATCATATGTCTGTCTTTTTAGCCACATCTATACTAGCTGCCCATTATGCCACTACCGTTTAGGGCAGCATCTCTAGTGGTATTCAGGGCTTCTCTCATCATGTCAGTCGCTACCTTTTTGTTTTCATTGCTGTGTGTCATGCAAGTTCCGGGTGGAGACTCAGGAATACTGTCACACTCAATAGAAGACTTCTTCATTGCTGTTTCCGTAACAGTTTTGTTTTACCAGTTATCCAAATCATTGACATATAATGAGTAAAGAAGCCGTCCCAACACCGACCTCTTCAGAACACTTCTAGTCACCGGTAGGCAACCTGAAACCATTTGAGTCTTTCCCCACCTGCCCACGTATCCCACATTGCAAAATACTGCTGTCACTTACAGTCCGGACTTCTGAGGCTGGATCCTGATGTGATGCAAACAGATTGCCTTTTTGAGCAAAATAAATTGCTGTGACTTACCAGACAAATAGCTCTACCTACGCTTATGCAGCTGAAGAATCAAATGTGCAGAGACTATGAAAGAGAGAGGGAATGGGGAATGGTGAAGGAGGAGGGGGGCAATTACCAGAGATTCGAAAAATCGATGTTTATGCTATCAGGTTGGAGGCCACCCAGACAGAATACAAGGAGTTCCCCTCTCCTGGTTTCACCTATCATTTGCCACCTTTTCTTCTTCCTCCCCTCCCCCCATCTTCTTACCCTGACTTGGTCTCCATTGCTTTCCAGTCCTGAGAAGGGTTTTGGCCCAAAATGTCAACTGCTTATTCATTTCCACGGAGGCTCTCTGACCTGTTGAATTCTTCCAGCATTTTGTGTGTGTTGCTTTGGACTTCCAGCATCTGCAGATTTTCTCAAATTTGTGACTCTATCAAACAGAACTTTGAAGTCATTCTGTACGGCAGACATTGACAGAAGAAGAATGCCCATGATTTGTTTACTTATTTTGCATTCACCCCTTTCCTGTATTGTGAGAATAAATTTGCAGTTTTGAACTTTGAGTTTTTCTAAGCTGCAACATTAAGAAAAATAAGGAAAGGAGGCAGGGAACTCCTGAGAAATGATACCACACTCATTTACCTGGAATTGAGGAAAATGTGGATCATGCCTGAGGCATGGAATGAAGTTGTACGTACTTGTTTTACCTATTTTTGGGCTGGGACTTCAGTCCAAGGTCTCCTCTACCGCAAGGGTGAGGCCACACTCAGGCTGGAGGAGCAACACCTCATATTTAGTCTGGGTAGCCTCCAACCTGATGGCATGAACATTGATTTCTTTAAATTCCAGTAATGAAACCGGCCGCCATTCCCCCTCCCCCCCGCCCAACCATTCCCTATCTCCTTACCTGTCCATCACCTCCCTCTGATGCTCCTCCCCCTTCCCCTTTTTCCATGGTCTTCTGCCCTCTCCTGTCAAATTCTCCCTTCTCCAGCCCTTTATCTCTTTCAGCAATCTATTTCCCAGCTCTTTACTTCACCCCACCCCCACTCCTGGTTTCACCTGCCACCTCATACTTTGTCCTCCCTTGCAACCACCTTCCTACTCCCCTTCCTTTCCAGTCCTGAAGAAGTGTCTCGGCCTGAAATGTCGACTGTTTATTCTTTTCCATAGATGCTGCCTGGCCTACTGAGTTCCTCTAGTATTTTGTGTGTGTGTCGTTTGGGTTTCAGCTGAACACTTTCCTTTGCAAATCTAAATGATTCAGAACCTGGTGGTGTGTCGAGCTTCATTGGAAAAAAAAAATCAACCTGTTTGATTTTTGGCATCAAACACACCCAGATTAATAGGTAAATAGTCAGAGGTTTAAAACAGTGCACTCATTGGCTTGCGTTTATAGTTTCTGGTCATGTAACTGAAAACTATTTTATTTAATGAGAATCCAGGCCAGGTCTTAAGGGACTGAGTTGGACGGACTAGGAAGCCATTTTTCTTTGGAGCATTGGAGACGGAGAGGTGACCTTATTGAGGTCATAGTGTCATAGATAAGTACAGCACAGATACAGATCCTTTGGCCCATCTAGTCAATGCCGAACAATTTAAACTGTCTACCCCATTGACCTATACCAGGATCATAGCCCTCCATGTACCTATCCAAACTTCTCTTAAACACTAAAATCAAGCTTGCAGCTCATTCCACACTCTAAAGACCATCTAAATGAAGAAGTTTCCCTTCATGTTCTCCCTAAACTTTCATTTTTCACCTTTAACCCATGACCTCATGCTGTAGTCCCACAAAGCCTGAAGAAGCCTGCTTGCACTCACCCTATCTGCACCCCGAATAATTTTGTATACATCTGTCAAATCTCCTCTCTATCTTCTACATTCTAAGGAATAAAGTTCTAACCTCTTCAATCTTTCCTTATAACTCAGGTCCTGCAGACCTAGCAACATCCTTGTAAATTTTCTCTGTACTCCTGTAGGTAGGTGACCAAAACTGCACACAGTACTCCAAATTAGGCCTCACCAATGGTGTCTAAAGGGGTATCACTTGGTTGAATATACTCAATCTTTTTATTTAATAATTAATTTATTTATTGAGATACAGTGTGGAATAGGCTGTTCGAGTCATGCTGCCCAGCAATCGCCCAATTTTTTAAACCTAGCCTAATCATAGGACAATTTACAATGACTAAATAACTTACCAATGGGTATGTCTTTGGACTGTGCGAGGAAGCAGGTATAATGAGCAACAAACACAAAATGCTGGAGGCACTCCCCAAGTCAGGCTGCATTTATGGAGGGGAATAAACAGTTAATGTTTTGTGTCAAGGTTCTTCATCAGTACCAAAACATCAAAGGTTTATTCCCCTCCATAGATGCTGCCTGACCTGCTGAGTTCCTCCAGCATTTTGTGTGTTTCACCCTAGATTTATAGTATCTGCAGAATCTTTTGTGTTTCTGAGGCAGGTATAATAACAACTTTTAAAAGATAGTTGGGCAGGTACATGGATGGGAAAGATTTTGAAGGTTATGGACCAAAAATGCAGACAAATATGACTAGATTGGAGGGACATCTTGGTACGCAAGATCAGAAGAACTCCTTGACTCTGAAAACTTAGATGAAGTAATTCAAGACCTCAGTAGGACCTAATAACACAAAGTTAGTACATAGGCACAGGAAGAGAATGGGAAGACCAGTTGAATGTTGGTCAGCTTTTATCGATGTGACTTAGAGAGCATACTGACATACAGAATGACAGTGTGGCTCTCTAGCTGCAGCAAGGCAGATCACAGAGCACTCCCAACGGGTGATTAGGACAGCTCTGCACATCATTTGGACTCAATGACAGGACCAGGAGATAATCTACAATCTTGAAGTCCACCATGTGCTCGTAACATCATTAAAAACCCATACAACCCCTGATATTCTCTGTTCAATCTCCTGCCATCTGGTAGGAGATACAGAAGCATCACAGTCAAGTCAGTAAGACTGAAAAACAGCTTCTTCCCAAGGGCTGTTGTGTAGCCGAATAATATTACACCCCAGCTTGCTAATGGGTTTTGAGTGTTATGAACTATCAAAATCAGTTGTTGCGTGTGAATATGGGAATTTTTTTTATTAAGCCATACGGCATGCACTGTAAATATGTGTTTTAAACGGACTGGAGTAGCACCACAACCTCAATCTCATTGTCTTCACCAATGACAATGATGTTCAATTCTATTCTATTCTATGTGAGGGTAAATAGATTAACGGTCGGGACATTCTGATGTAACTTAACAGGACACTAGTAAGACGATATTTGGAGTACTGCTTACTGTGTTGGTCCTCATAGGATCATAGAAAAGTACGGCATAGAAGCAGGCCACTTGACCCATCTAGTCAGTGCCAAATCAGTTAAAATGCCTGCTCCCATTGACCCGCACCTGGACCATAGCCCTCTATATGCCTACCATCCATGCACTTATCCAAACTTCTTTTAAATGTTGAAATCGAGCTCACATGCTCCACTTATGCTGGCAGCTTGTCCCACACTCTCACGACCCTCTGAGTGAAGAAATTCCGTCTCATGTTCCCCTTAAACTTTTCACCTTTTATCCTTAACCCATGACCTCTAATTGTCATCTCATCCAACCTCAGTAGAAAAAGCTTGCTTGCGTTTACTCATAATTTTGTATATCTCTATCAAATCTCCTCTTAATCTTCCATGTTCCAAGAAATCAAGTCCTAACCTATTCAATCTTTTCTTATAACTCAGGTCTTCCAGACCTGGCAACATCCTTGTAAGTTTTCTCTGTACTCTTTCAATCTTCTTTATATCTCCTTTAGGTAGGTAACCAAAACTGCACACAATACTCCAAGTTAGGCCTCAACAATGTCGTAATTTTTAAGGAACATCTTTAAAGAACAAAGTTCTTGCATTGAAGGCAGTCCACAAGCATTTCATCAGGTTAACTTGAGGGATGGAGAAGTCGATATGGTAAAGAAAACTGGAGCTGTGGGGCTTTTCCTTTCTGGAGGGAATTGACAGAGTAGAGGCTGAGACAATGTCCCCCCCCCCCCCCCCCCCACCGATCGCACATGAAATTAGCACAACATGTGAGAGGCATGACTGCACTCAAAATTAGATTCCCGACAGGAGGGAATGTGAGCTCTTTCAATTTATATTTGATGTACTTAAAGCTAGTGCATTGCAGAAGATTGTTCTGCAGTAATTATAGCTCAGAAAACAATTTACAGGTTCAGTTACAGATTATAAGAAGTCACAAGCTTTCCAGTTATTATCATTTTTTTTTAGATACAGCACAGAATAGGTCCTGCTGGTCTTTCGAGCCATGTCACTCAGCAATCCCCTGATTTAACCTTAGCCTAATCATGGAGCAACTTACAATGACCAATTAACCTACCAACCAGTACGTCTTTAGACTGTGGAAGGAAGCCCACGTGATCATGGGGAGAACGTACTTACTCCTTACAGATGGGAGTGGGAATTGAACTTGGGTCACCTGTACTGTAAAGCGTTTTGCTAACCACTACACTACCGTGCTGACGTACACTTCATTGATTTCAAGAAGTACTCTCAATGAGTACTTTACACGCAATCTGAAGGAACTCAGATGTGCCTTGTGGCAATCTCTAGATTCCCTGTTTACAGAATTCTCTAAACTCTATAAGAATAAATCCCACAGCATAGAGAGAGTTTCACCAGTTTTATAAGGAACTCTGGATGAAGAATTACCCACACAAAATGCTGGAGGAACTCAGCAGGTCATGCAGCATCTATTGAAGGGAGTAAACAGTTGACGTTTCAGGCTGACACCCTTTGTTAGAACATGAAGGATCGTGAAGTTATTAATAATATTCCTTATCAGGTGTGACTCACCCTAACCGTACCTCATCTAAGTGGTCAGGGGATTCGTTGATGGGCTAACAGCTCTGGTCAAGTCTCTCCCATACAAGTCAGCAGCTAACAAAGGAAAATACCAGTAATTTGTTTTCTCCATCAGAAAGTAACAAATTGAGTGACTTGAGGAAAGCTCATATAACTTAGGCCATGATATGAAGAAGGTTCTTTCCATAATAATGAAAATGGTGCTTGGTATCAGACCTGGCATCTATTCAGTCCATTGAAGAAGAAATCCCAGTGCGTCTACAGCTCTGCAAAGTTTTTTCTGTCAAATAGTTTGAAAGTTAATCCTAAATTGAACTCCACATTCTGGATGTGTATACCACATTACTGCTGTCTGTACGTTCTCCCTGCAAGTTTCTTCCAGGTGCTCCAGTTTCCTCCCACATTCCAAAGGTATGCCAGTTGGTAGGTTAATTGGTCGTTATAAATTGTCCCATGATTAGATACTGCCTGATCTGCTGAGTTCCTCTAGCATTTTGTATTAATAACTCTGGATCTTCAGCATCTCTTGTGTTTGTAAATAACACAAAAATGTCAAATTTAACACGAGACACGCATCGTGTTTTATTGCTACCATCGTGTAGCAATTACCACAAAGTAAAAGTGGCAGGCCGACAAATCCAGGGCAAGCATTAAAAAGGGCCACTTATCAGCATAATTGTATAAGGGCTAAGAGAGTTGTAAAAGAGTGCTTGAAGGCTTTGTGTGTCAATGCAAGGAGCATTTGTAATAAGGTGGATGAATTGAAAGTGCAGATTGTTATTAATGATTATGATGTAGTTGGGATCACAGAGACATGGCTCCAGGGTGACCAGGGATGGGAGCTCAACGTTCAGGGATATTCAACATTCAGGAGGGATAGACATGAAGGAAGGGGAGGTGGGGTGGCGTTGCTGGTTAAAGAAGAGATTAACGCAATAGAAAGGAAGGACATAAGCCGGGAAGATGTGGAATCGATATGGGTAGAGCTGCGTAACACTAAGGGGCAGAAGACGCTGGTGGGAGTTGTGTACAGGCCACCTAACAGTAGTAGTGAGGTCGGAGATGGTATTAAACAGGAAATTAGAAATGTGTGCAATAAAGGAACAGCAGTTATAATGGGTGACTTCAATCTACATGTAGATTGGGTGAACCAAATTGGTAAAGGTGCTGAGGAAGAGGATTTCTTGGAATGTATGCGGGATGGTTTTTTGAACCAACATGTCGAGGAACCGACTAGAGAGCAGGCTATTCTGGACTGGGTTTTGAGCAATGAGGAAGGGTTAATTAGCAATCTTGTCGTGAGAGGCCCCTTGGGTAAGAGTGACCATAATATGGTGGAATTCTTCATTAAGATGGAGAGTGACATAGTTAATTCAGAAACAAAGGTTCTGAACTTAAAGGGGGGTAACTTTGAAGGTATGAGACGTGAATTAGCTAAGATAGACTGGCAAATGACACTTAAGGGATTGACGGTGGAAATGCAATGGCAAGCATTTAAAGGTTGCATGGATGAACTTCAACAAATGTTCATCCCAGTTTGGCAAAAGAATAAATCAAGGAAGGTAGTGCACCCGTGGCTGACAAGAGAAATTAGGGATAGTATCGATTCCAAAGAAGCAGCATACAAATTAGCCAGAGAAAGTGGCTCACCTGAGGACTGGGAGAAATTCAGAGTTCAGCAGAGGAGGACAAAGGGCTTAATTAGGAAGGGGAAAAAAGATTGAGAGAGAACTGGCAGGCAACATAAAAACGGACTGTAAAAGCTTTTATAGATATGTAAAAAGGAAAAGACTGGTAAAGACAAATGTAGGTCCCCTGCAGGCAGAAACAGGTGAATTGATTATGGGGAGCAAGGACATGGCAGACCAATTGAATAATTACTTTGGTTCTGTCTTCACTAAGGAGGACATAAATAATCTCCCAGAAATAGTAGGGGACAGAGGGTCCAGTGAGATGGAGGAACTGAGCGAAATACATGTTAGTAGGGAAGTGGTGTTAGGTAAATTGAAGGGATTGAAGGCAGATAAATCCCCAGGGCCAGATGGTCTGCATCCCAGGGTGCTTAAGGAAGTAGCCCAAGAAATAGTGGATGCATTAGTGATAATTTTTCAAAACTCGTTAGATTCTGGACTAGTTCCTGAGGATTGGAGGGTGGCTAATGTAACTCCACTTTTTAAAAAAGGAGGGAGAGAGAAACCGGGGAATTATAGACCGGTTAGCCTAACGTCGGTGGTGGGGAAACTGCTGGAGTCAGTTATCAAGGATGTGATAACAGCACATTTGGAAAGCGGTGAAATGATCGGACAAAGTCAGCATGGATTTGTGAAAGGAAAATCATGTCTGATGAATCTCATAGAATTTTTTGAGGATGTAACTAGTAGAGTGGATAGGGGAGAACCAGTGGATGTGGTATATTTGGATTTTCAGAAGGCTTTTGACAAGGTCCCACACAGGAGATTAGTGTGCAAACTTAAAGCACACGGTATTGGGGGTAAGGTATTGGTGTGGGTGGAGAGTTGGTTAGCAGACAGGAAGCAAAGAGTGGGAATAAACGGGACCTTTTCAGAATGGCAGGCGGTGACTAGTGGGGTACCGCAAGGCTCAGTGCTGGGACCCCAGTTGTTTACAATATATATTAATGACTTGGATGAGAGAATTAAATGCAGCATCCCCAAGTTTGCGGATGACACGAAGCTGGGTGGCAGTGTTAGCTGTGAGGAGAATGCTAAGAGGATGCAGGGTGACTTGGATAGGTTGGGTGAGTGGGCAAATTCATGGCAGATGCAATTTAATGTGGATAAATGTGAAGTTATCCACTTTGGTGGCAAAAATAGGAAAACAGATTATTATCTGAATGGTGGCCGATTAAGAAAAGGGGAGGTGCAACGTGACCTGGGTGTCATTATTCACCAGTCATTGAAAGTGGGCATGCAGGTACAGCAGGCAGTGAAAAAGGCGAATGGTATGCTGGCATTTATAGCGAGAGGATTTGAGTACAGGTGCAGGGAGGTTCTACTGCAGTTGTACAAGGCCTTGGTGAGACCACACCTGGAGTATTGTGTGCAGTTTTGGTCCCCTAATCTGAGGAAAGACATCCTTGCCATAGAGGGAGTACAGAGAAGGTTCACCAGATTGATTCCTGGGATGGCAGGACTTTCATATGAAGAAAGACCGGATGAACTGGGCTTGTACTCGTTGGAATTTAGAAGATTGAGGGGGGATCTGATTGAAACGTATAAGATCCTAAAGGGATTGGACAGGCTAGATGCAGGAAGATTGTTCCCGATGTTGGGGAAGTCCAGAACGAGGGGTCACAGTTTAAGGATAGAGGGGAAGCCTTTTAGGACCGAGATTAGGAAAAACTTCTTCACACAGAGAGTGGTGAATCTGTGGAATTCTCTGCCACAGGAAACAGTTGAGGCCAGTTCATTGGCTATATTTAAGAGGGAGTTAGATATGGCCCTTGTGGCTACGGGGCTCAGGGGGTATGGAGGGAAGGCTGGGGCACTGTTCTGAGTTGGATGATCAGCCATGATCATAATAAATGGCGGTGCAGGCTCAAAGGGCCGAATGGCCTACTCCTGCACCTATTTTCTATGTTTCTATGTTTCTAATCTCTTTTATCACACCAGCGATCACTGATCGGGATTCAGTCCCGCTGTTGTCTGCAAAGACTTGATACATTCTCCCTGGGACCATGTGGGTTACTTCCAGGTGCTCCGGATTCCTTCCACATTCCAAACCCATGTGGGTAAATTGTGGGCATGCTATGTTGCCGCTGAAAGCATGGCAGCACTTGTGGGCTCCCCCAGGACATCCTAGGACTGTTAGTCATTGGTGCAAATCAACACATTTCACTGTACATAGAACATAGGTCATTCAGCCCACAATGTTGTGCCAAACCAGCTCAAGAACGCCAAAATAATAGTCCCTACCCCTCCATTTTCCTTATATCCATGTATCTATCCAAATGTCTCTTAAACACCTCTAATATATTTGCCTCTACCACCATACCAACGAGTGCATTCCAGGCATCAACCACCCTCTGAGTAAAAATCTTGCCCCTCCCATCCCCCTTGAACCTGCCCCCTTTCACCTTCAGTGCATTCCCTCTAGTATTAGACATATGTTTCGATGTACATGTGGCAACACACACAAATTGCTGGAGGAATTCAGCAGGTCAGGCAGCATCTATGGAAACAAGTACTAGATAGCTAATCTATCTATCTCTTTCTGTTTTTTTTTAATGGATTTGGCCGGACAGCTCTCTACCACTCCTTGAAGAGCTGATGGTTGACTTCTCTCTACTTCAAATTTCACCCAAGTAAATTTTATTATCTCTGTCACTATATACAACCCTGAGATTCATTTTTGTGCAGCATATGCAGCAAATCTATAGAATAGTAACTATAACAGGATCAATGAAATATCAACCAGAGTGCAGAAGACGACAAACTGTGCAAATGCAAATATAAGTAAATAGCAATAAATAATGAGAACATGAGATAATGAGATAAAGAATCCTTAAAGTGAAATAATTGGTTGTAACAACATTTCAATGATAGGACAAGTGAGGTTGAGTGTAGTTATCCCCTTTGGTTCAAGACCCTGATGTTTGAGGGGTTGCAGACATCCCACCCTGCAAAAACTCATTTCAGGAAGGTAGCACCATCAATTTGCGGGAGACTCCTGGAACTTCCGGGAGAGGTGGGATATCTGCAATAGAGTAACTCCTTCGCAGCTAGCTGCTAGTTTAAATAACGTTAGCTATGCTAATGAATGAATGACACCTGTTAAACTCACCTCAACATGTCTTTTACAGTCTTAACCCACCATGGGCAATAGAAAAGTTACTGTTGCAAACAGTGCAGCGAGCAACACTGTCAGTATTTTGACCCCTATTAGGCAGGGGTACACTTTAGGGTAGTCTGGGGTGACATACATTTAATATTTTCTTTTTTCTGGACCACCTTCCCATGGCGTGCATGTTCTCTCGTTCCCTGCCCCCCCTCCCCCCTCCCCCCTCCCCCTCCCCCCCTCCCCCCTCCCCCTCCCCCTCCCCCCCTCCTCCCCTCCCCCCCCCCCCCCTCCTCCCCTCCCCCCCTCCCCCCCTCCCCCCTCCCCCCTCCCCCCCCTCCCCCCCTCCCCCCTCTCCTCCCCCCCCTCCCCCTCTTCCCCTCTCCTCCCCCCTCTCCCCCTCTCCCTCCCTTCCTTCCTTCCTCCCCCCCCCAAAAAAAATTGATTTCCGGGATATTGTATATAATTTGCGGGCATCAGGGAGCCACTATTAATATGTGGGAGACTCCGGAACTTCTGGGAGATGTGGGATGTCTGGGATAGTAACAGTTTTTGTGCCTGGTGGTGCGAGTCCTGAGGCTCCTGTGCCTTCTCCCTGATGGCAGCCATGAGAAGAGAGCCTGATCTGGGTGATGGGGATCTCAATGATGGATGTTGCTTTCCTTTGACAGTGTTTCATGTAAATGCGCTCAGTGGTTGGAGGGCTTTACCAGCAATATACTGGGCCGAATCCATTGCCTTTTGTTGGATTTTTCTGTTCAAAAGCATTGGTGTTTCCATACCAGGCAGTGAAACAGCTAGTCAATATGCTGTGGTCAGATTGGATTTAATTTCCTGCTCTGGGTAATGAAATAGCAGCAAAGGTTATGCGCTGAATTCTGAGGGTTAGACTGCACAATTGTCTGAATCTGCTAACACGAGTCACTATAATAGATGTCATGCAAATGTGTCCTGAAGGAAATCTACTTCTAAAGGTCAGCTTCTCTCTTTCCATGCCATAATTTACTTGATCTTGCTTGCAACATAATAAATCTGCCAGCAACCTACGGCATGAAATATTGACAGTTGTAAACAGAGGTTAGGTTCTTTTGCTACTGAGAGGAATCATTCAGAGTACATTGTTAGTTTGTTGAGTTCGTATAGATGGGAATGCCATTTCAGTTTTGCACAACAATCTCTATGTCTTTGAGCAACCATCCGAGGTGATTGATATCTGGCAGAGAACACAGCGTAATAAATGGAGGAAAGGGGCTTTGTTGAAAACAAGCCCAAAAGCATTCTGGTTGTCATCTGAGCCCCTTTGAATTAACTGTTACTGTGAAATCATATCCTGGTGTCTTTGAAATTGTGACAATGTGGTGTGTCTTGGTGTCCCATTTAAAATAGAACTCAGTTCACAAATTGAGGTCATGCTCACTTTGATTTAAAAGTATAAACTCTGTTGATGGAAATACCAGAGCAAAAAAAAGATCTTGACTTGTTAACAGATTTAAATATCTTATTTTACTGCTGTTTGCAAATGTTATTCATAAAATTTGCTTGGTGTGTGCTTTCTGCTCATGTGCTCATGAGAAAGAAGCTTGAAGTCCTTCAGCGCCTTCTCAGATGCTCCTTCACCATTTTGAACAGTCAATCCTCTGATTTTCATGTGTTTTTCTCCAAGGGGCTTTGAGGACATCCTTGAAGTGTTTTTTTGCCATTCTTTTCAATCTCCTATTGTAACCCTCACCAGCCACCAACTACTTTATCATTTTCTGTCAGTCAGAATCAGAATCAGGTTTAATATCACTGGTATATGTCATGAAATTTGTTGACTTTGCAGCAGTATACAATGTAATACACAGTTATAGAAAAGAAAACTGAATTACAGTGTGTGTGTATATATATATATATATATATATATAAACAGTGCAAAAATAGAAATAAAATAGTAGTGAGATAGTGTTCATAGGTTCAATGTCCATTCAGAAACCAGATGGCAGAGGGGAAGAAGCTGTTCCTGAATTGTTGTGAGCCTTCAGGCTTCTGTGCCTCCTTCCTGACAGTAATATTGAGTACAAGACATGACCTGGGTGATGGGGGGTGTTGTCCTTAATGATGGATGCTGCCTTTTTGAGGCATTGCTCCTTGAAGATGTCCCATATACTATGGAGCCCATGAATACAGAATACTACTAGTGCCCATGATGGAGCCGACTAAGTTTACAACTCTCTGCAACTTGTATCAATCCTGTTCAGTAGCCCCACACCCCCATACAGACAGTGATGCAGCCAGTTAGAATGCTCACCACAGTACATCTGTAGGAATTTGTAAGTGTTTTTGGTGACATGCCAAATCTCCTCAAACTCATAATGAGATATATCTGTTGTGTCTTCATTGTTTCTGCATTGCTATGTT